>NC_081247.1:4274559-4644559 GCF_902713425.1 Acipenser ruthenus | reverse complement strand
GAGGGTGTGATACAGGATAGAGAGGAGGAGTGTGATACAGGATAGAGAGGAGGGTGTGATGCAGGATAGAGGAGGAGTGTGATACAGGATAGAGAGGAGGAGTGTGATACAGGATAGAGGAGGAGTGTGACACAGGATAGAGAGGAGGAGTGTGATACAGGATAGAGGAGGAGTGTGATACAGGAGAGAGAGGAGGGGTGTGATACAGGATAGAGAGGAGGAGTGTGATGCAGGATAGAGAGGAGGGGTGTGAGACAGGATAGAGAGGAGGGGTGTGATGCAGGATAGAGGAGGAGTGTGATGCAGGATAGAGAGGAGGAGTGTGATGCAGGAGAGAGAGGAGGGTGTGATACAGGATAGAGAGGAGGAGTGTGATGCAGGATAGAGAGGAGGAGTGTGATGCAGGAGAGAGGAGGAGTGTGATACAGGATAGAGAGGAGGAGTGTGAGACAGGATAGAGGAGGAGTGTGATACAGGATAGAGAGGAGGAGTGTGATGCAGGATAGAGGAGGAGTGTGATACAGGATAGAGAGGAGGAGTGTGATGCAGGAGAGAGGAGGAGTGTGATGCAGGATAGAGAGGAGGATGTGATACAGGATAGAGAGGAGGAGTGTGATACAGGATAGAGAGGAGGAGTGTGATGCAGGAGAGAGGAGGAGTGTGTGATACAGGATAGAGAGGAGGAGTGTGATACAGGATAGAGGAGGAGTGTGACACAGGATAGAGAGGAGGAGTGTGAGACAGGAGAGAGAGGAGGAGTGTGATACAGGATAGAGAGGAGGAGTGTGATGCAGGAGAGAGGAGGAGTGTGTGATACAGGATAGAGAGGAGGAGTGTGATACAGGATAGAGGAGGAGTGTGATACAGGATAGAGAGGAGGAGTGTGATACAGGATAGAGGAGGAGTGTGATACAGGATAGAGAGGAGGAGTGTGAGACAGGATAGAGGAGGAGTGTGATACAGGATAGAGAGGAGGAGTGTGATGCAGGATAGAGGAGGAGTGTGATACAGGATAGAGAGGAGGAGTGTGATGCAGGAGAGAGGAGGAGTGTGATGCAGGATAGAGAGGAGGATGTGATACAGGATAGAGAGGAGGAGTGTGATACAGGATAGAGGAGGAGTGTGATACAGGATAGAGAGGAGGAGTGTGATACAGGATAGAGGAGGAGTGTGATACAGGATAGAGAGGAGGAGTGTGATACAGGATAGAGGAGGAGTGTGATACAGGATAGAGAGGAGGAGTGTGATGCAGGAGAGAGAGGAGGGTGTGATACAGGATAGAGAGGAGGGTGTGATACAGGATAGAGAGGAGGAGTGTGATACAGGATAGAGAGGAGGAGTGTGATACAGGATAGAGGAGGAGTGTGATACAGGATAGAGAGGAGGAGTGTGATACAGGATAGAGAGGAGGAGTGTGATACAGGATAGAGAGGAGGAGTGTGATACAGGACAGAGAGGAGAGTGTGAGACAGGATAGAGGAGGAGTGTGATACAGGATAGAGAGGAGGAGTGTGATACAGGATAGAGAGGAGGAGTGTGATACAGGATAGAGAGGAGGGTGTGATACAGGATAGAGAGGAGGGTGTGATACAGGATAGAGGAGGAGTGTGATACAGGATAGAGAGGAGGGTGTGATACAGGATAGAGAGGAGGAGTGTGATACAGGATAGAGGAGGAGTGTGATGCAGGATAGAGGAGGAGTGTGATACAGGATAGAGAGGAGGAGTGTGATGCAGGATAGAGGAGGAGTGTGATACAGGAGAGAGAGGAGGGGTGTGATACAGGATAGAGGAGGAGTGTGATACAGGATAGAGAGGAGGGTGTGATACAGGATAGAGAGGACGAGTGTGATACAGGATAGAGGAGGAGTGTGATACAGGAGAGAGAGGAGGGGTGTGATACAGGATAGAGGAGGAGTGTGATACAGGATAGAGAGGAGGGTGTGATACAGGATAGAGAGGAGGAGTGTGATACAGGATAGAGAGGAGGGGTGTGAGACAGGATAGAGAGGAGGGTGTGATACAGGATAGAGGAGGAGTGTGATACAGGATAGAGAGGAGGGTGTGATACAGGATAGAGAGGAGGAGTGTGATACAGGATAGAGGAGGAGGAGTGTGATACAGGATAGAGAGGAGGGTGTGATACAGGATAGAGGAGGAGTGTGATACAGGATAGAGAGGAGGGTGTGATACAGGATAGAGAGGAGGAGTGTGATACAGGATAGAGGAGGAGTGTGATGCAGGATAGAGGAGGAGTGTGATACAGGATAGAGAGGAGGAGTGTGATGCAGGATAGAGGAGGAGTGTGATACAGGAGAGAGAGGAGGGGTGTGATACAGGATAGAGGAGGAGTGTGATACAGGATAGAGAGGAGGGTGTGATACAGGATAGAGAGGACGAGTGTGATACAGGATAGAGGAGGAGTGTGATACAGGAGAGAGAGGAGGGGTGTGATACAGGATAGAGGAGGAGTGTGATACAGGATAGAGAGGAGGGTGTGATACAGGATAGAGAGGAGGAGTGTGATACAGGATAGAGAGGAGGGGTGTGAGACAGGATAGAGAGGAGGGGTGTGAGACAGGATAGAGAGGAGGGGTGTGAGACAGGATAGAGAGGAGGGGTGTGAGACAGGAGAGAGAGGAGTGTGATACAGGAGAGAGAAGAGGAGTGTGATACAGGATAGAGGAGGAGTGTGATACAGGATAGAGAGGAGGAGTGTGACACAGGAGAGAGAGGAGTGTGATACAAGATAGAGAGGAGGATTGTGACACAGGATAGAGAGGAGGGGTGTGAGACAAGATAGAGAGGAGGATTGTGACACAGGATAGAGAGGAGGAGTGTGATACAGGATAGAGAGGAGGAGTGTGACACAGGATAGAGAGGAGGGGTGTGAGACAGGATAGAGAGGAGGAGTGTGAGACAGGATAGAGAGGAGGGGTGTGAGACAGGATAGAGAGGAGGAGTGTGACACAGGATAGAGAGGAGTGTAATACAGGATAGAGAGGAGGGGTGTGAGACAGGATAGAGAGGAGGGTGTGAGACAGGATAGAGAGGAGGGGTGTGAGACAGGATAGAGAGGAGGGGTGTGAGACAGGATAGAGAGGAGGAGTGTGACACAGGATAGAGAGGAGTGTGATACAGGAGAGAGAAGAGGAGTGTGATACAGGATAGAGGAGGAGTGTGATACAGGATAGAGAGGAGGAGTGTGACACAGGAGAGAGAGGAGTGTGATACAGGATACAGGAGGAGTGTGACACAGGAGAGAGAAGAGGAGTGTGATACAAGATAGAGAGGAGGATTGTGACACAGGATAGAGAGGAGTGTAATACAGGATAGAGAGGAGGGGTGTGAGACAGGATAGAGAGGAGGAGTGTGAGACAGGATAGAGAGGAGGGGTGTGAGACAGGATAGAGAGGAGGAGTGTAATACAGGATAGAGAGGAGGGGTGTGAGACAGGATAGAGAGGAGGAGTGTGATGCAGGATAGAGAGGAGGAGTGTGATGCAGGATAGAGAGGAGGGGTGTGAGACAGGATAGAGAGGAGTGTGATACAGGATAGAGAGGAGTGTGATACAGGATAGAGAGGAGGAGTGTGATACAGGATAGAGAGGAGGAGTGTGATACAGGATAGAGAGGAGGAGTGTGATGCAGGATAGAGAGGAGGAGTGTGATACAGGATAGAGAGGAGGGGTGTGAGACAGGATAGAGAGGAGGAGTGTGATGCAGGATAGAGAGGAGGAGTGTGATGCAGGATAGAGAGGAGGAGTGTGATACAGGATAGAGGAGGAGTGTGATACAGGAGAGAGGAGTGTGATACAGGATAGATAGGAGGAGTGTGATACAGGATAGATAGGAGGAGTGTGATACAGGATAGAGGAGGAGTGTGATACAGGAGAGAGGAGTGTGATGCAGGATAGAGAGGAGCTGATACAGGATAGATAGGAGTGTGGCACGGAGTTTCGTGAGAATCGGATCAGTTTCTACAGATAGATGGAGAAATGTACAACAGACAGACAGACAGACAGACAGACAGACAGACAGACAGACAGACAGAGCCCCACAATCCTGTTCAGTTTGACGCTACAATATAATCCCTTCTTCTTGGGGTCTGTGTTAGTTTACTACATTCTGAAAAGAGTTTAGTTTCATTAAAGCTGCAGACAGACAGACAGACAGACAGACAGACAGACAGACAGAGCCCCACAATCCTGTTCAGTTTGACGCTACAATATAATCCCTTCTTCTTGGGGTCTGTGTTAGTTTACTACATTCTGAAAAGAGTTTAGTTTCATTAAAGCTGCAGACAGACAGACAGACAGACAGACAGACAGACAGACAGAGCCCCACAATCCTGTTCAGTTTGACGCTACAATATAATCCCTTCTTCTTGGGGTCTGTGTTAGTTTACTACATTCTGAAAAGAGTTTAGTTTCATTAAAGCTGCAGACAGACAGACAGACAGACACACAGACAGACAGAGCCCCACAATCCTGTTCAGTTTGACGCTACAATATAATCCCTTCTTCTTGGGGTCTGTGTTAGTTTACTACATTCTGAAGAGAGTTTAGTTTCATTAAAGCTGCAGACAAAGAGCCCCTATTCCCTCACAATCACATAGACAGACAGACACACAGACAGACAGCTTCACAATCTGATCCTCTCAGTATCTTCCTCTATAACTGTCATTGTTATTATAATAGTCGCTGACCCCTGGGGTCTGATCCAAGTTGAGGGGTTTTCAATTGAACCCGTACCGTGCTCGAGACTCCTCCCACTTTGATGACAGTCTCCACCGTGGTCCCGCCCCCTTCCTCTCCTCCTCCTCCTGCTGCTCCATCTCGCTCCCTCTCTCTCTTCTTCTCCGGAGGGGCGGAGGTCGAGGGTTCACTCCCTGCCGGCCTCTTCAGTCCTGACATCACTCAGGTCAAGGGTCACACCGGAATCGCAAAAAAATCTGCAGAAACATTTTAAAACCAGGGATGGGAATGAGACTCCCGCTGCACAGCAGTGTGATCCAGTCCTGGTTTCACTGGGAGTTTAATAATAAGACACACCTGAGCTTGTTAGCTAGACACACTGGGGCTGATCAAGCTGGTAGTAAAACCTGGACTGGATCACACTGCTGTGCAATAGGAGTCTGATTACCAGCCTTGCAATGTAATTCCAGTCCAGTCTAGTGATATTAAACTGCAGTTACAATGTAATTCCAGTCCAGTCTAGTGATATTAAACTGCAGTTACAATGTAATTCCAGTCCAGTCTAGTGATATTAAACTGCAGTTACAATGTAATTCCAGTCCAGTCTAGTGATATTAAACTGCAGTTACAATGTAATTCCAGTCCAGTCTAGTGATATTAAACTGCAGTTACAATGTAATTCCAGTCCAGTCTAGTGATATTAAACTGCAGTTACAATGTAATTCCAGTCTAGTCTAGTGATATTAAACTGCAGTTACAATGTAATTCCAGTCCAGTCTAGTGATATTAAACTGCAGTTACAATGTAATTCCAGTCCAGTCTAGTGATATTAAACTGCAGTTACAATGTAATTCCAGTCCAGTCTAGTGATATTAAACTGCAGTTACAATGTAATTCCAGTCCAGTCTAGTGATATTAAACTGCAGTTACAATGTAATTCCAGTCCAGTCTAGTGATATTAAACTGCAGTTACAATGTAATTCCAGTCCAGTCTAGTGATATTAAACTGCAGTTACAATGTAATTCCAGTCCAGTCTAGTGATATTAAACTGCAGTTACAATGTAATTCCAGTCCAGTCTAGTGATATTAAACTGCAGTTACAATGTAATTCCAGTCCAGTCTAGTGATATTAAACTGCAGTTACAATGTAATGTATTATCACAGAATAACTGGCTGAATCTGACCCGTCCAGCTCTCCCGATCTCCACACGGCTCCGAAACGCGCAGTTCTGTAAGACGTTATTTTAAGGCAATAGATTTCATTGTATAAAGTTTATTTATTTTCCTTTAAGGGTTTAATATGGAAGCCAATTCTCCCACCAAAATAAACGCAATACATTTTAAACTTCCATTATAAGGTTGACCTAGTATCGCATTGTTTTGACTTAGTATCTTATCCCAAGTCGAAATAACGAGATAGTAAGTCGAAATAACGAAATAGTATGTCAACCTTATAACGGAGATGTAAAATATATTTCGTTGTGTTTATTTTGTGGCTTCCATAGTTTTTATGCTTCCTGGAGGATTTCGTTTGAACTGAAGCGCATCAATATTAAACCGCGTTACTCGTTTTTCACGTCAAGAGATTTTGTGTGCGTGTGTAGTTATGTTTTAAATACTCAAAAACCAGACGCAATCATTTTTTGGGAGGGGGGGCATCGTAAAAAAATCATTTTTAAACCACGTTATGTTTTCATAGAAACGCTTCACCTATCTTGCAGACAAATACGTCATCATGCACGCCGTACATTTGCGTCTAACATAAACAGATGCGTCTACTTACGCGCGTCGGTTTGTGCGTGCGTATGACGAGGCGTGTGGCTGTATTTTGAACATGCGTGTCTATTATAAAGAAACAGACGGATTTCTTACCCGCGAAAGTTTATAACACAATTCTAGTTAACTGCACATCTCTTCCAGCTCCGTTTTCTCGCTCCAGAAATGGAGGCTAAATATCACAGACACACTGAAAACACACTAGACTATGTTTTTGAGGTTTACTTTAGCGGTCAACTTCGTCTCCTATCGGCCGGAGGACTGTATTGCAACAACAGAGACTCATAATTCTAGTTACACGACACTAACCCTCTTTAAAATCCATTCTCTCACCTCTTATTAGCTTTATTAACATGATCACCGGCCCCTCCCTTTAAAGGAGCGCTGACCATCTTTAAAATCCATTCTCTCACCTCTTATTAGCTTTATTAACATGATCACCGGCCCCTCCCTTTAAAGGAGCACTGACCATCTTTAAAATCCATTCTCTCACCTCTTATTAGCTTTATTAACATGATCACCGGCCCCTCCCTTTAAAGGAGTGCTGACCATCTTTAAAATCCATTCTCTCACCTCTTATTAGCTTTATTAACATGATCACCGGCCCCTCCCTTTAAAGGAGCGCTGACCATCTTTAAAATCCATTCTCTCACCTCTTATTAGCTTTATTAACATGATCACCGGCCCCTCCCTTTAAAGGAGCGCTGACCATCTTTAAAATCCATTCTCTCACCTCTTATTAGCTTTATTAACATGATCACCGGCCCCTCCCTTTAAAGGAGCGCTGACCATCTTTAAAATCCATTCTCTCACCTCTTATTAGCTTTATTAACATGATCACCGGCCCCTCCCTTTAAAGGAGCGCTGACCATCTTTAAAATCCATTCTCTCACCTCTTATTAGCTTTATTAACATGATCACCGGCCCCTCCCTTTAAAGGAGCGCTGACCATCTTTAAAATCCATTCTCTCACCTCTTATTAGCTTTATTAACATGATCACCGGCCCCTCCCTTTAGAGGAGCGCTGACCATCTTTAAAATCCATTCTCTCACCTCTTATTAGCTTTATTAACATGATCACCGGCCCCTCCCTTTAAAGGAGCGCTGACCATCTTTAAAATCCATTCTCTCGCCTCTTATTAGCTTTATTAACATGATCACCGGCCCCTCCCTTTAAAGGAGCGCTGACCATCTTTAAAATCCATTCTCTCACCTCTTATTAGCTTTATTAACATGATCACCGGCCCCTCCCTTTAGAGGAGCGCGGAATGTAATTTGCCATTGATCAGATTACAAATCCTTAAAAAAAACCAAAATCTCACATCTGCCGGAATTGATATATGAGGACATTATATGATATTTCAGTGCTGATTGCGATAGTGGAAGTAAGTTTATTGCAAACCTTATTATTTTTGTTAGAAATTGATTTTATTCACAAGTGCACTCGGAGAGAAGTGAAGCCTTCAAGCCTTAGATTTTATGCAGGAGATTAAAATCTACGTAAAATCTATAAAACTGGTCAACTCCAAATTAGCTTGTAAGTCATGTGATGTTTAAGAAAATGCTTTACTGTTTAATATGTAATTCAGTGTTCAATGTCTTCCTGTTATTATTATTATTATTATTATTATTATTATTATTATTATTAGGTCTTTAGCATCGTTTGAATAGTTATTTTGTTTTTCTGGTCATTTCTGAATCTGTTCTTTTAATAATTAATATTAAAAAAATCCTTGACGCTTCCGCCCGCCCCTTTAATCGTGAGTGACGCCGCTAGACCTCATCTGATTGGCTGGTTCCGGGTCCTGGGGGCGGTGCCCCGCTAGCGAACACAATCTACTACAGGTCGCGGAATGGACCAAAAAACAGCTGACGAAAAAAGTACAGCGTAAAAGAAACGAGGCGAAGCTGGAATGGTAAAACTGAGGTAAGGCGCGTATTTTAGTCGTTTTAATGAAACTCTTCATCAAAGTATATATATATAATTTAAAGGTCAAATTCACGTCGGATTTTTACAAGAGTGACAGAAAACGCAGGTGGCGTTTTTCAGAATTGGCTGAATGTTAATGGTGGACGAGTCGAGTCACTCACACTAATAATTCTGGAGCTATAGCGTCTCAACTCTGTGATCACCAAGCTAGATCGTTTTTATATTCAATTTTTAAATCCTAACCAAACATGCCAACAGCCCTTAATGCAACATGGTCCGAATGGCCTCCTCTCGTTTGTAAACTTTCTTATATAGTCGGGATAGGAGGCTGTGTGGCTCAGTGGTTAAAGAAAGGGGCTTGTAACCTGAGGTCCCCGGTTCAAATCCCACCTCAGTCACTGACTCATTGTGTGACCCTGAGCAAGTCACTTCACCTCCTTGTGCTCCGTCTTTCGGGTGAGATGTAGTTGTAAGTGACTCTGCAGCTGATGCATAGTTCACACACCCTAGTCTCTGTAAGTCGGATAAAGGCGTCTGCTAAATAAACTAATAATAGACCCGATTTCTTAGCAGATGTCCCGATGAAAAGAAAAATCATTTATTTTGCACAGCAGAGTTGTTGAAAACCACACGCTGTGCTCTTCGTGCGGCTGAAACATCTGCTGATCACTAACTTATATACAAAGTTAAGAACGCTTCATTGTGGCTCGTTTTACTGTCATGGTGGGCGTGTCGCGTTGAGTTGGGTGGGACACGTCTGTTATTATACGATAGAGTGTATGGTGTGTATAAATGTTAAATCTTGTTAAGAGATTTAAAATTTAGTTAAATATTTAGCTAAATGTTGTAATCAGATGTATAAATGATATCTGAATATACACTTTTAAAAAAAAGGTGTATTTATTTTCACAACATTTATAAATCTGTTGCTGAGCCATATTCGACCTGATACGATGTTTGACACCCTGAGATCCTTCAAGAAGCTGCTTGATGAGATTCTGGGATCAATAAGCTACTAACAACCAAACGAGCAAGATGGGCTGAATGGCCTCCTCTCGTTTGGAAACTTTCTTATGTTCTTAACTTTAAAACTTCTTCAGATAGGCTAAAATAATTGAATCTAGTCAGTCTTGAACAAAGGAGACTACACGGCGATCTGATTCAAACATTCAAAATCCTAAAAGGTATTGACAATGTCGACCCAGGGGACCTGAAAAAAGAAACAAGGACCAGGGGAATGGAGATTAGATAAAGGGGCATTCAGAACAGAAAATAGGAGGCACTTTTTTACACAGAGAATTGTGAGGGTCTGGAACCAACTCCCCAGTAATGTTGTTGAAGCCGACACCCTGGGATCCTTCAAGAAGCTGCTTGATGAGATTCTGGGATCAATAAGCTACTAACAACCAAACGAGCAAGATGGGCCGAATGGCCTCCTCTCGTTTGGAAACTTTCTTATGTTCTTAAATACTCTTCCCAAGTAAAACCATCGTCCCGTTCCTCATCTAGTCTTCAGTAGCTAATCGTTACAGATCTGATGGGAAGCAGCTTATCAGGGTGACTTGTTTGCGACGCACGGTGATTCTGCCACAGGATTAATCTCAGGAAAGGTGTAGCTGATTTACACATCGATTACTTTCAGTTTAAGGGGAGTTCTGAAAATCCGTTCTGTCTAAAAGCGTCCGGTAAATCTGGAGCCAGATACCCGACCTGTCAACACTGAGATTTCAAAATAAGGGAGCTTTTGTAAACTGAAATTGAATCGAAGTGAATCGCTACATAACAAGACTCTCTCTCTCAATTCAATTTAATTCAATTCAAAGTGCTTTATCGGCATGACTTATTTTCCACAGTGTTGCCAAAGCAAATACATACATATTATGAACAGATGCATATCTATACAAACAAGGAACCATGGTAACAAAATAATAATAAATAGAATAGAAGATACATAATAATAATAATAATAATAATAATAATAATAATAATAATAATAATAATAATACAGAAATTGAAATAAATATTGAAATAATAATATTGAAACTATTAAATTGTTTAATGGTGCCTTGTCTCTCTCTGTCTCTCTGTGTGTCTCTCTCTCTGTGTCTCTCTCTGTGTCTCTCTCTCTGTGTCTCTCTGTGTGTGTCTGTCTCTGTCTCTCTCTCCTGTGTCTCTCTCTCTCTGTCTCTCGCTCTGTGTGTCTCTCTCTGTGTCTGTCTCTCTCCTCTCTCCCTCTCTCTCCTCCAGTAAAAACCCAACTGTATAAATAGGGAATTGTATGTAAAAAATAATGTGATATTTTGATAACAATTGTAAGTCGCCCTGGATAAGGGTGTCTGCTAAGAAATAAATAATAATTATAATAATGGACGTTCTCTGTATTTACATGTCGTCTTTTCCCTCAGGGAGAGGCTGCAGGCTCGGATGCCCAAGTGGAAAGCCTGGCTGAGCAGAAGCCTTCGTCCCTCCAGCCCGGTCGCGCAGGGAGCCGCGCTCTGCCTCCTCACGTTCTGCGTCGTCCTCCCCCTGGCCTGTCACAAGCTGCTGTACTCTTACTACTACTGGAGATCCCTCTATCTGGACTCCATGAGCCAGGCCGCCCTGCAGGAGAGCTGGGAGAGAGGCCAGGAGGCCCTGCGGCACTGGCAGGCAGCCCCGGCAATTCCAGCCCCAGGCTTCGGGCAGGAAGTAGGCCGGGGGGAGAGTGAGCGGGAGGGGGTCGGGCTGCTGGTCACCGTGGTAACGGCGCGGCGGGAGCAGGGCCTGCAGTACCACTACCTCCTCCAGGTGGCACTCCAGCTGCAAGGCTTGCTGGAGGCGTGCCCGGGCTGCGCGGAGGTGCTGGTGTGCAACGTGGAAGAGGTTCCCCGCGACCACGAGGACGCGGAGCTGCTGAAAAAGAGGTTCCGCGTCGAGGAGAAGCACGGGGGCAGGGAAAAACCGTCCCCCCATGTGCCGAACCTCTTCGAAAAGGAGAAGAGGGATTACGTCTACTGCCTGAAACGGGGACTGGAGCTTTACCAGCCTCGGGACGTGCTGATGCTGGAGGACGATGCCCTGCCCCTGGACTCCCTCTTCCCCGCCCTGCGGGAGCTCCGGTCTCGTCGGTTCTACCGCGGCGCGCTCTACGTGAAGCTGTACCACCCGGAGAGGCTGCAGCGCTACTGGAACCCGGAGCCGTGCCGCATCCTGGAGTGGCTGGGGGCCGGCGGGCTGGGCTCCTCTCTGCTGTGCCTGCTGCTGGCCCGGGCCAGGGGCGTGGCGCCCCGACTGGGACTCGAATTCCTGTTCCTCACTCTCTTCCTCATGCTGGTCTGTGAGCTGGCGGGCAGGCATTACCTCCTAGAGCTCCGGCGCCTCTCCCCCCAGCTGCTCTCCGTCTCCCCCGCCACGGAGTGCTGCACCCCGGCCATGCTGTACCCCCGGGCCGCCGCGGAGAGGGTGGCGGGGGTACCTCTCGGAGGTGACCTGCAGGAAGGGACACGCCAAGGATACGGCGCTGTACAGGGCGGTGAGGGCCCGGCCCTGGGAGCGAGCCTACAGCGTGGAACCCAACCTGGTCAGGCACATCGGGGCGTTTTCTTCAGTCAGGGCGAGTCACCCGCTGCCCAGGCTCCTGTGAGGGGGAGGGGGGAGGGGAGAGAGAGGAGAGGGGAGGGGAGGGGAGGGGAGGGGAGGGAGTGGAGAGAGAGGGGAGGAGAGAGAGAGGAGAGGAGAGGGGAGAGGAGAGGAGAGGAGAGGAGAGGGGAGGTGGAGAGAAGGAGAGAGATGAGAGAGGAGAGGGGAGAGGAGAGGGGAGGGGAGGTGGAGAGAGGAGAGGAGAGAGGAGAGAGGAGAGGGGAGAGGGGAGAGGGGGGAGGGGGAAGGAAGGGAGAGAGGTGAAGACATGGAGAGACTTCTAGTGGAAATGTTTGCTCTTTCATTTTTAAAGTTGTTTTTGTGTTTCTAAATTCAGCTCTGCTGAGTGTGTTTCATATTTTTGTTATATGATTGATTTGTTATATGATTGATTTATTCTCTTTGTTCAGAGAAATTCCTGCACTGTGTAAAATGTATAATTTTATTATTTTGTTATATTTAATTAATTGCAACCCGTGGAGCAGCTTGTATTTTAAATATGTTTAAAACCAGCAAAACCTCTCCTCCTCCTCCCTGCTCTCTCTCCCTCTCCCCTCTCTCCCCCTCTATCATCCCTCCTCTCTCTCCTCCCTCCTCTCTCTCTCCTTCCTCCTCTCTCTCTCCCCTTTCTCCCCCTCTATCATCCCTCCTCTCTCTCTCTCCTTCTTCCTCTCTCTCTCTCCTTTCTCCCCCTCTATCATCCCTCCTCTCTCCTCCTCTCTCTCCTCCGTCCTCTCTCTCTCTCCCTCTCCCCTCTCTCCCCCTCTATCATCCCTCCTCTCTCTCTCCTTCTTCCTCTCTCTCTCCCCTTTCTCCCCCTCTATCATCCCTCCTCTCTCCTCCTCTCTCTCCTCCCTCCTGTCTCTTTCTCACTCCCTCTCTCTCCCCCTCTATCATCCCTCCTCTCTCCCTCCCTCCTCTCTCTCTCCCCCTCTATCATCTCTCCTCTCTCTCCCTCTCCCCTCCCCCTCTATCATCCCTCCTCTCTCTCCTCCTCCTCCCTCCTCTCTCTCCCTCTCCCCCTCTATCATCCCTCCTCTCTCTCTCCTTCCTCCTGTCTCTTTCTCACTCCCTCTCTCTCCCTCTCTCTCCCCCTCTATCATCCCTCCTCTCTCCCTCCCTCCTGTCTCTTTCTCACTCCCTCTCTCTCTCCCTCTCTCTCCCCCTCTATCATCCCTCCTCTCTCCCTCCCTCCTCTCTCTCTCCCCTCTATCATCCCTCCTCTCTCCCTCCCTCCTCTCTCTCTCCCCTCTATCATCCCTCCTCTCTCTCCCTCCCTCCCTCCTCTCTCTCTCCTCTCCTCCCTGCTCTCTCTCTCTCCTCCCTCCTGTCTCTTTCTCTCACTCCCTCTCTCCCTCTCCCTCTCTCTCCCCTTCTATTATCCCTCCTCTCTCTCCCTCCCTCCTCTCTCCCTCTCTCCCCCTCTATCATTCCTCCTCTCTCTCACTCCCTCTCTCTCTCCCCTCTCTCCCCCTCTATCATCCCTCCTCTCTCTCCTCCTCCTCCTCCCTCCTCTCTCTCCCTTTCCCCCTCTATCATCCCTCCTCTCTCTCCTCCCTCCTCTCTCTCTCCTTCCTCCTCTCTCTCTCCCCTTTCTCCCCCTCTATCATCCCTCCTCTCTCCTCCTCTCTCTCTCCTCCCTCCTGTCTCTTTCTCTCACTCCCTCTCTCCCTCTCCCTCTCTCTCCCCTTCTATTATCCCTCCTCTCTCTCCCTCCCTCCTCTCTCCCTCTCTCCCCCTCTATCATCCCTCCTCTCTCCCTCCCTCCTCTCTCTCTCTCCTCTCCTCCCTGCTCTCTCTCTCTCCTCCCTCCTGTCTCTTTCTCTCACTCCCTCTCTCTCTCCCTCTCTCCCCCTCTATCATCCCTCCTCTCTCTCTCCTCCCTCCTCTCTCTCCCCTCTCTCCCCCTCTATCATCCCTCCTCTCTCTCCCTCCCTCCTCTCTCTCTCCCTCTCTCCCCCTCTATCATCCCTCCTCTCTCTCTCCCTCCCTCCTCTCTCTCCCTCTCTCTCCCCCTCTATCATCCCTCCTCTCTCTCCCTCCGTCCTCTCTCTCCTCTCCTCCCTGCTCTCTCTCTCTCCTCCCTCCTGTCTCTTTCTCTCACTCCCTCTCTCTCTCCCTCTCTCTCCCCCTCTATCATCCCTCCTCTCTCTCTCCCTCCCTCCTCCCTCTCTCCCCCTCTATCATCCCTCCTCTCTCCCACCCTCCTCTCTCTCTCTCCTCTCCTCCCTGCTCTCTCTCTCTCTTTCTCTCCTCGACAGTTCATTTAGTGAAACAGGCTGAACGAAACGATAATCTTGATTCTGATTCAAATGGCTTTTCTTGTGATTTAACGTTAGAGCAAGCACTGCCACGGACTGGTAAATAATAATAATAATAATAATAATAATAATAATAATAATAATAATAATAATAATAATAATAATAATAATAATAATAATAATGTTGTATAGTGGGATTAAACCCAGATTCACTTGATCATGTTGATATGTTTCTTGAAATTAATTGCAGCTGACAGAATAAGTCCCTGAATCCCCGTCCCGTCCCGTCCCGTCCCGTCCCGTCCCGCGCGTCAGTTCCGCTCCACACCTCTCAAATGTGCAGTTCGGAAAGAAACACCTAGTTACAGAAGAACATGGATTTTCATTTTAACACAGATCTGGTACGGCTGTATTTTTAAAGGGAGCATAAGGATCTTTTTATTGTGTTACATGTTCCCATGTGTTGCTACAACTGTTTAAATAAGGTGTGTGTATTTAAAAAAATAAAAATTAAAACTGACCACTTTTAAAAACTTTTAAATTGCATTCCCTGCCTCGATGGCTTCCCATGTACCTACATGGACCCCTCGGAACTACATTTCCCATCATCCTCCTGCTCACATATGTAACTGAGATGGATTTAACAGCGAGCAGGAGGATGATGGGAAATGTAGTTCAGAGAGGGCCAGGCGGGTACATGGGAAGCCATCTTGGAGGCAGTGGAATGCAATTTTAAAAAGTGGTCAAAATGTAAAAAAATAATAATTTAAAACAACACACACTTTATTTAAACAGTTGTAGCAACACATGGGAACACGCCACACAATCAAATAAAAAGATCCTTATTAAGGAAGTTTCAATTTGCTGTATTCTCTTGAAATCTGTCACACCCGCAGTTGGTAGGTCAACAGAGCCCTCGAGGCTCCCGGCTGTGTGTCAATCACCCGAGGAAGCAGCGGCTGATTGGTTACTGCGTGAAGGGGGCGGGGACAGTCTCACCCCGCAGGGGAGCACGGAGGTGTGACGCTGTGTGAAAGCGTGGCTTGTGCAAACACAGCGAGCTCTTCAAGCCAGCGTGGAGCAGCTGTCGTGTTTTCAAATGAAAATCCAGGTGATTCTTTCCAAACTGCACGCCCGAGAGCCGTGTAGAGAGTGGAGGCGGGTACGAGGGGTGCGCTGAAAGCTCGCTACTCACACTCCTGAATCGAAAAAGCATTGATCAGCAGGCATTCAATAAAAACTATTCGTTAGCATGTCGATCTCAAAGCAAGAAAGGCCGTCCTTCCCTCGCCTTTGCAACAGCTCAATCGGGCTAATGACTGAAATTGACAGGTGGGCGGGGCGGTGGGGGGGGGGGGCAATTTCGCCCTCCAGGGGGTCTAGGAAGTGCGGTTTGTGCAAGAGTTTAAACCCAGATGTTTTCAAATGAGAATCTGTGTGTTGCTGTAAGTATGTGTTTCTTTCACAACTGCACATTTGTAGAGCTGTGTAAAGCAGGGGTCTTAATTGGACCAATTAAGCTTCCAATAAGCACTTGATTGGTCCGGTGAAGTAATTTATGGTACAGTTGGAACAAAAACCAGGAGGGACAGTGGCCCCCCAGGACCAGGACTGGAGACCCCTGGGGTAGAGAACGGACAGACGGGACACGAGGTCAGATCCAGGGAGTTAGTCTGACAGCTGCTATTACACTGATCAACTCTAAACCTTTCTACTTTTTTGTAACAAATAATGCAGTTTGTAAAAATGAAATCTGGAAAATTAAATAACAGTGCCTTAATTTAACCCTGCGTTGCTGTCTGTCTGTCTTCAGATTCTTGGTTTGTAATTTTTGGTGTTGGACGGTGACTGGGTGCAGCAGCAGCAGGGCTAGTGTGAGTTTCTAACCCTGCTCAAACTCCTGGCTCCTGATCATTTCAATATTAATAATAATAATACTAGACTTTATTGAGGGGAGCTCTGAACCCCAGGACTGGGTGCAGCAGCAGCAGCAGCTGGGCTAGTGTGAGTCTGTAACCCTGCTCAAACTCCTGGCTCCTGATCATTTCAATATTAATAATAATAATACTAGACTTTATTGAGGGGAGCTCTGAACCCCAGGACTGGGTGCAGCAGCAGCAGCAGCTGGGCTAGTGTGAGTCTGTAACCCTGCTCAAACTCCTGGCTCCTGATCATTTCAATATTAATAATAATAATACTAGACTTTATTGAGGGGAGCTCTGAACCCCAGGACTGGGTGCAGCAGCAGCAGCAGCTGGGCTAGTGTGAGTCTGTAACCCTGCTCAAACTCCTGGCTCCTGATCATTTCAATATTAATAATAATAATACTAGACTTTATTGAGGGGAGCTCTGAACCCCAGGACTGGGTGCAGCAGCAGCAGGGCTAGTGTGAGTTTCTAACCCTGCTCAAACTCCTGGCTCCTGATCATTTCAATATTAATAATAATAATAATAATAATAATACTAGACTTCATTGAGGGGGGCTCTGAACCCCAGGACTGGGTGCAGCAGCAGCAGCAGCAGGGCTAGTGTGAGTTTCTAACCCTGCTCAAACTCCTGGCTCCTGATCATTTCGATATTAATAATAATAATACTAGACTTCATTGAGGGGAGCTCTGAACCCCAGGACTGGGTGCAGCAGCAGCAGCAGCAGCAGGGCTAGTGTGAGTTTCTAACCCTGCTCAAACTCCTGGCTCCTGATCATTTCAATAATAATAATAATAATAATAATAATAATAATAATAATACTAGACTTCATTGAGGGGAGCTCTGAACCCCAGGACTGGGTGCAGCAGCAGCAGCAGCAGCAGGGCTAGTGTGAGTTTGTAACCTTGCTCAAACTCCTGGCTCCTCTGCAATATTAATAATACTAGACCTCGCTGAGGTGAGTTGTGAAACAGGGCTAGACAGATTTCAAAAGCGCTCCCTGCGTCATGGATCAGGTCATTGTTATAACAGCCTTGCAGCACGCGTTTCAACTTTGGTCTCTCTGACTGTCCCACCATGCAAGATTGCTAAAAAGGTCTCCAGTTGAGCTGACTGTCGGCCGATCTTATCTTGTTTGGTCAGTGCAGCTCTGCCTGGCTCAGCAGCTTTGCTGTCACTGAACAAACCTGGTTAATGAGCTACAGCAGCCCATGAAGAATATTCAGCACAGAAATCTCTTCAGTATTTCAGATAAGCCTTTGCCACACAATCCTGTTCAGTTTGACGCTACAATATAATCCCTTCTTCTTGGGGTCTGTGTTAGTTTACTACATTCTGAAAAGAGTTTATCTTGGAAATTAATTATTAAGGGGCAATTGAAAACACGGTTGGTCTTTGATCTCAAGGCACTTAATTAGAGAGAGTTGTTAATTCCTCAGCTAGCCCAATAGATCACTTATTATTTGCTGACAAAGTATTTTTGTGAGCGGGTGTAGTTCTTGAGTTCCAATGGTACTTTATCACTGGGGCTCTGTCTGTCTATCTGACCTTTCAACAGAGATGTGATAATCCTTAATTATGCCTTTAGTTTGCCATGTTTTTAAATATGCTTTACCAGACCTCTCTGTGCTTTACAATGCTTCCCTATGCTTTACCACACCTCTCTGTGCTTTACAATGCTTCCCTATGCTTTACCAGACCTCTCTGTGCTTTACAATGCTTCCCTATGCTTTACCAGACCTCTCTGTGCTTTACAATGCTTCCCTATGCTTTACCAGACCTCTCTGTGCTTTACAATGCTTCCCTATGCTTCACCAGACCTCTCTGTGCTTTACAATGCTTCCCTATGCTTCACCAGACCTCTCTGTGCTTTACAATGCTTCCCTATGCTTTACCAGACCTCTCTGTGCTTTACAATGCTTCCCTATGCTTCACCAGACCTCTCTGTGCTTTACAATGCTTCCCTATGCTTCACCAGACCTCTCTGTGCTTTACAATGCTTCCCTATGCTTTACCAGACCTCTCTGTGCTTTACAATGCTTCCCTATGCTTTACCACACCTCTCTGTGCTTTACAATGCTTCCCTATGCTTTACCAGACCTCTCTGTGCTTTACAATGCTTCCCTGTGCTTTACCACACCTCTCTGTGCTTTACAATGCTTCCCTATGATTTACCAGACCTCTCTGTGCTTTACAATGCTTCCCTGTGCTTTACCACACCTCTCTGTGCTTTACAATGCTTCCCTATGCTTTACCATTTGAGTTTTTTGTTCCCACGGTATGCAACCAGGCTGATCTGCAACACGAGAACAAATTTTTTATACTAAAAAAAGAGAACAAAAAAAACAGGTTTGACTTCAAATTAATTAAAAAAATAAATCAAAGTAACTGGTCTCTAAAAACGGTTCGAACAGGATCGCGTTATAAAACGCAGGTCTGTGTTTTCTTTGGCTTGGTCAATTGGGTAAGAAGCAAGGATACGCCCTCGTCACTTCCAGCCAATGAGAGCGCAGAGATTTGGAACCGGTCGGTTCCGCCCACCTGCTCGGGTTCGGGCCACGTCACTGCCGAACCTCGAGAGAGTTTATGTCCGGTCAGTAAAGTTAGCAGCTCCGTCTCAGTTGTTAAAGACTGCGGTGAAGACACGAGATACCGTCTCCGGCTCTGAAACAGCAGCGCTGAATCCACGATTCACCAGCAACGCCAAAGCCACGATTCACCAGCAACGCCAAAGCCACGCCAAACACTGCAACGTAAGTCAAAACAGAACAGAACAAACAGACGGAGCTGCGATGATATTTCAGTGAATACACTTTCCGCACTGTAGTATTTTGCATTGATCATGTATTGCATGTTTTGTCGCGACAATGGTACAGTAAATACAATTTAAAAAGGCACCAAATTCTTAGTGTTCTCGTTATGCATAGTGATAATGCTGTTCACTGATCAATGCACTTACAGTATTGCATGCGTTTAATAGTAATGTCGTGATATCGTATGCAGATATCTCTAGGATAGGTTTATATTTAAACAGTGCGCTGTTGTTTACGGTCTAGGGTTCCCATGCATTTATAAAAGTTTACCATCAGTAGATTTGCAAGGTACGTTTTTGCTCCATGCTTTTCCCGTGGTTATACTCTGCATTTACAATAGTTTACCCTGATTAGCCATGTTTATTAATGTGCTTTACCAGACCTCCCTGTGCTTTACAATGCTTTACCAGACCTCCCTGTGCTTTACAATGCTTCCCTATGCTTTACCAGACCTCTCTGTGCTTTACAATGCTTCCCTATGCTTTACCAGACCTCCCTGTGCTTTACAATGCTTCCCTATGCTTTACCAGACCTCTCTGTGCTTTACAATGCTTCCCTATGCTTTACCACACCTCTCTGTGCTTTACAATGCTTCCCTATGCTTTACCAGACCTCTCTGTGCTTTACAATGCTTCCCTATGCTTTACCAGACCTCTCTGTGCTTTACAATGCTTCCCTATGCTTTACCACACCTCTCTGTGCTTTACAATGCTTCCCTATGCTTTACCAGACCTCTCTGTGCTTTACAATGCTTCCCTATGCTTTACCAGACCTCTCTGTGCTTTACAATGCTTCCCTATGCTTTACCAGACCTCTCTGTGCTTTACAATGCTTCCCTATGCTTTACCAGACCTCTCTGTGCTTTACAATGCTTCCCTGTAGAAGTCTTTCAGAAGGAACACATTCCATTGCACACAGCAGTTTGTGGTAAATATTTCACAAACTTGGGTTAAAGTCTGAACAAGGATTCACTTGTGTACAGAGGTTACGCAAGAGGACATGAAAAAGTAATCTATGGACTTCAGCTGTTCAATCGGTTATCTTCTGAGAACCGTGATTCGTGCAGAATACAGCTTGAAGGCTCAGACACGTTCTGTGCGTTGTGTTTTATCAAAGAAAGATGTATGTTCTCATAATATGTTTAAGTGTCTGTCCTACAAAGAGTGCGAGAGAATGAAACACACTCAACACGATCAGAGGGAGACAGGAGGGGGGAGAGGGGGGGAGAGACAGGAGGGAGGAGAGGGGGGGAGAGACAGGAGGGAGGAGAGACATGAGGGGGGAGAGACAGGAGGGGGGAGAGAGACGGGAGGGGGAGAATGACTCAGTGTCGTGTCTGTGTGTGCTTGTCTCTGTGCAGAATGACTCAGTGTCGTGTCTGGGTGCTTGTCTCTGTGCAGAATGACTCAGTGTCGTGTCTGTGGGTGCTTGTCTCTGTGCAGAATGACTCAGTGTCACGTCTGGGTGCTTGTCTCTGTGCAGAATGACTCAGTGTCATGTCTGTGGGTGCTTGTCTCTGTGCAGAATGACTCAGTGGCATGTCTGTGGGTGCTTGTCTCTGTGCAGAATGACTCAGTGGCATGTCTGTGTGTGTTTGTCTCTGTGCAGAATGACTCAGTGTCATGTCTGTGGGTGCTTGTCTCTGTGCAGAATGACTCAGTGTCGTGTCTGTGTGCTTGTCTCTGTGCAGGATGACTCAGTGTCGTGTCTGTGTGCTTGTCTCTGTACAGAATGACTCAGTGTCATGTCTGTGTGTGCTTGTCTCTGTGCAGAATGACTCAGTGTCGTGTCTGTGTGTGTGCTTGTCTCTGTGCAGAATGACTCAGTGTCGTGTCTGTGGGTGCTTGTCTCTGTGCAGAATGACTCAGTGTCGTGTCTGGGTGCTTGTCTCTGTACAGAATGACTCAGTGTCATGTCTGTGTGTGCTTGTCTCTGTGCAGAATGACTCAGTGTCGTGTCTGTGTGTGTGCTTGTCTCTGTGCAGAATGACTCAGTGTCGTGTCTGTGGGTGCTTGTCTCTGTGCAGAATGACTCAGTGTCGTGTCTGTGTGTGCTTGTCTCTGTGCAGAATGACTCAGTGTCATGTCTGTGTGTGCTTGTCTCTGTGCAGAATGACTCAGTGTCGTGTCTGGGTGTGTTTGTCTCTGTGCAGAATGACTCAGTGTCGTGTCTGGGTGCTTGTCTCTGTGCAGAATGACTCAGTGTCATGTCTGGGTGCTTGTCTCTGTGCAGAATGACTCAGTGTCGTGTCTGTGTGTGTTTGTCTCTGTGCAGAATGACTCAGTGTCGTGTCTGGGTGCTTGTCTCTGTGCAGAATGACTCAGTGTCATGTCTGGGTGCTTGTCTCTGTGCAGAATGACTCAGTGTCGTGTCTGGGTGCTTGTCTCTGTGCAGAATGACTCAGTGTCGTGTCTGGGTGCTTGTCTCTGTGCAGAATGACTCAGTGTCGTGTCTGTGTGTGTTTGTCTCTGTGCAGAATGACTCAGTGTCGTGTCTGTGTGTGCTTGTCTCTGTGCAGAATGACTCAGTGTCATGTCTGTGTGTGCTTGTCTGTGCAGAATGACTCAGTGTCGTGTCTGTGTGTGCTTGTCTCTGTGCAGAATGACTCAGTGTCGTGTCTGTTTGTGCTTGTCTCTGTACAGAATGACTCAGTGTCGTGTCTGGGTGCTTGTCTCTGTACAGAATGACTCAGTGTCATGTCTGTGTGTGTTTGTCTCTGTGCAGAATGACTCAGTGTCATGTCTGTGTGTGTTTGTCTCTGTGCAGAATGACTCAGTGTCATGTCTGTGTGTGCTTGTCTCTGTGCAGAATGACTCAGTGTCATGTCTGTGTGTGTTTGTCTCTGTGCAGAATGACTCAGTGTCGTGTCTGGGTGCTTGTCTCTGTGCAGAATGACTCAGTGTCATGTCTGTGTGTGCTTGTCTCTGTGCAGAATGACTCAGTGTCGTGTCTGGGTGCTTGTCTCTGTGCAGAATGACTCAGTGTCGTGTCTGGGTGCTTGTCTCTGTGCAGAATGACTCAGTGTCATGTCTGTGGGTGCTTGTCTCTGTGCAGAATGACTCAGTGTCATGTCTGGGTGCTTGTCTCTGTACAGAATGACTCAGTGTCATGTCTGTGTGTGCTTGTCTCTGTGCAGAATGACTCAGTGTCGTGTCTGTGGGTGTTTGTCTCTGTGCAGAATGACTCAGTGTCATGTCTGTGTGTGCTTGTCTCTGTGCAGAATGACTCAGTGTCATGTCTGGGTGCTTGTCTCTGTGCAGAATGACTCAGTGTCATGTCTGTGGGTGCTTGTCTCTGTGCAGAATGACTCAGTGTCATGTCTGGGTGCTTGTCTCTGTGCAGAATGACTCAGTGTCATGTCTGGGTGGTTGTCTCTGTGCAGAATGACTCAGTGTCATGTCTGTGTGTGCTTGTCTCTGTGCAGAATGATTCAGTGTCATGTCTGTGGGTGCTTGTCTCTGTGCAGAATGACTCAGTGTCGTGTCTGTGTGTGTTTGTCTCTGTGCAGAATGACTCAGTGTCATGTCTGTGTGTGCTTGTCTCTGTGCAGAATGACTCAGTGTCATGTCTGTGGGTGCTTGTCTCTGTGCAGAATGACTCAGTGTCGTGTCTGTGGATGCTTGTCTCTGTGCAGAATGACTCAGTGTCGTGTCTGGGTGCTTGTCTCTGTGCAGAATGACTCAGTGTCATGTCTGGGTGCTTGTCTCTGTGCAGGATGACTCACCAGTTCACAGCGCTGACCCCTGAGCAGAAGCAGGAGCTCTCCTCCATCGCTCAGAGAGTCGTGGCCACAGGGAAGGGGATTCTAGCAGCCGATGAGTCCACAGGTAAGAGCAGCGGCTGAAGAGACAGGCAGGGCTGGGAACGAGACTCCCGCTGCACAGCAGTGTGATCCAGTCCTGGTTTCACTGGGAGTTTAATAATAAGACACACCTGAGCTTGTTAGCTAGACACACTGGGGCTGATCAAGCTGGTAGTAAAACCTGGACTGGGTGACACTGCTGTGGAATAGGAGTCTGATTACCAGCCTTGCAATGTAATTCCAGTCCAGTCTAGTGATATTAAACTGCAGTTACAATGTAATTCCAGTCCAGTCTAGTGATATTAAGCTGCAGTTACAATGTAATTCCAGTCCAGTCTAGTGATATTAAACTGCAGTTACAATGTAATTCCAGTCCAGTCTAGTGATATTAAACTGCAGTTACAATGTAATTCCAGTCCAGTCTAGTGATATTAAACTGCAGTTACAATGTAATTCCAGTCCAGTCTAGTGATATTAAACTGCAGTTACAATGTAATTCCAGTCCAGTCTAGTGATATTAAACTGCAGTTACAATGTAATTCCAGTCTAGTCTAGTGATATTAAACTGCAGTTACAATGTAATTCCAGTCCAGTCTAGTGATATTAAACTGCAGTTACAATGTAATTCCAGTCCAGTCCAGTCTAGTGATATTAAACTGCAGTTACAATGTAATTCCAGTCCAGTCTAGTGATATTAAACTGCAGTTACAATGTAATTCCAGTCCAGTCTAGTGATATTAAACTGCAGTTACAATGTAATTCCAGTCCAGTCTAGTGATATTAAACTGCAGTTACAATGTAATTCCAGTCTAGTCTAGTGATATTAAACTGCAGTTACAATGTAATTCCAGTCCAGTCCAGTCTAGTGATATTAAACTGCAGTTACAATGTAATTCCAGTCCAGTCTAGTGATATTAAACTGCAGTTACAATGTAATTCCAGTCCAGTCTAGTGATATTAAACTGCAGTTACAATGTAATTCCAGTCCAGTCTCGTGATATTAAGCTGCAGTTCCCATGCAGGGCTGGTAAGGAGTCTCAGGTCCCTCGCTGCTCTCTGTCTCCCCCTGCAGGTACGATGGGGAAGCGTCTGGAGAAGATCCATGTTGAGAACACCGAGGAGAACCGGCGCTATTTCAGACAGCTGCTGTTCACCGCGGACTCGACCATCTCCCAGTGCATCGGGGGGGTCATCTTCTTCCACGAGACGCTCTACCAGAAGACGGACGCGGGGGTGCCCTTCCCCAAGCTGGTCAAGGACAAGGGCATCGTCGTGGGCATCAAGGTGAGATGCCTTCAAATACACACAGATCTGTCTGTCTGTCTGTGTCTGTCTGTCTGTCTATCCATCAAGGTGAGACGCCTTCAAATACACACAGATCTGTCTGTCTGTCTCTCTATCCATCAAGGTGAGACGCGATCAAATACACACAGATCTGTCTGTCTGTGTCTGTCTGTCTATATATCCATCAAGGTGAGACGCCTTCAAATACATCAATAAAAAGATCTGTCTCTCTGTCTGTCTGTCTCTCTATCCATCAAGGTGTGACCCATTCAAATACAAAGATTCTCCCTCTCTCTCTCTCTCTCTCTCTCTCTCTCAATTCAATTCAAATTGGCTTTATTGGCATGACAATAAAAATAATTGTGTTGCCAAAGCACATACATGGCATAACCGACTCAAATATACAGACAAATAATTTTTTTAATACTAACAGTATCCCTCCTCCCTCTATATTAATACAGTAAACAGAATCCCTCCCTTCCCCTCTATATCAAACAGTACCCCCTTCCCCCCTCTATATTAAACATTAAATGCTGTTTTGAAGGCAAAGGGTGGTCACACCAAATATTGATTTGATGTAGATTTTTCTTCTGTTCACTCACTTTGCATTTTGTTAATTGATAAATATAAACTATTAACATGTCTATTTTTGAAAGCATTCTTACTTTACAGCCTTTTTTCACACCTGCCTAAAACTTTTGCACAGTACTGTATATATATATAATTATATCCATTAAGGTGAGACACATTCAGATACATAGAGATCTGCGTGTCTGTCTGTCTATCTGTCTGTCGTGTCTGTCTTTCCTGTCTATATCTCTGTCTCTCTATCCATCAAGGTGAGACACATTCAGATACATAAGAGATCTGTGTGTCTGTCCTATCTCCTATCGATCTATCTATCTGTCAAATACATAAATAAAGAGATTTGTCTCTCTATCAATAAATATAGGGGAGATTCAGGGAGTTATATTGCAGCAGCAGTGTGGAGTAGTGGTCAGGGCTCTGGACTCTTGACCGGAGGGTCGTGGGTTCAATCCCAGGTGGGGGACGCTGCTGCTGTACCCTTGAGCAAGGTACTTTACCTAGATTGCTCCAGTAAAAACCCAACTGTATAAACGGGGAATTGTATGTAAAAATAATGTGATATCTTGTAACAATTGTAAGTCGCCCTGGATAAGGGCGTCTGCTAAGAAATTAATAATAATTAGTTTAGTTTCAAGAAAAAATGAAACACGATCAAGTGAATCTGGGTTTAATCACACTATACAACATTATTATTATTATTATTATTATTATTATTATTATTATTATTTGTTAAACAGTTGATGATATTTATAAAACAGCAGCTCCAGTTTTCGTTAGCTCTTCCCCCTCAGTAAGTATTTCTTCATCGTTTCCTTTGTTGTTTTTGGTTTCAGGTTGATAAAGGCACAGCAGTTCTGGCAGGTACTGACGCAGAGACCACAACTCAAGGTGAGAGACCCAAACTAAATACTCACTAAAAACTACCAGAGAAACTTTTACTGCTGCTGAACGAAACACAACATGAAGAGAAGGGATTTTAAAAGAGGGTCAGCGCTCCTTTAAAGGGAGGGGCCGGTGATCATGTTAATAAAGCTAATAAGAGGCGAGAGAATGGATTTTAAAGATGGTCAGCGCTCCTTTAAAGGGAGGGGCCGGTGATCATGTTAATAAAGCTAATAAGAGGTGAGAGAATGGATTTTAAAAGAGGGTCAGCGCTCCTTTAAAGGGAGGGGCCAGTGATCATGTTAATAAAGCTAATAAGAGGTGAGAGAATGGATTTTAAAGATGGTCAGCGCTCCTTTAAAGGGAGGGGCCGGTGATCATGTTAATAAAGCTAATAAGAGGTGAGAGAATGGATTTTAAAGATGGTCAGCGCTCCTTTAAAGGGAGGGGTCAGTGATCATGTTAATAAAGCTAATAAGAGGTGAGAGAATGGATTTTAAAGATGGTCAGCGCTCCTTTAAAGGGAGGGGCCGGTGATCATGTTAATAAAGCTAATAAGAGGTGAGAGAATGGATTTTAAAGATGGTCAGCGCTCCTTTAAAGGGAGGGGCCGGTGATCCTGTTAATAAAGCTAATAAGAGGTGAGAGAATGGATTTTGAAGCAGCCTGTCTGCGTCTCAGGTCTGGACGGTCTCGCGGAACGCTGTGCTCAGTATAAGAAGGACGGTGCTGATTTTGCTAAGTGGAGGTGTGTGCTGAAGATTTCGGACAGCTGCCCCTCCTCTCTGGCCATCGAGGAGAACGCCAACGTGCTCGCTAGATACGCCAGCATCTGCCAACAGGTGAGAGAGTCGCAGTGTGTGTCTGTCTCCCTGTGTCTCCCCCCTCCATCTTCTCTCTCTCCTCTGAGTAACTCTCTCTGTCCTCCACCTCCTTGCTCAGCCCCCCCCCCCCTCTCTTTCAGAACGGTTTGGTTCTGATTGTGGAGCCAGAGATTCTCCCTGATTCTCTGCCTCTCTCTCCCCTGTATCGCTCTCCTCTCTGTCCCCTATATAACCCCCCTCTCTCTCCTCCCTCTGTCTCTCTCTCTCTCTCCTCATGTCTCCTGTGTAACCTCTCTCCCTCTCTCTCTGTTCCCTGTATAACCCATCTCTCTTTCTCTGTCTCCAGCATGACTCTCTCTCCTTTCTCTGTCACCTGTATCTCTCTCCTCCCTCTGTATCTCTCTCTCTCTCTCTCTGTCTCCCTATCCCCTGTATATCCTCTCTCTGTCCCCTGTATAACCCCCCTCTCTCTGTCTCTCTCTCTCGTATATCCTCTCTCTCTCGTATAACCTCTCTCCCTTCCTCTCCTCTCCCTCTGTCCCCTGTATAACCCTCTCTCTCCCTCTCCCTCCTCTCACTCTGTCCTCTGTATAACCCCCCCTCTCTCTCTCTCGCTCTCTCGCTCTCTCGCTCTCTCTCTCTCGCTCTCTCTCTCTCGTATAACCCTCTCTCTCTCTCTCTCTCTTGTATATCCTCTCTCTCTCCTCCCTCTGTCTCTCTCTCTACTCACGTCTCCGTGTAACCTCTCTCCCTCTCTCTCTGTGTTCCCTGTATAACCCTTCTCTCTTTCTCTGTCTCCCGCATGACTCTCCTTTCTCTGTCACCTGTATCTCTCTCTCTGTCTCCCTATCCCCTGTATATCCTCTCCTTTCACCTGTATAACTCTCTCCCTCTCCTCACCCTCTGTCCCCCGTATAAGCCTCTCTCTCTCTCTCTCCCTCTCCCTCCTCTCACTCTGTCCCCTGTATAACCCCCCCTCTCTCTCTCTCTCTCTCTTGTATAACCTCTCTCTCCCTCTCCCTCCTCTCTCTGTCCCCTGTATAACCCTCTCTCTCTCTCTCTCTCTCTCTCTCCCTCTCCCCTCTCTCTCTCTCTCTCTCCCCTCTCCCCTCTCTCTCTCTCTCTCCCCCCCCCTCTCTCCCTCTCCCCTCTCTCCCTCTCCTCTCCCTCTGTCCCCTGTATAACCCTCTCTCTCCCTCTCCCTCCTCTCCCTCTGTCCCCTGTATAACCCTCTCTCTCCCTCTCCCTCCTCTCCCTATGTCCCCTGTATAACCCCCCCCCCCCTCTCTCTCTCTCTCTCTCTTGTATAACCCCCGCCCTCTCTCCTCCTCTCTCCTCTCTTTCAGAACGGTCTGGTTCCGATCGTGGAGCCGGAGATTCTCCCGGACGGGGATCACTCTCTGCTGCGCTGCCAGTACGTCACGGAGAAGGTGAGCGCCTCTCCAGAAGAGCTTCCAATTGCATTCCTAGAGAGACTGTTAACCGCACCCCTGTTTGCATTCACTCCTGCTGCTTCTCATCACTGCAGTCACTCTGCTGTATTACATTGTTTTTGCTCAGTCTGTGCTGCTCTGACTGCGGGTTCAGGAGCTGCTCTTCAGTTCTAGCTGCGCTGCCATAGTTATTGTATTGTGAATCGGTCCAGCCCTGGCTAGGACTACAGCTCCCAGCATGCCTCTGCACCCGCGGCAATGGCGAGGGATGCTGGGAGCTGTAGTTCTTTAACTGCAATGCGCTGGGCTGGGCTGTATTACATTGTTTTTGCTCAGTCTGTGTTGCTTTGACTGTGAGTTCAGGAGCTGCTCTTCAGTTCTAGCTGCGCTGCCATAGTTATTGTATTGTGAATCGGTGCAGCCCTGGCTAGGACTACAGCTCCCAGCATGCCTCTGCACCCGCGGCAATGGTGAGGGATGCTGGGAGCTGTAGTTCTTTAACTGCAATGCGCTGGGCTAGGCTGTATTACATTGTTTTGCTCAGTCTGTGTTGCTTTGACTGAGTTCAGTGAAGTTTAGTATTGCTGGCAATACACTAGCTGTGCACTAGATGGCGCTGGTGCTTCTCACTAATATGGTCCTTTTATCAAGCTGTATTGAATGAGCTCTACTGACTTTTTCTCTCTGGTCCGTATTGCGTTGTACTGACTGCCTGTGGTCCGTATCTGCTTGTATTGCTGGTCTCCAGTCCATATTGGACTGTATTGATCATATCAACTAGTATTGCCTGTCTGGGGTCTGTATGGAGATGTATTGCCTGTCTGGGGGCTGTATAGAGATGTATTGCCTGTCTGGGGGCTGTATGGAGCTGTATTGCTTGTCTGTGGTCCCTATAGTGTTGTATTGACCGTGTCTCTCCCCAGGTCCTGGCCGCAGTCTATAAAGCTCTGAATGACCACCACGTCTATCTGGAGGGCACTCTGCTCAAACCCAACATGGTGACGGCCGGCCAGGCCTGCCCCAAAAAGCCCAGCCCCGCCGAGGTCGGCATGGCAACGGTGACCGCCCTCCGCAGGACTGTCCCGGCCGCGGTGCCAGGTAAAAAAAACAAAGTATTATTATTAATATTGCAATGATCAGGAGCCAGGAGTTTGAGCAGGGTTACAAACTCACACTAGCCCTGCTGCTGCTGCTGCTGCACCCAGTCCTGGGGTTCAGAGCTCCCCTCAATGAAGTCTAGTATTATTATTATTAATATTGCAATGATCAGGAGCCAGGAGTTTGAGCAGGGTTACAAACTCACACTAGCCCTGCTGCTGCTGCTGCTGCTGCACCCAGTCCTGGGGTTCAGAGCTCCCCTCAATGAAGTCTAGTATTATTATTATTAATATTGAAATGATCAGGAGCCAGGAGTTTGAGCAGGGTTACAAACTCACACTAGCCCTGCTGCTGCTGCTGCTGCACCCAGTCCTGGGGTTCAGAGCTCCCCTCAATGAAGTCTAGTATTATTATTATTAATATTGCAATGATCAGGAGCCAGGAGTTTGAGCAGGGTTACAAACTCACACTAGCCCTGCTGCTGCTGCTGCTGCTGCACCCAGTCCTGGGGTTCAGAGCTCCCCTCAATGAAGTCTAGTATTATTATTATTAATATTGAAATGATCAGGAGCCAGGAGTTTGAGCAGGGTTACAAACTCACACTAGCCCTGCTGCTGCTGCTGCTGCTGCACCCAGTCCTGGGGTTCAGAGCTCCCCTTGGTAAACTAACCCTTATGAAAGTTTCCCACAGTCAAAACACAGCCAAGTGTAATAAAGCATAGGGAAGCATTGTAAAGCACATAGAGGTCTGGTAAAGCATAGGGAAGCATTGTAAAGCACAGAGGTGTGGTAAAGCATAGGGAAGCATTGTAAAGCACAGAGAGGTCTGGTAAAGCATAGGGAAGCATTGTAAAGCAGAGAGGTGTGGTAAAGCATAGGGAAGCATTGTAAAGCACATAGAGGTCTGGTAAAGCATAGGGAAGCATTGTAAAGCACAGAGAGGTGTGGTAAAGCATAGGGAAGCATTGTAAAGCACAGAGAGGTCTGGTAAAGCATAGGGGAGCATTGTAAAGCACATAGAGGTGTGGTAAAGCAGAGGGAAGCATTGTAAAGCACCGAGAGGTGTGGTAAAGCAGAGGGAAGCATTGTAAAGCACAGAGAGGTGTGGTAAAGCATAGGGAAGCATTGTAAAGCACAGAGAGGTCTGGTAAAGCATAGGGAAGCATTGTAAAGCACAGAGAGGTCTGGTAAAGCATAGGGAAGCATTGTAAAGCACAGAGAGGTGTGGTAAAGCATAGGGAAGCATTGTAAAGCACAGATAGGTCTGGTAAAGCATAGGGAAGCATTGTAAAGCACAGAGAGGTCTGGTAAAGCATAGGGAAACATTGTAAAGCACAGAGAGGTGTGGTAAAGCATAGGGAAGCATTGCAAAGCACAGAGAGGTCTGGTAAAGCATAGGGAAGCATTGTAAAGCACAGAGAGCTGTGGTAAAGCATAGGGAAGCATTGTAAAGCACAGAGAGGTCTGGTAAAGCATAGGGAAGCATTGCAAAGCACAGAGAGGTCTGGTAAAGTATATTAAACACTCGATACAAATGCTGTATCTCTCTGCTCTTTCTTTCTCTCACATTCTGTCTCTCCCTCCCTCTCAGGTATCTGCTTCCTCTCCGGGGGTCAGAGCGAGGAGGATGCCTCTCTTAATCTCAACGCCATTAACCAGTGCCCCCTGCCCAAGCCCTGGAAGCTCACCTTCTCCTACGGGAGAGCCCTGCAGGCCTCCACGCTCTCCGCCTGGGCAGGCAAGCCAGGAAACCTCCAGGCTGCACAAGCGGCCTTCACTGAAAGAGCCAAGGTACGGAGGGGCGTTCAAAAAGCACCGTTCTGTGAAGGAGACAAAATCCTTAAATTGAGCTCCAGTATGAGCAGAGATGCTGTTTGTATATCGGGCATCTCCTCCTAGGAACTCCTCGCCGTCAAACATACAAACAGCCTCTTCACAATCCCTTTTTAAATCACTCAGAAAGATGTGTTCTAAATCTGAGCAGGGCTGCAGACCCTGTAAATACCGACTGTGACCAGCATCGTGAACACTGGAGCGGTCTGACTTGTTGGTTATTTTGTTTGAAGTGTTCTTGTCCTGTTTAGATGACTGCTCGCTCTCTCTCTCTCTCTCTCTCTCTCTCTCTCTCTCTCTCTCTCTCTCTCTGTGTTCAGGATGCAGTGATGCTGCACAGTGTGTGTGTATTGATGCCTCTCCTCTCTCTCTCTCTCTCTCTCTCTCTGTGTTCAGGATGCAGTGATGCTGCACAGTGTGTGTGTATTGATGCCTCTCCTCTCTCTCTCTCTCTCTCTCTCTCTGTGTTCAGGATGCAGTGATGCTGCACAGTGTGTGTGTATTGATGCCTCTCTCTCTCTCTCTCTCTCTCTCTCTCTCTTTCTTTCTTTCTCTCTCTCTCTCTCTCTCTGGCCAGTGATTTTTTCATAATGTTGTTTCTTGTCAGGGACCCCCTTGTGAATGAGATGTCTCTCTCAAGGGCTCTGTCCTGGTTAAATACATACATCTGAATGAGTGGCTTTGCAGAACTCGTGTACCACGTCCATGCAATGCCATTGGAGGTGTCTTTAACTGGTGTGTGTGTGTGTGTGTGTGTGTGTGTGTGTGTGTGCCTGTCTATGTACCTGTGTGTGTCTCTGTGTGTGTGTCTATCTCCTGTGTGCCTATCTCTGTGTGTGTGTGTGTGTCTATCTGTGTGGGCAGGTACCACTATCAATGTGCGAACAAAATTTGAGAAAATGTCCCCACAAAGATAGTAACTCCTGAAAAAAATGACATTCTGAAAAAACGACGTCCCCACTTTGTAAAACACGTTCTTAAGAACTAAACGTGCCTTCGAAAATAATAATAATAAAAGTGCCAGAATGTTTAGTTTGTTGTCGAGTTTCACCCCGTGTGGAGTTTTGTGTGACACGAGTTAGAAATAGTAAAATAAATATATAGTGAGAGTCAATGAGAAGCAAACACACACACAGGAATGCAAACGTGTGTGTGTGTGTGTGTGTGTGTGTGTGTGTGTATCAGTGTGTGCGTCAAGGTGAGGCTCAATCAGGCAAAGGCAGACGTTGCAATAGTGATGCTGCCAAGCACTTTTATTTAACCCACTGAAGATACAGGCTCGTTACAGCCTTGCATACACCCCCGCCTCATTTAAAATGGAATAATCCAGTGGAGCGCCAATCACGGCTCCAGTTAAATAGGAAAGTAAAGAGAATGCTGCTGTTGATGGAGTTGGTGCAGTAATTCTGCACATTTATACTGTAGAGTGTGAGTGAAGGGAAACGAGTACCGGTGTCAACCAATATCGGTTCCCTTGAAATATCTGTGTGTGTCTCTGTCTATGTGTGTGTGTGTGTGTCTGTCTGTCTGTGTGTGTGTGTTTGTGTGTCTCTGTGTGTGTGTGTGTGTGTCTGTGTGTGTGTGTGTGTGTGTGTCTGTCTGTGTGTGTGTGTGTGTGTCTCTGTGTGTGTGTGTGTGTGTGTGTGTCTGTCTGTCTGTCTGTGTGTGTGTGTGTGTGTGTGTGTGTGTGTCTGTGTGTGTCTCTGTCTATGTGTGTCTGTGTGTGTCTCTGTCTATGTGTGTCTGTGTGTGTCTCTGTCTATGTGTGTGTGTGTGTGTGTCTGTCTGTCTGTCTGTGTGTGTGTGTGTGTGTCTCTGTGTGTGTGTGTGTGTGTGTGTGTGTGTGTGTCTGTGTGTGTCTCTGTCTATGTGTGTCTGTGTGTGTCTCTGTCTATGTGTGTGTGTCTGTCTGTCTGTCTGTGTGTGTGTGTGTGTGTGTGTGTGTGTGTGTGTCTGTGTGTGTCTCTGTCTATGTGTGTCTGTGTGTGTCTCTGTCTATGTGTGTCTGTGTGTGTCTCTGTCTATGTGTGTCTGTGTGTGTCTCTGTCTATGTGTGTGTGTGTGTGTGTGTGTGTGTGTGTGTTTATATCTGTGTGTGTGTGTGTTACTGATTGGTTTATTATTTTTTTCTTCAGATTAACGGATTGGCGTCGACTGGATCTTACGTTCAGAGCGGACAGAAAGACAAGGCTGCCTCCCAGTCTCTCTTCACTGCCAGTTACGTCTACTAGACCAGTGCGCTCATTAAACTGGGACCAGTAAACCTCACACACTGAGCCACTGCTTTTGCACCAAAAAAAAATGTGAATTTTACATTCCAAAAGATGCTTTTTACAAATTAAAAAAAATGTGAAATGTGAAGCCGTCTGTCTGTAAGCCTTTCTTCCAGAGCGTTTGAAGTCATGTGGAGCTTTAAATAAAAATCTACACTGTTGGAAAATTTAAAGTGTGTGGAAATTCATTTTTTTTCTTTAAGTGATTTATATCTTAACAAAATAATTTCATAAAGATGACCTGCTTGGAAGTTGCATTAGCTCTCAGATGTCGGGTGCGTTGGTAAACTCAATCTCAGAGAGTGAGCGCACTCTGACCGTTCATAAACTCCTGGAGTGCTCTGTGGTGTCGTTCCTAAACTCAGAGCAGATGAATTTGGGAGCGCTCGGAGCACACTCTGGCCGCTGCAGCTTCAGAGCTGGATTCTCAGAGCGTTCACTTTCAAAATGAAAATCAAACTGAAGAGCAGCAGTAATAATTACAGTAGTATTAGACTTAAGAGTTGAAAACTCGTGTAAAAATACATCTATAAAAAAAACGGTGATATCGGTCTAAGAGAAAGCCATTAAACTGTGCAGCTGCGTAATGATCATAGTTAATAACAGTGCTATCAGGATTACATTTTCCACGAGCGACCGGCTTACATTGTCATCCTCGCTGTCAGATTGAAGATCTTGTAAAACATTAAAACCAAAAGTGTTTTCAATCACTGAGAAAAACAGAAGTTTTGTCTCGCTAACGACTTCCATTTTCAAACCGTTTTAGGTTGTTTGAAAACTAAAGCGAGCATTCCCGCTCTGAAGCACTCTGAAGAGATTTCTCGGGCGCTCTTTCAGAGCGTCAGATTGAGTTTATGAACGCGCCCGTACAGTTTTTGAAAGACGTTCTCGCAGACCTGGGTTTGACATGATCACTGGATTAAAGGAAGTTCTGTTTCTGTGCCTCGCACTCGGGAAGGCTGCTGGACTCCCCGCCTCACTTCACCTCTGCAGTGTCTTCTGGGTCATGTTACTGGCTGACGGCATGCCAGTCAGCAGGGGGAGCAGCAGCTGATTGGTTAATGACAGGAAAGAAGCCAGCGAAGGGGCGGGGACAATTTCACCCTCCAGGTGAACAAGGAAGTGCAACCCTAACTGAAACCATGGCTTGCAAACTGAGATTTCTTTAACCGGGTGTAGCACTGTAGCACATATTGTGTTGTAAAATGAAAAGTTTCCGTTCTAGTAAGCCTGGCTTGTGCAGACAGAGATTACCCCAGGGTAGCACCAGAGGTGTTCAAATGAGAATCCATGTTTTGCTGCAACATCTTTCAAAAGCTGCACACTGAGGGAATTCTGTTTTGAGCTGCAGTAGAATTATTTTAATAAGAACTTAAATTGGTTTCAGTGGTCTGTGTAACCCTCATCACAGAAACTAAAATAAAATCAAAAACAACGGGCACAAATGGATTATATTTTGATTTTTTTTTTTTTTTTTTGTAAAATCTGTCAGATGTTTTAAATACAAGGCAATCATATTTACCATGTATGCTGAATAAAAATGACAATTTAAACACATCTGAACTGAAGCTGTTCTGTTTCTTTCAGTATTTCTAAATCAGACTGGAAGTAACTCTGTGCTTTTGTTATTGTTGAGAGTTGTGTGAAGAATCACAATTAAAATGTCCAGTTTAAGGATGCAATTCATTCATATGTGTAATGGTCTCATTTAATCAGCACTCTGCTGTCATGAATGTCTTTCTTTTTACGAGTTCAAGATTGCCGAGGTAAACAATTGAGCAGTAAATCACACAACACCGTTACATCTTTTATACATTTTATCAAGAAAGAGAGAAAATAGAGGAAGATTCATATCAAAGGAAGATTCACATCAAAATAGCAGAAATCAGGTCACTAAGTTTAGCAATGAATAATATTCAGGGAGCAAATATTGATTACATGGAAAATAATGCGTTCATCTATTGTCTAGAAAGTCTATTATTATTATTATTATTTATTTCTTAGCAGACGTTCTTATCCAGGGCGACTTACAATTGTTACAAGATATCACATTATTTTTACATACAATTCCCCATTTATACAGTTGGGTTTTTACTGGAGCAATCTAGGTAAAGTACCTTGCTCAAGGGTACAGCAGCAGTGTCCCCCACCTGGGATTGAACCCACGACCCTCCGGTCAAGAGTCCAGAGCCCTAACATACACTTAGGGGAGATTTTACATTGACTACAATACATTTTGTTTTACACACGTGTCTGTTGAATAATTCCAGTTATTTTTGGTCACCAAATAATATTCAATTGAATAACCATCGCTAAAATAAATACCCTGTACTCACCCCTCACTTTCTTTCTTCACAAGCCTCTCTGTGAGCGGTGGACAGTGTCTCCTTCGTCCAACGTCCAGGTAGGTGATCAGGTGTGGATTTAGACCAATACCCCCGGTTCACGTGAACCGATGAGAAAACACATAAATCCATTGATTATTGGGCAGCAGTGTGGAGTAGTGGTTAGGGCTCTGGACTCTTGACCGGAGGGTCGTGGGTTCAATCCCCAGTGGGGGACACTGCTGCTGTACCCTTGAGCAAGGTACTTTACCTAGATTGCTCCAGTAAAAACCCAACTGTATAAATGGGGAATTGTATGTAAAAATAATGTGATATCTTGTAACAATTGTAAGTCGCCCTGGATAAGGGTGTCTGCTAAGAAATAAATAATAATAATAATAATAATTGACATATGAAATGTTTTTATTCATTTATTTTAAATGAATTAATAATAATTCTTATGTGGTGCATTGTTCCTAAAAATGATATTGTGCAATCTGCTGGTGCTGCTTTGCTTCATATCCTAGCCTCTACTTTCCTGCAGTCCTAGAAAGAAACATGATCATCTGAATGGCCAACTGTAGAAAAGATTGATCTTCTATTGGACTTAAGCTTCATTCAAGTTCAAGCAACATTATTATTATTTATTTCTTAGCAGACGTCCTTATCCAGGGCGACTTACAATTGTTACAAGATATCACATTATTATTTATTTTATTTGACATACAATTACATTATTTTTACATACAATTCCCCATTTATACAGTTGGGTTTTTACTGGAGCAATCTAGGTAAAGTACCTTGCTCAAGGGTACAGCAGCAGTGTCCCCCACCTGGGATTGAACCCACGCCCCTCCGGTTAAGAGTCCAGAGCCCTAACCACTACTCCACACTGCTGTACACTTATGTGTATTTTTTTTTAATAAACAGATCACAGATCACGTGCACAAAATTCAAATTAAAAATGAATACATGAATAAATAAAACTGCACTAACTTAGCAGTGCAGTTAAATGCATCTGAAAACTTTCATTTTTATAACTCTATAGCAGTCAAATGATCATTCAGAGATATCTCTAAATGCATTTCAAGATATCTTTAACTGAATTAGATATCTTTAAATCATCTTGAGACATCTAAATAAGATAAATATTTTCTAAATAAGAGTTTTAAAGATATCTATAATTGATTTAAAAGGAGGCAGTGTGGTTCAGTGGTTAAAGTCCAGGGCTTATAACCAGAAGGTCACCAGTTCAAATCCTGCCTCTGCCACTCTCATTGTGTGACCCTGAGCAAGTCACTGAACCTCCTTGTGCTCCGTCCTGCGGATGAGATGTTAATTCAATGTCCTAATGGAAGTGCCAGTTCACAGCCTACCTCTTAAAGCGCTTTGTGACGGTGGTCCACTACGAAAGGCGCTATATTACTACAGATATCTTATTTAAAAGTATATTTCAAGATATCTGAAATCATTTGAAGATATCTTGATATAGTTAAAAGATATCTTGATATGAATTAGAGATATCTCTAAATAATCATTTGTCTTTCCATACTCTAAAGCGTTGAGGTGAATAATCTGGAAATGCTCTTATTAATTTGACAGAACATAACTGCCATGGTAGATTCGCATGGGACTAGAAATACACACGACAGCGAGCGAGTTTGAAATCTAACAGAACCCAACTGACATGGTCGATTCACACGGGACTAAAAATACTGTAGCGATCTGTGCATTATGTTTGCGTACTGTATTCCCTCTCGTTTCTACTGTCTGTGTGCTGTTATTACCGCTATTGTGTTCCTCCCCTAGTCTGTATTACCTGTAGTTGCGGGTTCGCTCTGTCCCTGTGGCTGTGCGAGCTGTCCTGCACGCATGGTGCGCTCTGGCCCCTGTCATTGGCTGTTAGTTGTGTGTGCCCATTGGTCCTAGTGTTCGATTGGGGACCAATGGGATAGCTGTTCGCTGGTACCCGATTAGCATCAAGGTGAGGAGCTAAGTTATAAAAGGGGGCGTTGCACGGTCATTGTGGTCGTTCCAAGGCAAGCAGCTAGAGCTGTGGGTTCTGAGGGATGTCCTAAATAAAGCTTTGAACCTGAAAGCAGCGTGTTGTCTCATTCTGTTCTGCCTACTGCGTGAAACGCTACAATACACACAACAGCGAGCGAGTTTGAAATCTAACAGAACACAACTGACATGGTCGATTCACACGGGACTAAGTACACACAACAGCAAGCGAGTTTGAAATGTTACATACAGGAGGTCCCAATGCCCTGTAAAACAAGGGGAGGACCGCTGGAAAAAACTATCTGGGGTAAAACGAAACGGACGATTTGCACGGGATACATTTCACCGAGGATATCAATAACAATTCCAGAAACGCTGGAAACCTGCTGATTTTGAGTCCCGTGTGAACAGTGCTTTTGACGTCACCGAAACACGCGCGGTTGTGAGACCAGACCGCAAACAAATAACTAAAATAAAAAAAGAACAAAATGTAAATAAAAATTTCAAATACTGTGTTTATTTTTGTTATTTATTAATTTTTTTTACCACAAAGTGAAAATATATACATTTATTTTTCACACAACAGGGTTGTTAATTCACCCAATGTAAAAGTTACCTCCATTTTGTATTCGTATACTGCACACAGCGCTTTTGAAAATGACAAGGATACATCACCCAGAGTTTATAATTGTAACTACAAAATTGCCTCATAAGCTTTACAAATTTATATATATATATATTATATATATACACACACACACACAAACTACCTGAAACACCTACCACTTAATGAGGCTTCAGCTTTTCAGACTTAACGTGTAGATATAGCAATGCTGTAGATATATATAGCAATGCTGTATTGTGATGCTGTAGATATAGCAATGCTGTAGATATATATAGCAATGCTGTATTGTGATGCTGTACATATAGCAATGCTGTAGATATATATAGCAATGCTGTATTGTGATGCTGTAGATATAGCAATGCTGTATTGTGATGCTGTAGATATAGCAATGCTGTATTGTGATGCTGTAGATAAAGCAATGCTGTATTGTGATGCTGTAGATATAGCAATGCTGTATTGTGATGCTGTAGATATAGCAATGCTGTAGATATATATAGCAATGCTGTATTGTGATGCTGTAGATATAGCAATGCTGTATTGTGATGCTGTAGATATAGCAATGCTGTATTGTGATGCTGTAGATATAGCAATGCTGTAGATATATATAGCAATGCTGTATTGTGATGCTGTAGATAAAGCAATGCTGTATTGTGATGCTGTAGATAAAGCAATGCTGTATTGTGATGCTGTAGATATAGCAATGCTGTATTGTGATGCTGTAGATAAAGCAATGCTGTAGATATATATAGCAATGCTGTATTGTGATGCTGTAGATATAGCAATGCTGTATTGTGATGCTGTAGATAAAGCAATGCTGTATTGTGATGCTGTAGATATAGCAATGCTGTATTGTGATGCTGTAGATATAGCAATGCTGTAGATATATATAGCAATGCTGTATTGTGATGCTGTAGATATAGCAATGCTGTATTGTGATGCTGTAGATATAGCAATGCTGTATTGTGATGCTGTAGATAAAGCAATGCTGTATTGTGATGCTGTAGATATAGCAATGCTGTATTGTGATGCTGTACATATAGCAATGCTGTATTGTGATGCTGTAGATAAAGCAATGCTGTATTGTGATGCTGTAGATATAGCAATGCTGTAGATATATATAGCAATGCTGTATTGTGATGCTGTAGATATAGCAATGCTGTATTGTGATGCTGTAGATATAGCAATGCTGTATTGTGATGCTGTAGATAAAGCAATGCTGTATTGTGATGCTGTAGATATAGCAATGCTGTATTGTGATGCTGTACATATAGCAATGCTGTATTGTGATGCTGTAGATATAGCAATGCTGTATTGTGATGCTGTAGATAAAGCAATGCTGTATTGTGATGCTGTAGATATAGCAATGCTGTATTGTGATGCTGTAGATATAGCAATGCTGTAGATATATATAGCAATGCTGTATTGTGATGCTGTAGATATAGCAATGCTGTATTGTGATGCTGTAGATATAGCAATGCTGTATTGTGATGCTGTAGATATAGCAATGCTGTAGATATATATAGCAATGCTGTATTGTGATGCTGTAGATATAGCAATGCTGTAGATATATATAGCAATGCTGTATTGTGATGCTGTAGATAAAGCAATGCTGTATTGTGATGCTGTAGATATAGCAATGCTGTATTGTGATGCTGTAGATATAGCAATGCTGTAGATATATATAGCAATGCTGTATTGTGATGCTGTAGATATAGCAATGCTGTATTGTGATGCTGTAGATATAGCAATGCTGTATTGTGATGCTGTAGATATAGCAATGCTGTAGATATATATAGCAATGCTGTATTGTGATGCTGTAGATAAAGCAATGCTGTATTGTGATGCTGTACATATAGCAATGCTGTATTGTGATGCTGTAGATAAAGCAATGCTGTAGATATATATAGCAATGCTGTATTGTGATGCTGTAGATATAGCAATGCTGTATTGTGATGCTGTAGATATAGCAATGCTGTATTGTGATGCTGTAGATATAGCAATGCTGTAGATATATATAGCAATGCTGTATTGTGATGCTGTAGATATAGCAATGCTGTATTGTGATGCTGTAGATATATATAGCAATGCTGTATTGTGATGCTGTAGATATAGCAATGCTGTATTGTGATGCTGTAGATATAGCAATGCTGTATTGTGATGCTGTAGATATAGCAATGCTGTATTGTGATGCTGTAGATATAGCAATGCTGTAGATATATATAGCAATGCTGTATTGTGATGCTGTACATATAGCAATGCTGTATTGTGATGCTGTACATATAGCAATGCTGTATTGTGATGCTGTACATATAGCAATGCTGTAGATATATATAGCAATGCTGTATTGTGATGCTGTACATATAGCAATGCTGTAGATATATATAGCAATGCTGTATTGTGATGCTGTACATATAGCAATGCTGTATTGTGATGCTGTACATATAGCAATGCTGTATTGTGATGCTATGGATATAGCAATGCTGTATTGTGATGCTGTACATATAGCAATGCTGTAGATATATATAGCAATGCTGTATTGTGATGCTGTACATATAGCAATGCTGTATTGTGATGCTGTACATATAGCAATGCTGTATTGTGATGCTGTATATATAGCAATGCTGTATTGTGATGCTGTACATATAGCAATGCTGTATTGTGATGCTGTACATATAGCAATGCTGTATTGTGATGCTGTACATATAGCAATGCTGTATTGTGATGCTGTACATATAGCAATGCTGTAGATATATATAGCAATGCTGTATTGTGATGCTGTACATATAGCAATGCTGTATTGTGATGCTGTAGATATAGCAATGCTGTATTGTGATGCTGTACATATAGCAATGCTGTATTGTGATGCTGTAGATATAGCAATGCTGTATTGTGATGCTGTACATATAGCAATGCTGTATTGTGATGCTGTAGATATAGCAATGCTGTATTGTGATGCTGTACATATAGCAATGCTGTATTGTGATGCTGTACATATAGCAATGCTGTATTGTGATGCTGTACATATAGCAATGCTGTATTGTGATGCTGTACATATAGCAATGCTGTATTGTGATGCTGTACATATAGCAATGCTGTATTGTGATGCTGTACATATAGCAATGCTGTAGATATATATAGCAATGCTGTATTGTGATGCTGTAGATAAAGCAATGCTGTAGATATATATAGCAATGCTGTATTGTGATGCTGTAGATATAGCAATGCTGTATTGTGATGCTGTACATATAGCAATGCTGTATTGTGATGCTGTAGATATAGCAATGCTGTATTGTGATGCTGTACATATAGCAATGCTGTATTGTGATGCTGTAGATATAGCAATGCTGTATTGTGATGCTGTACATATAGCAATGCTGTATTGTGATGCTGTAGATATAGCAATGCTGTATTGTGATGCTGTACATATAGCAATGCTGTATTGTGATGCTGTAGATATAGCAATGCTGTATTGTGATGCTGTACATATAGCAATGCTGTATTGTGATGCTGTAGATATAGCAATGCTGTATTGTGATGCTGTAGATATAGCAATGCTGTATTGTGATGCTATGGATATAGCAATGCTGTATTGTGATGCTGTAGATATAGCAATGCTGTATTGTGATGCTGTAGATATAGCAATGCTGTATTGTGATGCTATGGATATAGCAATGCTGTATTGTGATGCTGTAGATATAGCAATGCTGTATTGTGATGCTGTACATATAGCAATGCTGTATTGTGATGCTGTAGATAAAGCAATGCTGTATTGTGATGCTATGGATATAGCAATGCTGTATTGTGATGCTGTAGATATAGCAATGCTGTATTGTGATGCTGTAGATATAGCAATGCTGTATTGTGATGCTATGGATATAGCAATGCTGTATTGTGATGCTGTAGATATAGCAATGCTGTATTGTGATGCTGTACATATAGCAATGCTGTATTGTGATGCTGTAGATAAAGCAATGCTGTATTGTGATGCTATGGATATAGCAATGCTGTATTGTGATGCTGTAGATATAGCAATGCTGTATTGTGATGCTGTAGATATAGCAATGCTGTATTGTGATGCTGTACATATAGCAATGCTGTATTGTGATGCTGTAGATATAGCAATGCTGTATTGTGATGCTGTACATATAGCAATGCTGTATTGTGATGCTGTAGATATAGCAATGCTGTATTGTGATGCTGTAGATATAGCAATGCTGTATTGTGATGCTGTACATATAGCAATGCTGTATTGTGATGCTGTAGATATAGCAATGCTGTATTGTGATGCTGTAGATATAGCAATGCTGTATTGTGATGCTGTAGATATAGCAATGCTGTATTGTGATGCTGTAGATATAGCAATGCTGTATTGTGATGCTGTAGATATAGCAATGCTGTATTGTGATGCTGTACATATAGCAATGCTGTATTGTGATGCTGTAGATAAAGCAATGCTGTATTGTGATGCTGTAGATATAGCAATGCTGTATTGTGATGCTGTAGATATAGCAATGCTGTATTGTGATGCTGTAGATATAGCAATGCTGTATTGTGATGCTGTAGATATAGCAATGCTGTATTGTGATGCTGTACATATAGCAATGCTGTATTGTGATGCTGTAGATAAAGCAATGCTGTATTGTGATGCTGTAGATATAGCAATGCTGTATTGTGATGCTGTAGATATAGCAATGCTGTATTGTGATGCTATGGATATAGCAATGCTGTATTGTGATGCTGTACATATAGCAATGCTGTATTGTGATGCTGTAGATATAGCAATGCTGTATTGTGATGCTGTACATATAGCAATGCTGTATTGTGATGCTATGGATATAGCAATGCTGTATTGTGATGCTGTAGATATAGCAATGCTGTATTGTGATGCTGTACATATAGCAATGCTGTATTGTGATGCTGTAGATAAAGCAATGCTGTATTGTGATGCTATGGATATAGCAATGCTGTATTGTGATGCTGTAGATATAGCAATGCTGTATTGTGATGCTGTAGATATAGCAATGCTGTATTGTGATGCTGTACATATAGCAATGCTGTATTGTGATGCTGTAGATATAGCAATGCTGTATTGTGATGCTGTACATATAGCAATGCTGTATTGTGATGCTATGGATATAGCAATGCTGTATTGTGATGCTATGGATATAGCAATGCTGTATTGTGATGCTGTACATATAGCAATGCTGTATTGTGATGCTGTAGATATAGCAATGCTGTATTGTGATGCTGTAGATATAGCAATGCTGTATTGTGATGCTATGGATATAGCAATGCTGTATTGTGATGCTGTACATATAGCAATGCTGTATTGTGATGCTGTAGATATAGCAATGCTGTATTGTGATGCTGTAGATATAGCAATGCTGTATTGTGATGCTATGGATATAGCAATGCTGTATTGTGATGCTGTAGATATAGCAATGCTGTATTGTGATGCTGTAGATAAAGCAATGCTGTATTGTGATGCTGTAGATAAAGCAATGCTGTATTGTGATGCTGTAGATATAGCAATGCTGTATTGTGATGCTGTAGATATAGCAATGCTGTATTGTGATGCTGTACATATAGCAATGCTGTATTGTGATGCTATGGATATAGCAATGCTGTATTGTGATGCTGTACATATAGCAATGCTGTATTGTGATGCTGTACATATAGCAATGCTGTATTGTGATGCTATGGATATAGCAATGCTGTATTGTGATGCTATGGATATAGCAATGCTGTATTGTGATGCTGTAGATAAAGCAATGCTGTATTGTGATGCTGTACATATAGCAATGCTGTATTGTGATGCTGTAGATAAAGCAATGCTGTATTGTGATGCTATGGATATAGCAATGCTGTATTGTGATGCTGTAGATATAGCAATGCTGTATTGTGATGCTGTAGATATAGCAATGCTGTATTGTGATGCTGTACATATAGCAATGCTGTATTGTGATGCTATGGATATAGCAATGCTGTATTGTGATGCTATGGATATAGCAATGCTGTATTGTGATGCTGTACATATAGCAATGCTGTATTGTGATGCTGTAGATATAGCAATGCTGTATTGTGATGCTGTAGATATAGCAATGCTGTATTGTGATGCTATGGATATAGCAATGCTGTATTGTGATGCTGTACATATAGCAATGCTGTATTGTGATGCTGTAGATATAGCAATGCTGTATTGTGATGCTGTAGATATAGCAATGCTGTATTGTGATGCTATGGATATAGCAATGCTGTATTGTGATGCTGTAGATATAGCAATGCTGTATTGTGATGCTGTAGATAAAGCAATGCTGTATTGTGATGCTGTAGATAAAGCAATGCTGTATTGTGATGCTGTAGATATAGCAATGCTGTATTGTGATGCTGTAGATATAGCAATGCTGTATTGTGATGCTGTACATATAGCAATGCTGTATTGTGATGCTATGGATATAGCAATGCTGTATTGTGATGCTGTACATATAGCAATGCTGTATTGTGATGCTGTACATATAGCAATGCTGTATTGTGATGCTATGGATATAGCAATGCTGTATTGTGATGCTATGGATATAGCAATGCTGTATTGTGATGCTGTACATATAGCAATGCTGTATTGTGATGCTGTAGATATAGCAATGCTGTATTGTGATGCTGTAGATATAGCAATGCTGTATTGTGATGCTATGGATATAGCAATGCTGTATTGTGATGCTGTACATATAGCAATGCTGTATTGTGATGCTGTAGATATAGCAATGCTGTATTGTGATGCTGTAGATATAGCAATGCTGTATTGTGATGCTATGGATATAGCAATGCTGTATTGTGATGCTGTAGATATAGCAATGCTGTATTGTGATGCTGTAGATAAAGCAATGCTGTATTGTGATGCTGTAGATAAAGCAATGCTGTATTGTGATGCTGTAGATATAGCAATGCTGTATTGTGATGCTGTAGATATAGCAATGCTGTATTGTGATGCTGTAGATATAGCAATGCTGTATTGTGATGCTATGGATATAGCAATGCTGTATTGTGATGCTGTACATATAGCAATGCTGTATTGTGATGCTGTACATATAGCAATGCTGTATTGTGATGCTGTAGATATAGCAATGCTGTATTGTGATGCTGTAGATAAAGCAATGCTGTATTGTGATGCTGTAGATAAAGCAATGCTGTATTGTGATGCTGTAGATATAGCAATGCTGTATTGTGATGCTGTAGATATAGCAATGCTGTATTGTGATGCTGTAGATAAAGCAATGCTGTATTGTGATGCTATGGATATAGCAATGCTGTATTGTGATGCTGTACATATAGCAATGCTGTATTGTGATGCTGTAGATATAGCAATGCTGTATTGTGATGCTATGGATATAGCAATGCTGTATTGTGATGCTGTACATATAGCAATGCTGTATTGTGATGCTATGGATATAGCAATGCTGTATTGTGATGCTGTAGATATAGCAATGCTGTATTGTGATGCTGTAGATAAAGCAATGCTGTATTGTGATGCTGTACATATAGCAATGCTGTATTGTGATGCTGTACATATAGCAATGCTGTATTGTGATGCTATGGATATAGCAATGCTGTATTGTGATGCTGTACATATAGCAATGCTGTATTGTGATGCTGTACATATAGCAATGCTGTATTGTGATGCTGTACATATAGCAATGCTGTATTGTGATGCTGTAGATATAGCAATGCTGTATTGTGATGCTGTACATATAGCAATGCTGTATTGTGATGCTGTACATATAGCAATGCTGTATTGTGATGCTGTAGATATAGCAATGCTGTATTGTGATGCTATGGATATAGCAATGCTGTATTGTGATGCTGTACATATAGCAATGCTGTATTGTGATGCTGTAGATAAAGCAATGCTGTATTGTGATGCTGTACATATAGCAATGCTGTATTGTGATGCTGTACATATAGCAATGCTGTATTGTGATGCTGTAGATATAGCAATGCTGTATTGTGATGCTGTACATATAGCAATGCTGTATTGTGATGCTGTACATATAGCAATGCTGTATTGTGATGCTATGGATATAGCAATGCTGTATTGTGATGCTGTACATATAGCAATGCTGTATTGTGATGCTGTACATATAGCAATGCTGTATTGTGATGCTGTAGATAAAGCAATGCTGTATTGTGATGCTGTACATATAGCAATGCTGTATTGTGATGCTGTACATATAGCAATGCTGTATTGTGATGCTGTACATATAGCAATGCTGTATTGTGATGCTGTAGATAAAGCAATGCTGTAGATATATATAGCAATGCTGTATTGTGATGCTGTAGATATAGCAATGCTGTATTGTGATGCTGTACATATAGCAATGCTGTATTGTGATGCTGTAGATATAGCAATGCTGTATTGTGATGCTGTAGATAAAGCAATGCTGTATTGTGATGCTGTACATATAGCAATGCTGTATTGTGATGCTATGGATATAGCAATGCTGTATTGTGATGCTGTACATATAGCAATGCTGTATTGTGATGCTATGGATATAGCAATGCTGTATTGTGATGCTGTAGATATAGCAATGCTGTATTGTGATGCTGTAGATAAAGCAATGCTGTAGATATATATAGCAATGCTGTATTGTGATGCTGTAGATATAGCAATGCTGTATTGTGATGCTGTACATATAGCAATGCTGTATTGTGATGCTGTAGATAAAGCAATGCTGTATTGTGATGCTGTAGATATAGCAATGCTGTATTGTGATGATGTACATATAGCAATGCTGTATTGTGATGCTGTAGATATAGCAATGCTGTATTGTGATGCTATGGATATAGCAATGCTGTATTGTGATGCTGTAGATATAGCAATGCTGTATTGTGATGCTGTAGATAAAGCAATGCTGTAGATATATATAGCAATGCTGTATTGTGATGCTGTAGATATAGCAATGCTGTATTGTGATGCTATGGATATAGCAATGCTGTATTGTGATGCTGTAGATATAGCAATGCTGTATTGTGATGCTGTAGATAAAGCAATGCTGTATTGTGATGCTGTAGATATAGCAATGCTGTATTGTGATGCTGTACATATAGCAATGCTGTATTGTGATGCTGTACATATAGCAATGCTGTATTGTGATGCTGTACATATAGCAATGCTGTATTGTGATGCTGTAGATAAAGCAATGCTGTAGATATATATAGCAATGCTGTATTGTGATGCTGTAGATATAGCAATGCTGTATTGTGATGCTGTAGATATAGCAATGCTGTATTGTGATGCTGTACATATAGCAATGCTGTATTGTGATGCTGTAGATAAAGCAATGCTGTATTGTGATGCTATGGATATAGCAATGCTGTATTGTGATGCTGTACATATAGCAATGCTGTATTGTGATGCTGTACATATAGCAATGCTGTATTGTGATGCTGTAGATAAAGCAATGCTGTATTGTGATGCTATGGATATAGCAATGCTGTATTGTGATGCTGTACATATAGCAATGCTGTATTGTGATGCTGTAGATAAAGCAATGCTGTATTGTGATGCTGTACATATAGCAATGCTGTATTGTGATGCTATGGATATAGCAATGCTGTATTGTGATGCTGTACATATAGCAATGCTGTATTGTGATGCTGTAGATATAGCAATGCTGTATTGTGATGCTGTAGATAAAGCAATGCTGTATTGTGATGCTGTAGATAAAGCAATGCTGTATTGTGATGCTGTACATATAGCAATGCTGTATTGTGATGCTGTACATATAGCAATGCTGTATTGTGATGCTGTAGATAAAGCAATGCTGTATTGTGATGCTGTAGATAAAGCAATGCTGTATTGTGATGCTGTAGATATAGCAATGCTGTATTGTGATGCTGTAGATAAAGCAATGCTGTATTGTGATGCTGTAGATATAGCAATGCTGTATTGTGATGCTGTAGATATAGCAATGCTGTATTGTGATGCTGTACATATAGCAATGCTGTATTGTGATGCTGTAGATATAGCAATGCTGTATTGTGATGCTGTAGATATAGCAATGCTGTATTGTGATGCTGTAGATAAAGCAATGCTGTAGATATATATAGCAATGCTGTATTGTGATGCTGTAGATATAGCAATGCTGTATTGTGATGCTGTAGATATATATAGCAATGCTGTATTGTGATGCTGTAGATATAGCAATGCTGTATTGTGATGCTGTAGATATAGCAATGCTGTATTGTGATGCTGTAGATATAGCAATGCTGTATTGTGATGCTGTAGATAAAGCAATGCTGTAGATATATATAGCAATGCTGTATTGTGATGCTGTAGATATAGCAATGCTGTATTGTGATGCTGTAGATATAGCAATGCTGTATTGTGATGCTGTAGATATAGCAATGCTGTATTGTGATGCTGTAGATAAAGCAATGCTGTATTGTGATGCTGTAGATATAGCAATGCTGTATTGTGATGCTGTACATATAGCAATGCTGTATTGTGATGCTGTAGATATAGCAATGCTGTATTGTGATGCTGTAGATATAGCAATGCTGTATTGTGATGCTATGGATATAGCAATGCTGTATTGTGATGCTGTAGATAAAGCAATGCTGTATTGTGATGCTGTAGATAAAGCAATGCTGTATTGTGATGCTGTACATATAGCAATGCTGTATTGTGATGCTATGGATATAGCAATGCTGTATTGTGATGCTGTACATATAGCAATGCTGTATTGTGATGCTATGGATATAGCAATGCTGTATTGTGATGCTGTAGATAAAGCAATGCTGTATTGTGATGCTGTACATATAGCAATGCTGTATTGTGATGCTGTAGATAAAGCAATGCTGTATTGTGATGCTGTACATATAGCAATGCTGTATTGTGATGCTGTAGATAAAGCAATGCTGTAGATATATATAGCAATGCTGTATTGTGATGCTGTAGATATAGCAATGCTGTATTGTGATGCTGTAGATAAAGCAATGCTGTAGATATATATAGCAATGCTGTATTGTGATGCTGTAGATATAGCAATGCTGTATTGTGATGCTGTAGATATAGCAATGCTGTATTGTGATGCTGTAGATATAGCAATGCTGTATTGTGATGCTATGGATATAGCAATGCTGTATTGTGATGCTGTAGATAAAGCAATGCTGTATTGTGATGCTGTAGATAAAGCAATGCTGTATTGTGATGCTGTAGATATAGCAATGCTGTATTGTGATGCTGTAGATATAGCAATGCTGCATTGTGATGCTGTACATATAGCAATGCTGTATTGTGATGCTGTAGATATAGCAATGCTGTATTGTGATGCTATGGATATAGCAATGCTGTATTGTGATGCTGTACATATAGCAATGCTGTATTGTGATGCTGTAGATAAAGCAATGCTGTATTGTGATGCTGTACATATAGCAATGCTGTATTGTGATGCTGTAGATATAGCAATGCTGTATTGTGATGCTGTAGATATAGCAATGCTGTATTGTGATGCTGTAGATATAGCAATGCTGTATTGTGATGCTATGGATATAGCAATGCTGTATTGTGATGCTGTACATATAGCAATGCTGTATTGTGATGCTGTAGATAAAGCAATGCTGTATTGTGATGCTGTACATATAGCAATGCTGTATTGTGATGCTGTACATATAGCAATGCTGTATTGTGATGCTGTAGATATAGCAATGCTGTATTGTGATGCTGTAGATATATATAGCAATGCTGTATTGTGATGCTGTAGATAAAGCAATGCTGTATTGTGATGCTGTAGATAAAGCAATGCTGTATTGTGATGCTGTACATATAGCAATGCTGTATTGTGATGCTGTACATATAGCAATGCTGTATTGTGATGCTGTACATATAGCAATGCTGTATTGTGATGCTATGGATATAGCAATGCTGTATTGTGATGCTGTAGATAAAGCAATGCTGTATTGTGATGCTGTAGATAAAGCAATGCTGTATTGTGATGCTGTAGATATAGCAATGCTGTATTGTGATGCTATGGATATAGCAATGCTGTATTGTGATGCTGTACATATAGCAATGCTGTATTGTGATGCTGTACATATAGCAATGCTGTATTGTGATGCTGTACATATAGCAATGCTGTATTGTGATGCTGTACATATAGCAATGCTGTATTGTGATGCTGTACATATAGCAATGCTGTATTGTGATGCTGTAGATATAGCAATGCTGTATTGTGATGCTGTACATATAGCAATGCTGTATTGTGATGCTGTAGATAAAGCAATGCTGTATTGTGATGCTGTACATATAGCAATGCTGTATTGTGATGCTGTAGATATAGCAATGCTGTATTGTGATGCTATGGATATAGCAATGCTGTATTGTGATGCTGTAGATAAAGCAATGCTGTATTGTGATGCTGTACATATAGCAATGCTGTATTGTGATGCTGTACATATAGCAATGCTGTATTGTGATGCTGTACATATAGCAATGCTGTATTGTGATGCTATGGATATAGCAATGCTGTATTGTGATGCTGTACATATAGCAATGCTGTATTGTGATGCTATGGATATAGCAATGCTGTATTGTGATGCTGTAGATAAAGCAATGCTGTATTGTGATGCTGTAGATAAAGCAATGCTGTATTGTGATGCTGTAGATAAAGCAATGCTGTATTGTGATGCTGTACATATAGCAATGCTGTATTGTGATGCTGTACATATAGCAATGCTGTAGATATATATAGCAATGCTGTATTGTGATGCTGTACATATAGCAATGCTGTAGATATATATAGCAATGCTGTATTGTGATGCTGTAGATAAAGCAATGCTGTATTGTGATGCTGTACATATAGCAATGCTGTATTGTGATGCTGTACATATAGCAATGCTGTAGATATATATAGCAATGCTGTATTGTGATGCTGTAGATAAAGCAATGCTGTATTGTGATGCTGTACATATAGCAATGCTGTATTGTGATGCTGTAGATATAGCAATGCTGTATTGTGATGCTATGGATATAGCAATGCTGTATTGTGATGCTGTAGATATAGCAATGCTGTATTGTGATGCTGTACATATAGCAATGCTGTATTGTGATGCTGTAGATATAGCAATGCTGTATTGTGATGCTGTACATATAGCAATGCTGTAGATATATATAGCAATGCTGTATTGTGATGCTGTAGATAAAGCAATGCTGTATTGTGATGCTATGGATATAGCAATGCTGTATTGTGATGCTGTAGATATAGCAATGCTGTATTGTGATGCTGTAGATAAAGCAATGCTGTATTGTGATGCTGTACATATAGCAATGCTGTATTGTGATGCTGTAGATATAGCAATGCTGTATTGTGATGCTATGGATATAGCAATGCTGTATTGTGATGCTGTAGATATAGCAATGCTGTATTGTGATGCTGTAGATAAAGCAATGCTGTATTGTGATGCTGTACATATAGCAATGCTGTATTGTGATGCTGTAGATAAAGCAATGCTGTATTGTGATGCTGTAGATATAGCAATGCTGTATTGTGATGCTGTAGATATAGCAATGCTGTATTGTGATGCTATGGATATAGCAATGCTGTATTGTGATGCTGTAGATATAGCAATGCTGTATTGTGATGCTGTACATATAGCAATGCTGTATTGTGATGCTGTAGATATAGCAATGCTGTATTGTGATGCTGTAGATAAAGCAATGCTGTATTGTGATGCTGTAGATATAGCAATGCTGTATTGTGATGCTGTACATATAGCAATGCTGTATTGTGATGCTGTACATATAGCAATGCTGTGGATATATATAGCAATGCCGTATTGTGATGCTGTAGATAAAGCAATGCTGTAGATATATATAGCAATGCTAAATTGTAATTCTGAATGGAGAGCTTGTTGAATCAAACCTGGTGATTTTCAAAGGTGCTTTATCGTGACAGCCTGGGCTGAAGACGGGGTAAACCACCTCAGTGAAGTTGTATTTAAAAGTATGCATTGCATATCTATTGTCAGCATCACAGACGTTGTAAAATGACAATTCCCCTTTCCCATAGTTCAGATACATCCCCACTTTATATAGCTTGTGTTTCAGTGTGAGAGGGAGAGGGGACTGTCTCTCTTGTAGGGATGGAGGAGGGTGAGTGACCAGGCTCTTGCCCACTGCTTCATACTTCCTCCCTCTAGCGGACAGCCTCACAAGCCAGTAGCCCTCCTCTGGTTTCTCAGGTATGATCTTCTCTCCAGGGTGTGTGGAGACCCCCACAGCCCAGTAGCCCTTCTCTCCCACCTCCACCTCCCAGTAGTGTCTCCCTGAGGTGAACACCTTCCTGCCCAGCACACTGGGCCACTCTGCTTCTCTCTCCCCTGTGAATTTCACCAGTGAGTCGTCTACGTTGACTGCGAGTCCCGGGCCGGCTGTGTCAGGATTCAGGGTCACTTCAGCTGATGAGAAGGAACAAAATAAGAAGCCATTTTTTATCAAGTAGAACCAGGAATGGCCGACCCTGGTTCTGGAGAGCCTCAATCCTGAAGTTCTTGTAGGTATCTCTAAATCATCACTTGCTAAATACCTGGAACAAATGGTAATTCTGACTAATTAAGCCCAGTAATCGAGTCAATTAACTCATGAATCAGCTTCAGTAGTGTTTAAATTAGTGATTCTCAACCCTGCTCTTGTCCTGCTGGTTTTTGTTCCAACCATTGAGCTCTTTCCAATTACTTAATTGAACCCTTAATTGAACCAATACTTTGCCTAATCAAAGCCTTTTAATTATTCATTTTTAACCGTCTTTTTTTTAAAAATATTTTTTAGGATAGAAAATTTAACCATAGGGAACTGTTTAGCTATTGGAATGAATTAAAATAACTACTTACTACTCTACGTTTATCTATAAACTACTCAATAGCTGTTAAGCCTTGAAGGGGAACTCATTTGTGTGTGTGTGTGTGTGTGTGTGTCAGTGTTTTTATTATTTATTTCTTAGCAGACGCCCTTATCCAGGGCGACTTACAATCGTAAGCAAATACATTTCAAGTGTTACAATACAAGTAATACAATAAGAGCAAGATAAATACAATGACTTTAGTGCTAAGTCAATACAATGACAGTGTGTGTCAGTGTGTGTTACATGTTCCCATATGTTGCTACAACTGTTTAAATAAGGTGTGCACAGTGTTATTTTATATATTTTTTTGACATCCTGACCACTTTTTTACACTATTAAATTGCAGTCTACAAGATGTGAAGATTGCTTTCCAAGATGGCTTCAAATGTACCCATCAGAAGAACTTCAGAACAACATTTCCTATCACCCTCCTGCTCGTGTATCTATGATGAGAAGGGTAGTTCTAAAATTCTTCTGAAGAGTACATTTGAAGCCATCTTGGAAACTGTAGCACTGTAGAATAATTTAATAGTGTAAACATGTGGTCAGGATTTACTAAATAATAATAAAAAAACAACATGAACACCTTATTTAAACAGTTGTAGCAACATATGGGAACATGTAACACACACACACACTGACACACAGACACACAGACACACACACAAGCTGAATTGGGCAATGATTAGACTAAAGCAGCCAGAATGAAATGCAGGTTTCCCAATCCTGGTCCTGGGGGACCCCTGCCTGCTCTGCTGGTTTTTGTTCCAACTGAGCTCTCAATTACTGTTTGAGGCTGTTTGGTCCAGTGGTTAAAGAAAAGGGCTTGTAACCAGGAGGTCCCCGGTTCAAATCCCACCTCAGCCACTGACTCATTGTGTGACCCTGAGCAAGTCACTTAACCTCCTTGTGCTCCGTCTGTCGGGTGAGACGTAGTTGTAAGTGACTCTGCAGCTGATGCATAGTTCACACACCCTAGTCTCTGTAAGTCGCCTTGGATAAAGGCGTCTGCTCAATAAACAAATAATAATAATTACCTCATTTAACTAATAATTTGCCTAAATCTGAATGCTTTGATTATTTTAAAACAGATGGAGATTTTAAGTTAAATATAAAATGGTATTAGGAACTTGAAATCTCAATTGAGGGTCCAATTAAGTAATTGAGAGCTCAGTTGGAACAAAAACCAGCAGGACAGGCAGGAGTCCCCCAGAAGCAGGAATGGGAAACCCTGCTCTATATAATGTAAATATATGAATTATATCAACCTGAATGGTGTTGCACAATATCCTAATAGATTTTATCATCATAAGAATGCAGTAAATATGGAAGCGGTACATTTAAACTTACTTTTGGTTTTACAAATCTGTTGCCATACTGAAAGAAACAAAAACAGGGATGGATTAGCAACTCAAAATCAGCATATTCTCAATAATAAAAATGCATTCAAAGAGACTGACTGTATTTACCTCCGTTTGTAACATATCCCTCTACATCTAAAGAAAGACAATGACATGTTACAAGTTGTGTGAGTATTATAGAGGAAATTGACATTCTAATTGTACTTCTGCATGCGGTTTTCAGCACGGCTCCAGCAAAGAAGAAGAAGAAGAAGAAGAAGAAGAAAGGGAGGAAGAAGAAGAAGAAGAAGAAGAAGAAGAAAGGGAGGAAGAAGAACGGAGGAAGAAGAACGGAGGAAGAAGAAGGAAGAAGGGAGGAAGAAGAAGAAGGGAGGAAGAAGGAGGGAGGAAGAAGAAGAAGAAGAAGAAGAAGAAAGGGAGGAAGAAGAAGAAGAAAGGGAGGAAGGATGGAGGAAGAAGAAGGGAGGAAGAAGAAGGGAGGAAGAAGGAAGAAGGGAGGAAGAAGAAGGGAGGAAGAAGGAGGGAGGAAGAAGAAGGGAGGAAGAAGAACGGAGGAAGAAGAAGGGAGGAAGAAGAAGGAAGAAGGGAGGAAGAAGAAGAAGAAGAAGAAGAAGAAGAAGAAAGGGAGGAAGAAGAAGAAAGGGAGGAAGAAGGGAGGAAGAAGAAGAAAGGGAGGAAGAAGAAGAAGAAAGGGAGGAAGAAGGACGGAGGAAGAAGAAGGGAGGAAGAAGAAGAAAGGGAGGAAGAAGAAGAAGAAGGGAGGAGGAAGAAGAAGGGAGGAAGAAGAAGAAGGGAGGAAGAAGAAGAAGGGAGGAGGAAGAAGAAGAAGGGAGGAAGAAGAAGAAGAAGGGAGGAAGAAGAAGGGAGGAAGAAGAAGAAGAAGAAGAAGGGAGGAGGAAGAAGAAGAAAGGAAGAAGAAGAAGGGAGGAAGAAGAAGAAGGGAGGAAGAAGAAGGGAGGAAGAAGAAGAAGGGAGGAAGAAGAAGAAGAAGGGAGGAGGAAGAAGAAGGGAGGAAGAAGAAGAAGAAGAAGAAGAAGAAGAAGAAGAAGGGAGGAGGAAGAAGGGAGGAAGAAGAAGGGAGGAGGAAGAAGAAGAAGGGAGGAAGAAGAAGAAAGGGAGGAAGAAGAAGAAAGGGAGGAAGAGAAGAAGAAAGGGAGGAAGAAGAAGGAGGAAGAAGAAAGGGAGGAAGAAGAAGAAGCAGCAGAAGAAAGGGAGGAAGAAGAAGAAGAAAGGGAGAAGAAGGAGGAAGAAAGGGAGGAAGAAGAAGAAGAAGCAGCAGAAGAAAGGGAGGAAGAAGAAGAAGGAGGAAGAAGAAGGAGGAAGAAGAAGAAAGGGAGGAAGAAGAAGAAGAAGCAGCAGAAGAAGCAGCAGCAGAAGAAGAAAGGGAGGAAGAAGAAGAAGGGAGGAAGAAGAAGAAGAAAGGTAGGAAGAAGAAGAAGAAGCAGCAGAAGAAGCAGCAGCAGAAGAAGAAAGGGAGGAAGAAGAAGAAGAAAGGGAGGAAGAAGAAGAAGGAGGAAGAAGAAAGGGAGGAAGAAGAAGAAAGGGAGGAAGAAGAAGAAGGGAGGAAGAAGAAGAAGAAGGAGGAAGAAGAAGTAAGGGAGGAAGAAGAAGAAGAAGAAGGAGGAAGAAGAAGAAGAAGAAGAAGGAGGAAGAAGAAGAAAGGGAGGAAGAAGAAGAAGGAGGAAGAAGAAGAAGAAGCAGCAGCAGCAGCAGCAGAAGAAGATTGGCAGTTATAACAAGCGAACAAGTTTGATATCTTTCCTTCATTTACACATCTTCTTTTGAACTTATATACTGGTGTTTAATCCACAGTAACAAAACAGTGATAACACTGAATCCATTCTGTCACGTACAGTATTTATTTCTCTCGTGTGTACAGCATCATGTTACTTGATAACAACATGACTAACTGAAGAAACACAGCCCCTACCAAACCATACAAAATGACTAAATTCTTTAAGCTATTTTTTTTTAAATAAGATGTAGCAATTAAGCAAAGATCTCCGAGTCATGTGTTATTACTGCCAATATGTTGCTGATTTTGCAACACCAGATCCATTCCAGGCTGGAGTCGGGTTGAAAACAGCATGCAGAACTCCAGCTGCAGTATCGTACGCAGACTAGAAGATAAGAATACAGCCAAAAAGCATTTAAAGGGGAACGCAAGCTTTTTTTGTGTGTGTGCGTGTGTTACATGTTCCTATATGTTACTACAACTGTTTAGATAAGGCTAGTGTATTATTACTATTTTGACATCCTGACCACTTTTTTACACTATTAAATTGCAGTCCACTGTGCTCTGTTTCCAAAATGGCTTCAAAACTACATTTCCCATCATCCTCCTATGTATGATACATGGAGGTGGTAGGAAATGTAGTTCTTCTGAAGGGTACATGTGAAGCGGTCTTGAGCACGGTGTAGACTGCAATTTAGGGCAGCAGTGTGGAGTAGTGGTTAGGGCTCTGGACTCCTGACCAGAGGGTCGTGGGTTCAATCCCAGGTGGGGGACACTGCTGCTGTACCCTTGAGCAAGGTACTTTACCTAGATTGCTCCAGTAAAAACCCAACTGTATAAATGGGGAATTGTATGTAAAAAATAATGTGATATCTTGTAACAATTGTAAGTCGCCCTGGATAAGGGTGTCTGCTAAGAAATTAATAATAATAATAACAATAATAATAAAATAATAATAATAATAATAATAAGTGTAAAAAAATATATAAATAATAAAACAATACACACACCTTATTTAAACAGTTTTAGTAACATATGGGAACATGTACAGTAACACACACACACGCGGACACACGCACAAACACACGCACACACAAACGCACACACAAACGCACGCAAGCACACACACGCACATCCCAACTTGATTTCCCTAGCCCTTCATTTTAAACCCTGTTCTGAATTTATTCATTCGAAAAGAAACAAAATGAATTCAGTAACAAGCAATTCCATTTGAAGTCTTCATCAGGGCTTTCACTGAGAACATCTAATATATTTATTTTACAATTCCTACTAGTACCTAGAAAATACTGGAAATCCAGAAATATTTGTAAGCCTTTTATTGTGCGATTTTAGCGTATCAAAAACAAAACCAAATATTCTTGGCTCAGGATACAAAATTCAGGGCAACAGCAAGTCATGGACAACATTTGTGGAGCGAAATAATTAGAAAATCTTGTGGACCAAATTATATATATATATTTAATTTAGTCGTTGCCAATTATATTTTATTATTTTCTCCCAATTTGGAATGGCCAATTATTTTTAGGCTCAGCTCACCGCTACCATCCCCACGCTGACTCGGGAGGGTGAAGATGAACACACGCTGTCCTCCGAAGCGTGTGCCGTCAGCCGACCGCTTTTTTTCACACTGCGGACTCACCATGCAGCCACCTAAGAGCTACAGCGTCGGAGGACAACGCAGCTCTGGGCAGCTTACAGGCAAGCCCGCAGGCACCCGGCCAGACCACAGGGGTCGCTGGTGCGCGGTGAGCTGAGGACACCCTGGCCAACCTAACCCTCCCTCTCCCCGGGTGACGCTCGGCCAATTGTGCGCCGCCCCCCTGTGAGTTCCCGTCCTCGGTCGGCTGTCGAATTGCCTGGACTCAAACCCGCGACCTCCAGACTATAGAGTGCATTCTGCACTCCACGCGGAGAGCCTTTACTGGATGCACCACTCGGGAGCCCCCATGGGCCAAATATTTTGGCTGCAAATATTTCTCGACATAGTAAACACAAGAAAATGAAAATAATTCTTACTTAATTTCTTCAGAACTTCAGCATAATCTAGAAAAGAAAAACACAATAAAAAAAACATTCATTATTGGAACAGAAGATGGCTTTGGATCTTTATTAGAAAACTATGTTGTTTTTTTTTTAATTGCGAGCTATAACATTATTTATAAAAGATGTTTGAAATGTATCACATGTATGAACTCAATTTGTTTTAGTTTGTCAGGTTATGAGAAAAAAACAGAGCTCTGTAAACTAGCCTAGTTGGAAAAGTTGAATTGTCTAATAAAAGTAATTATCTTTATTACAAGTGTAAAATAATACATTGGACTACTAAAGGATTTTTGGAAATTGAATGAACCTGTTCCATTAGACAATGAAATGTTGCAGCTGTGCAAGTTTGTAACATTCTAGAAAATAAAGAGAACTTTCTAATTAAAAGGAGACCTCAAGGTGTGTGTGTGTGTGTGTGTGTGTGTGTGTGTGTGTGTGTGTGTGTTACATGTTCCTATATGCTGGTACTACACCTCTTTAAGGTGTGTGTGTATTTTATTGACATCCTGACCACTTTTTTAAACTATTAAATTGCAGTCTGCTGTGCTCTGTTTCCAAGATGTCTTCACATGTACCCTTCAGAAGAACTTCAGAACTACATTTCCCATCATCCCTCATCATAGATCTACAAGACAAACTACAAATGTAGTTCTGTTAGCAGTTATAAAGGAACCCCCTTTGAAAAGCATGCTAGTGATTAACTTCAATAAAGAAGGTATACCTATTCTGGGTTCACAACAGCACATGTAGTTGCTGATGACTGAAACACCCACAATACTCTTCATGGAAACAATTTTGATCAAGCTTCCTGTGAACAAATAAACACATACATGAACAGTCAATTCCTGTGTGACTGGACACTGTGAAGAAATAATTTCAGAGGCATTCAAATATACACTTTTTAAAATTTCAAATCAGAATTATCTTTTACCCCCGTTTTCTCCCAATTTGGAATGCCCAATTGTTTCGGAGACCCTGCTAGTGGAAAACAGGGATTTCCACCCTATCCAGTTCTTACTTGAAGACACAAAGTTGACGATCAGCGAAGCAATTAATAAAGGACTGAACCCAAGCAAAACCATCTTCTCTCTGAAACAAGCGTTGCAAAAACCGCCTGCAAACAAACAGACAAATAAATGAATTAATACAAGATCAATCTACGGGGGACAGACGTCTGAAACCAGTGTTTCTTAATCCCTGTTGTTTTCTGTTCCAGCAACACTCTCAATTGAACTAACAATTTACCTATTCTGAGCTTTTTAATTATTTTTAAAATAATTGGGGATTTACATACAAGGGCAGCGGTGTGGAGTAGTGGTGAGGGGGACTCTGGACTCCTGAAGGGAGGGTCTTGTGTGGGTTCAGTCCCAGGTAGGGACACACACACACTGCTGCTGTACCCCTGAGCAAGCAGGTAGTGGACAAAAAAATGTAAACCCCAATGTAAAGTTACTTAATAGGGTGTTGGGCCACTATGGTATCCCGCTCTGTGGAGTTCTCGGCGGACCGCTTTTGATGAAACTGGCTGCTCGCGCCCCAGGTTGAAATTTGCAGTCAATTGATCTGCAGTTGCTCGTCTGTTTTGCCTTGCACTTCGAATTAACGCACGGATATCACGATCCTGGAGTATGCGCTTCCGCCCGCTGCTGCCCTTTGCTGATGATGTCTTTCCATCGGAGTTCCATGCCGACATCACCTTAGACACCATTGCTCGTGAAACATCAGCAAGTTGAGCTGTCTTGGTCACTGAAGCTCCTGCCAAACGCGCCCCGACAATCACCCCTCTTTGAGGTCTCCTCTTGCAGCCATGCTAGCCATAATTATAGGCAACCAGGCCTGTCCAGCATTTTTATACATGCCCCTAAGCATGCTGGGATGTTATTTGCTTAATTAACGCATGAGCCACACCTGTGTGGAAGCCCTTGCTTTCAATATACTTGGTGTCCCTCATTTACCCAGGTGCTTCCATTTATTTTTGTCCACTTTACCTCCTAGATTGCTCCAGTAAAAACACAACTGTATATGTGGGTAATTGTACGTAAAAAAAATAATAATGCGATAACAATTGTAAGTCGCTCTGGATAAGGGAGGCGTCTGCTAAGAAATAAATAATAATACAATTATATAAGGAATCTAAAACTTTTTAGAAGCTACACAATTTAAATCTAATTTAAGCACTAATTTTTAAATGAATTCTGTTCACTTAATTTAATTTAGAACAAAAAAGTGTTTATATTCTTACCAGGACTAAATTTCTTTAGAAATTGATCATGAACTAGAAAAGAAACACAGAAAAATAACATAAATGATTGGAACAGAATATGGTTATTAGAAAAGGAATGATTACAATTTGATTTTATAAAGACATTTGGAATTTGATTTTCTGAGTAATGATTAGACAACAAAACAACCACAAATATATCAATTAGAAAACACACGGAAACTACGTCACTGGCTTGGTTTACATGCTGGGAAAATGTCATGACTTACTTATCTACTGTCATGACTTATTTAAGGTGGTACAGTGGCTGGATTCAAATTTGATAGATTTATGTTTAAATACAAATGTAAAAATTATATACAAAAATAAATCTAACAACAACAACGTGAAGTTTCAAAGCAGGAATTGTTCAATTAAACAAACCAAAGAACTAAAATTGTAATCCAGCTGTACCGCCTTAAATAAGTCATGACAGTAGACAGAAAAGTCATGACACTTAGAAAGTATTATAATTTTTCATATTGAATTTCATTTCAGTTTTTTTTCACTATTACTTTCAATGGATTTATAATCTTTAATGTTATAAACATTTTTTAAATTTGATTTATAAAATATGTTTGAAATGTATAAAAGGTGGTTGAACTCACCTTGTTTCAGTTCTACAAGTTGATCATTTTCTGAAATATAAAAAGAGAATTTTGTAAACTAAGAACATAAGAGCGTAAGAAAGTTTACAAACGAGAGGAGGCCATTCAGCCCATCTTGCTCGTTTGGTTGTTAGTAGCTTATTGATCCCAGAATCCCATCAAGCAGCTTCTTGAAGGATCCCAGGGTGTCAGCTTCAACAACATTACTGGGGAGTTGGTTCCAGACCCTCACAATTCTCTGTGTAAAAAAGTGCCTCCTATTTTCTGTTCTGAATGCCCCTTTATCTAATCTCCATTTGTGACCCCTGGTCCTTGTTTCTTTTTTCAGGTCAAAGTAGTCCCCTGGGTCGACATTGTCTATACCTTTTAGGATTTTGAATGTTTGAATCAGATCACCGCGTAGTCTTCTTTGTTCAAGACTGAATAGATTCAATTATTTTAGCCTGTCTGCATACGACATGCCTTTTAAACCCGGGATAATTCTGATCGCTCTTCTTTGCACTCTTTCTAGAGCAGCAATATCCTTTTTGTAACGAGGTGACCAGAACTGAACACAATATTCTAGGTGAGGTCTTACTAATGCATTGTAAAGTTTTAACATTACTTCCCTTGATTTAAATTCAACACTTCTCTAGACCAAATGAAAACTTTCACCCACCCGCTAATTGCACATTAAAAACCTGGTCCTGATGATGATGCTAGCGTCTTTTTTTGGTTTGTCAGATTCCTTCTACCCCAGAGGGAACCCACTGCCATTAACACTGCGGGTTTTGAATTTGCAATTAGCAAAAAGTTTTGATTTGATCTAGGCATAAGCTTGTTGAGAATTATTATTTTTTTTGCTCAGGATGAGCCCTATAGCCCTAAAGGAGATTGCTGGTTCGAATCCGGGGCTATGCCATCGCTGGCTGGGGTCGGGAGCTCCCGGGGGGTTTCCATAGAGTCCCCAGGGTGCCGGGCTTCAGACGCCTGGGTGGGGAGGGATCTATTCAGCTGATTAATCCTCGTCTCTCCACTGCGCAGGTTGGCTTGACAGCTTGAAGCATGTTTCAAAAGACTAAAGCTTAAGTGCGTTTCTCTGTCTTCATCTCTCACCTTGTTTCAGTTCTGCATTCTCCTTTTGTAAACTTTCTGAAAAACACAACTTGAAATGTTTAGTTTCTACATTTATATTTGGCATGTATAACATTATCACAACACACACACACACACACACACACACACACACACATTACACCTGCTGGAATTCTGCACTGCGTTCTGTTTTCAGCGTCGATCCAGCCTGGAACAGAAGAAGAAGAAGAAGAAGGGAGGAAGACAAAGAAGAAGGGAAGAAAGGGAAGAAGGAGAAGAAGAAGTCGCTACTAAATAATCAGCAACAAATTGGTAGAAATAACAAGCGAACAAGTCTGCTATCTGCAACATCTTTTGAACTATACTAGTATTTATCGCCTGTGTGAGCAGTTCATTTCTCTAACAATTTTTTCATTATTACTCTCCATAGTAACAAAACAGTGGTAACATTGAATTAATTCTGTCACATACAGTATTTCTTCCTCTTCTTTGTACATCATCATGTTACTTGATAACAATATGACTAACTAAAGAAACACAGCCCCTAACAAATCATACAAAAGGTTGTAATTAAGCAAACATATCAGACTTGTTCGCTTGTTATTTCTGCCAACGTGTTGCTGATTATTTAGCGGCAACTTCCACTTATTCTTCAAACACCAGGTCCATTCCAGACTGGAGCCGCGTTGAAAACAGCGCAGTGCCGAATTCCAGCAGGAGTGACGCACGCACACGCACACACACACGCACGCACACACACGCACGCACACGCATGCACGCACGCACGCACACACACATGCATGCACACATACATATACATATATATATATATATATATATATATGAAGACAACTTGCCAATTTCCTTCTTAAGTTCATAATTTTCTGGAAAACAGAGAAAGGAGAGTTTTGGAAATTAAGATTTTGTTTTGAAAATTTCCATTTAAAAAATGAGTGCAATTAGCGGGTTGTCAAAGTTTCGATTTGGTCCAGGACAAAATCCGATTGTAATTTAATAAACTCTCTATCAATCGGATGAATTTACCTTGTTTCAGTTCTTCAAACTGCTTTTCTGAGCTACCTGTATAATTAAAAAAAATGAATTCAAAATTAATAAAATTTCAATCAATATGTATTTTTGGTACAGTATTGGATTACATTACCACCGTTGTGATACTTCAATTAGAAATCAAATAAAGTCCCACAGGATTCCCATGGTGGTGCTATATAATGTACGGCACTGCAATGCATGGTACATTGATGGTACAGAACAGTACTACCATGGTTAAAGAAACAGTGCCATGATTGTACAGTGTTGGATTAGATTATAGGGCAGCAGTGTGGAGTAGTGGTTAGGGCTCTGGACTCTTGACCGGAGAGTTGTGGGTTCAATCCCCAGTGGGGGACACTGCTGCTGTACCCTTGAGCAAGGTACTTTACCTAGATTGCTCCAGTAAAAACCCAACTGTACAAATGGGTAATTGTATGTAAAATAATGTGATATCTGTATAATGTGAAATAATGTATAATGTGATATCTTGTAACAATTGTAAGTCGCCCTGGATAAGGGCGTCTGCTAAGAAATAAATAATAATAATAATATTATTTCTTAAAAAATAAACTAATATTAAAAAGAGATCTAACTTACTATGATCAGCTTTTGTTGATCCCAGCAAAAACTTCTTTAGCAATTCCATGTCCAGGAAACCTATAATTTTTAAAGAAAAATAAATGTAAGTTAAAGGGAAGCTTCCATTCAATTGGTTAATGTGTCAGACATACAGTCCCGGTACACTTTCACTGGAATGGGTTGAAACAATAGGCTTGATTGTGACTGGCTAGAGGCGCTCTCTTGTTTGCTGTAAAATATCTCAGGGTTTCCCAATCCTGGTGCTGGAGGACCCCTGCCTGCCTGCCCGCCCGCCTGCCCGTCTGAAATACTTCATTGAACCCTCAATTTAACAAATAATTTGCTTAATTTGACTTTTTAAATTGCGTAGCTTATAAGAAGTTGGAGATTTCACGTTCCCTGTTATACCATTTTATAATTAACTTGAAATCTGTTAAAAATAATCTAAGAGTTCAGATTTAGGAAAATTATTAGTTAAGAGGTCTTTGAGAGCTCAGTTGGAACAAAAACCCGTAGGTCAAGGGTCCCCCAGAGGCAGGATTGGGAAACCCTGGGATATTGAACTCCTGCTGGAATTCTGCGTGCCGTTTTCAACCCGGCTTCAAATCAGAAACACACTGATAACAAGCGAGAGTCTGAGCCACATCTTTTGAACTTATAGTATTTATCACCTGTGAGCAGTTCATTTCTCAAACAAGTTTGATATTACTCTCCATAGTAAAACAAATAAAAATAGCGGTCCTTTAACATTTAATTAATTCTGTCACTTACTTCTTTTTCTCTTCTGTGCACATCATGTTACATGACAACAACATGACTAATTTAAGAAACACAGCGCCTACGAAATTATAAAAAAAGTCGATCTTATTTTAAGATGTTATTTTAAAGCCATCAGCGTCATTATAACTGCCAAGTTTGTTGCTAATTATTTTGCGGTGACTTACTCTTCTTCCAACACCAGGTCTGTTCCAGGCTGGAGCCGGAAAACCGTGCCGATTTCCAGCAGGAAGAATGTCCTGTCATAACACAAGGAGACAGAGCTTGTTCGTTTTCAGCCACGGACAGGGCGAAGTAAGGACAAGAGTCGAGAGAAGAACTCAACGACCTGGAATCACTCACAGTAAGTTCAATGCCCTTTAAAACAACAGACAGACGATTTAAATTATAGATTGAAAGTTCAATGCCATTTCCATGTGTCCAAAATAACAATTCACAATGTGTTTATTTATTTGGCTGTCGATTGTATTCAAGGCGACTAACACTTAGTTGTTTTACATATAATTTCTGGCCAATATACTTACTTGCTTGCTCAGAGGTGCAGCAGCAGTGTGACCCCACTTAGGACTGAACCCACACAAGACACTCCAGTCAGGAGACCAGAGCCCTAATCACTATTCCACAATGGTACCCTTAATAACCAACAAGATGTATTTTGAATCCAGCGCAACAGGAACACTGATTCCCTGAAAGGAATGCATGTTGCAACATATATTTGGCAGAAACACAGTTATTTCGCAGTATTCCACAGGGCAGCAGTGTGGAGTAGTGGTTAGGGCTCTGGACTTTTGACCGGAGGGTCGTGGGTTCAATCCCAGGTGGGGGACACTGCTGCTGTACCCTTGAGCAAGGTACTTTACCTAGATTGCTCCAGTAAAAACCCAACTGTATAAATGGGTAATTGTATGTAAAAAATAATGTGATATCTTGTAACAATTGTAAGTCGCCCTGGATAAGGGCGTCTGCTAAGAAATAAATAATAATAACAGCAAAAGTCTCTCTAGTGTTCACCAACCTGTCGTAAAATAATACAGGCTACAGAACTGCCTTTCATTAATATTAGCAACCAAAAAATAAAGGTTGGATTTCTTTAACCCATTACATTGTGTTAAATATATCGGATGGTATTCAAATGCGCATTAGTTTAATCAATATTAGTGCATTAAATCATAAATCAAACGTATCTTCCACTGTGATTTTAATTTGTTAGTGATGCCACTTTAGATTATTATAATTAAATATCATTTAGTCCAGCTTGACAGCGCGTGTGTTCAATTGTATTCGAAGCGAGTTACCCTTGTACTTCAAATTAGCAGTTAGCCGCCAACCTATAAATTAAACAAACAAAGAAACACCTTTGAAAAACGTGGCTCCCTGTTTTCAGGTCTAAGGTAACGGATCCTAACGTGACAGACGGGTGTAGATCGGAGCAACCACACAGCACACCAGCTGGAAAGTCTCACTCTTTGGGGCTGGAAACCTCACTCTTTGGGGCTGGAAGTCTCTTTGGGATAGTCAGCCCTTGGCATCTCTGACACACAATGACAAACACACAGACATTCAGACACTTCAAGTGTTTTTTAAACAATGACAGGGGTTTTGTTTACAGTATTGTATATGGACTATACTTGTACTGTAATTTCTGCAGTTTCCCTACAATAATATTAAGAAAACTATTTTTATAGTAATGATGACAGAAACATATGGTGTACATAAACTAAACATTTATAAAATAGATTTACTATAGTACATGTTTACTCTAAAACCTATAATTGTAAAAAATGATACACATGCACAGAAACACACATGCACACTGCTGCTGTGAACTGCAGCTCTATACAGACAGACACACATAGAGAGACGTACAGACACACTGCCACATTGAACTGCAGCTCTGTACAGACAGACACACAGAGAGACATGCACAGACACACTGCTGCTGTGAACTGCAGCTCTATACAGACAGACACACACAGAGAGACATGCACAGACACACTGCTACACTGAACTGCAGCTCTGTACAGACAGACACACATAGAGAGACATGCACAGACACACTGCTACTCTGAACTGCAGCTCTATACAGACAGACACACATAGAGAGACATGCACAGACACACTGCTGCTGTGAACTGCAGCTCTATACAGACAGACACACACAGAGAGACATGCACAGACACACTGCTACACTGAACTGCAGCTCTATACAGACAGACACACAGAGAGACATGCACAGACACACTGCTGCTGTGAACTGCAGCTGTATACAACCAGACACACAGAGAGACATGCACAGACACACTGCTACACTGAACTGCAGCTCTATACAAACAGACACACAGAGAGACATGCACAGACACACTGCTGCTGTGAACTGCAGCTCTATACAGACAGACACGCACAGAGAGACATGCACAGACACACTGCTGCTGTGAACTGCAGCTCTATACAGACACACACACACGCAGAGACATGCACAGACACACTGCTGCTGTGAACTGATATATTCTTGGCTGTTCAGGATTTTAAGATAAGCATACACATGAAAGGATGTCTCACACATGTGATAATATTCTATAAGGTGTGCATCACATGCAGGTCATGAATTTAACTTCCAAAAAATAAACGCAATGTTCCACAATTGCACACAAAAGCACTTTATTTAGAATAAAGGAAAGAGCTGATGTGACCACACTGGTCTGTATCGAAGCATCACAGGGTAAAACCTGGGCTCCCTTATACCCCAAAATGCACACAATTGCTCAATTGTTATAATCATTTACACAGGTTAATTAATCACAGCGATATTTCAATCAATTGTAAAGGAAAACAATGTCCAGGTCTTCGTATACAAATTATACAGACACCTCATTTTTACAAATGAATGTGTACCGGTGAAGCTAACCAAAAACATGAGGGGTGAAAAAGAGAGAGAAGCAAATTATAAAAAAAATCGAAATCTTACTTTTTGGAATGTAAAGATAAGCAACATATCAATGGTGGAAATTCTTCCTCTTTATTGAAAAAAATAAAGCAAAATAAAATATGAATCCATTTTCTGGTTTTCTGATATCCGTCCATCCATCGGACCCCTCTCAGCGTAAAGGCTTGAGAACCCTCTCTGCAAACCAGCGGACTGAGAATTCCTCTTTAGCATCATCGCTGTTGGTGCTGAGGCAGCGTGTTCACATCCCTCTGTAACAGCTTATACATAATATATATTTTAATCATGAGAGAGAGAGAGAGAGAGAGAGAGAGAGAGAGAGAGAGAGAGAGAGAGAGAGAGAGAGAGAGAGAGAGAGAGAGAGAGAGAGAGAGAGAGAGAGAGAGAGAGAGAGAGAGAGAGAGAGAGAGAGAGAGAGAGAGAGAGAGAGAGAGAGAGAGAGGGTGATTAGAAAGTAAGTAACCACATCAACACACCATATCTCACAAACGGTAGGACACAGCGGTGAAATTGCATGCGGTTGTTAAGGGCACCATGGACATGGAGATGCAAATGCAACAGTTACTAATTGTTGTCACTAGGTGGCGCCACCATGACCTACTTCTGATAATCACATAATAACTGTTCAATATGTGCTTCTCCATCAAACAGAATGAATTGAAAGTCAAACTATTTTTGTGTTGAGAACAGCGTCACACCTCACTCATTTTCACCCAGGGTGATCCAAACAGCGTCCCACCTCACTCAATTTCACCCAGGGTGTTCCAAACAGCGTCACACCTCACTCAATTTCACCCAGGGTGTTCCAAACAGCGTCACACCTCACTCAATTTCACCCAGGGTGATCCAAACAGCGTCACACCTCACTCAATTTCACCCAGGGTGTTCCAAACAGCGTCCCACCTCACTCAATTTCACCCAGGGTGTTCCAAACAGCGTCACACCTCACTCAATTTCACCCAGGGTGTTCCAAACAGCGTCACACCTCACTCAATTTCACCCAGGGTGTTCCAAACAGCATCACACCTCACTCAATTTCACCCAGGGTGTTCCAAACAGCGTCACACCTCACTCAATTTCACCCAGGGTGTTCCAAACAGCGTCACACCTCACTCAATTTCACCAGGGTGTTCCAAACAGTGTCACACCTCACTCAATTTCACCCAGGGTGTTCTTGAGCTCTTTCAGGCTTTCTTCACTTTGGTCCGCCGCTTGTCTTAACATGTGGGCGGCCTCATTCCCTTGTTTTGCGGCCTGTTCCAGGGCAGCACTAACCAGGACCGTGATGTCAAATCCCAGCCCAACTACCGAGAAGACCAACTGTACAGGAGACAAAAAAACAACAGCGCCTCTTACAACCAGCAGGAACTCACTCTGCTGAACTACAAGCTTTTTTTATTACTATAAATGTATATTTCAGTTGTCACTAGAGCTGCACTTTTCAGATGTCAGTTTGATCCGATTTCAGTTTTTGCTGTTTTGACCAATGCAGTTTTTCTTTGACAGAAGAAGAATCATGAATTTGTGCTGCACACTGGATCCTCCTTACAGTCTCTACTCTGCTTCACTGGGGTGAAAAAGACTATCTTAATGATCAATATGATTATACAGTACTGCAGTTTAACATGATGTCATATAAACACATTGGGGGAGTTCACAAGGGCATTCACTCCAAGGTGTCAATAGCACCATGTTTCTAAAAAAAGAAAAATACCCCTTAATGTCACCAAACTAGAAACAAACAACTCAAGTATATATGAGCCCTTAAATTGAATTATTATTATTATTATTATTATTTGTTTATTTAGCAGACGGCTTTATCTAAGGCGACTTACAGAGACTAGGGTGTGTGAACTATGCATCAGCTGCAGAGTCACTTACAATTACATCTCACCCGAAAGACGGAGCACAAGGAGGTTAAGTGACTTGCTCAGAGTCAGACAATAAGTCAGTGGCTGAGGTGGGATTTGGACCGGGGACCTCCTGGTTACAAGCCCTTTTCTTTAACCACTGGACCACACAGCCTCCAATGACTCTGTCATACATTTATAAAACATTATTTATGGATGCTGTTTAAATATAATAAATATATTTATCAACAAATTGGTGTAAATATTATAAATATTTGGGAACTGAATAAAAATGCATTAAAAATGAGTTTTTAATGTATTTTTTTACTGAAATGTATAATGTGTTGTTGACCTTAGACATTGATTAAGCATTAACTCTCTCTCTCCCTCTCCCTATATATAATCATACAGTACATAAATTATATATTTAATTGCATTGAAACATGTATTTAACTTTTTAAATGTAATATTAATCAAAATATTTATTATACAAAGCATTAGAACATAAGAAAGGTTACAGGCGAGAGGAGGCCATTCAGCCCGTCTTGCTCGTTTTTTATATCGGTATGTATTTGTCATACATGGATATTGCCAGAGCAGACATGTGAAGGGTTGGGATTTTTTGTTGATTATTGTAAATATTGGATTACTGTTTTTGTGATAATTGTTCCAGTTATTGTTTTACGTGTTTATGGTTCATTTGGGAGTGTTTCTGTGATTTGTTATTAATTGGTGAAAATCACCCTGAGAGGTGTGTGCGTCCGCAAGAGTGTGGAGGTGCCTGTGTGTGTGCGTGCGCTTGTGTCAGTGAGTGGTGAGTCACTGCTGTCAAATAAACTCTGCCAAATAAACACCTCTGGTGTTATCTAAAGATCTGAGTTGCTTCCTGTATTGATCCAAGGTGATTTTAAGTGCCCTGCTCGTCTACAATATTGTTTGACAATATCAATGTTGGAAATTGAATATTTTTGGCATCACTGCAGTGGGATCTTAGTTGGGCAGGGTGATGACTGAAAAACAATCAGACACAACGAACAGATACATGAGTTGTTCACAAACACCGTACCCTGGGCCCGCAGGCCGCTGTCTCGCCAGGCCCGCTGATGGCCCTCATGTTCTTTGCCAGCTTGCCCATCAGGAAGGCCATCTTGTTCACGTTTCGCGCGGTCAGGAGGGTTGTACCAGCGAACAGCCCTGCGGAGACCAATCTTGTGAAGACGTGCTCCTTCCCGAGCAGCTCTGGGCTGTCGACACACCTTTGAGAGGCTGCGATCCTTTCGGCCATCTTGTCCAGCTCCTTCATCAGCCTGACCACCTTTTTGGCGGCCTCCTTGTCGGTCTCTGTGATCTTCCTGGCGGTCTTCATGCAGTCGCTGGTCTTGAAGCTCTCTACTCTCTGCGCCACGCCCCATATGGCCGTCATAGCTGTCGTGACTGCCACGCCCCCAGCCACCGCCCCCAGCAGAGGCGCGCCCAGGCCTGCAGTGCACACCGCCGAAACAAAGGCCCCCACAGCGGCCAGACCCCTCACTTTGCGGCTGTAGTTGGCTTCTCGTCTCATCCTTTCCAGCTGCTGGGCGATGTACCTCAGCTGGCTGGCAGAGGCCTCTCGCTTGGGGATCCAGGCCTTGAGCGTGTCGTACGCCTGCTTCGCCAGCTGAACGCCCTCCTTCCACCACACACACGAGTGCAGCTCCACTGCCTGCATCACCAGCAAAAGACACCGTGTCACAAACTTGTCTTGTTTTTAAAGATAGCGGAGCCAATTATTTTGTACGTGTTCTCCTCAACCAAATTTGGACCGAGATTTGGACTTTTTCAAATGAAGGTGAAAGAACGCTCACATTTGTCAGATTTAAAAGCTGCATTTAAATGCAGATTGTCTAAGACCAACTGTTTAAATCATGGCGTTATCACAATATAGTGTAGCGAAGCACAGTGAAAGCATGGCGAGGCGTATACACTCATAGCAAAAACACAGTAGAACACAGGAAAAGCGAGTCAATGTGTGGTAGAAATATAGGAGAAAGCACAGTGAAAGTACAACATTTCCATGCAAACTTACTCTGGTGAACTTGTGTAAGTGTAGAGAGGAGATAGAGAGATGGAGACGTCACTCTTATGAAAGTCCTATATCATTATTATGGTATTGTCATATAGCACAGTGCAGCACAGCATGGTGAGGCTTACTCAATTGAACATAAGAAAGCTGTGATAGCAAGGTAAATGTGTGTTAAAAAAAATTATATTAGTAAACCTGGTGAAAGTGTGAAATTATAATGCAGATTTACTATGGTGAACTTTTATAAGGGCTGGGACTGAGTCTCACACAGAGACTCGCAGGGCAGCAGTGTGGAGTAGTGGTTAGGGCTCTGCACTCTTGACCGGAGGGTCGTGGGTTCAATCCCAGGTGGGGGACGCTGCTGCTGTACCCTTGAGCAAGGTACTTTACCTAGATTGCTCCAGTAAAAACCCAACTGTATAAATGGGGAATTGTATGTAAAAATAATGTGATATCTTGTAATAATTGTAAGTCGCCCTGGATAAGGGCATCTGCTAAGAAATAAATAAAAATAAATATCTCCAAAAAAAAAAAGAGAAGCTTCCAAAAAGTGCTTTTATTTTGGTGAAGCGTCTTTTATGCATATGGCCTGAAGTAAAGAAACACACAGTGCTAGAGATAGACACAGTGTACAGAGATAGACACACACAGTGCTAGAGATAGACACAGTGTACAGAGATAGACACACACAGTGTACAGAGATAGAAACAGTGTACAGAGATAGACACACACAGTGCTAGAGATAGACACAGTGTACAGAAATAGACACACACAGTGCTAGAGATAGACACAGTGTACAGAGATAGACACACACAGTGCTAGAGATAGACACAGTGTACAGAGATAGACACACACAGTGCTAGAGATAGACACACACAGTGCTTAGAGATAGACACAGCGTACAGAGATAGACACACACAGTGCTAGAGATAGACACAGTGTACAGAGATCGACACACACAGTGCTAGAGATAGACACAGTGTACAGAGATAGACACACACAGTGCTAGAGATAGACACAGTGTACAGAGATAGACACACACAGTGCTAGAGATAGACACAGTGCTTAGAGATAGACACAGTGTACAGAGATAGACACACACAGTGCTAGAGATAGACACAGTGTACAGAGATAGACACACACAGTGCTAGAGATACACACACAGTGCTAGAGATAGACACAGTGTACAGAGATAGACACACACAGTGCTAGAGATAGACACAGTGTACAGAGATAGACACACACAGTGTACAGAGATAGACACAGTGTACAGAGATAGACACACACAGTGCTAGAGATAGACACAGTGTACAGAAATAGACACACACAGTGCTAGAGATAGACACAGTGTACAGAGATAGACACACACAGTGCTAGAGATAGACACAGTGTACAGAGATAGACACACACAGTGCTAGAGATAGACACACACAGTGCTTAGAGATAGACACAGTGTACAGAGATCGACACACACAGTGCTAGAGATAGACACAGTGTACAGAGATAGACACACACAGTGCTAGAGATAGACACAGTGTACAGAGATAGACACACACAGTGCTAGAGATAGACACAGTGCTTAGAGATAGACACAGTGTACAGAGATAGACACACACAGTGCTAGAGATAGACACAGTGTACAGAGATAGACACACACAGTGCTAGAGATACACACACAGTGCTAGAGATACACACACAGTGCTAGAGATAGACACAGTGTACAGAGATAGACACACACAGTGCTAGAGATAGACACAGTGTACAGAGATAGACACACACAGTGCTAGAGATAGACACAGTGTACAGAGATAGACACAGTGTACAGAGATAGACACACACAGTGCTAGAGATACACACACAGTGCTAGAGATAGACACAGTGTACAGAGATAGACACAGTGCTAGAGATAGACACAGTGTACAGAGATAGACACACACAGTGCTAGAGATAGACACAGTGTACAGAGATAGACACACACAGTGCTAGAGATAGACACAGTGTACAGATAGACACACACAGTGCTAGAGATAGACACAGTGTACAGAGATAGACACACACAGTGCTAGAGATAGACACAGTGTACAGAGATAGACACACACAGTGCTAGAGATAGACACAGTGTACAGAGATAGACACACACAGTGCTAGAGATAGACACAGTGTACAGAGATAGACACACACAGCACTTAGAGATAGACACAGTGTACAGAGATAGACACACACAGTGCTTAGAGATAGACACAGTGTACAGAGATAGACACACACAGTGCTAGAGATAGACACAGTGTACAGAGATAGACACAGTGTACAGAGATAGACACACACAGTGCTAGAGATAGACACAGTGTACAGAGATAGACACACACAGTGCTAGAGATAGACACAGTGTACAGAGATAGACACACACAGCGCTAGAGATAGACACAGTGTACAGAGATAGACACACACAGTGCTAGAGATAGACACAGTGTACAGAGATAGACACACACAGTGCTAGAGATAGACACAGTGTACAGAGATAGACACACACAGTGCTAGAGATAGACACAGTGTACAGAGATAGACACACACAGCGCTAGAGATAGACACAGTGTACAGAGATAGACACACACAGTGCTAGAGATAGACACAGTGTACAGAGATAGACACACACAGTGCTAGAGATAGACACAGTGTACAGAGATAGACACACACAGTGCTTAGAGATAGACACAGTGTACAGAGATAGACACACACAGTGCTACAGATAGACACAGTGTACAGAGATAGACACACACAGTGCTAGAGATAGACACAGTGTACAGAGATAGACACACACAGTGCTAGAGATAGACACAGTGTACAGAGATAGACACACACAGTGCTAGAGATAGACACAGTGTACAGAGATAGACACACACAGTGCTAGAGATAGACACAGTGTACAGAGATAGACACACACAGTGCTAGAGATAGACACAGTGCTTAGATATGGACAGTATAGGGAGATAGACATGGTGTGGTGGGACAGACACAATGTAAAAAGATAGATACAAAAAGGTTAAATTTCTCTTGGAGTTTTGCTCCTGTAATAGAGATGAAAATCAGTACCCTCCCCGTGCCCCTGTCACCTGTGTGCTGTCTCTCTCTCTTCCTCAGGGGTGACTGTACAGTGGCTCCTGTAATAGAGTACCCTCCCCGTGCCCCTCTCACCTGTGTGCTGTCTCTCTCTCTTCCTCAGGGGTGACTGTACAGTGGCTCTTGTAATAGAGTACCCTCCCCGTGCCCCTCTCACCTGTGTGCTGCCTCTCTCATCCTCAGGGGTGACTGTACAGTGGCTCCTGTAATAGAGTACCCTCCCCGTGCCCCTCTCACCTGTGTGCTGTCTCTCTCTTCCTCAGGGGTGACTGTACAGAGGCTCTTGTAATAGAGTACCCTCCCCGTGCCCCTCTCACCTGTGTGCTGCCTCTCTCATCCTCAGGGGTGACTGTACAGTGGCTCCTGTAATAGAGTACCCTCCCCGTGCCCCTCTCACCTGTGTGCTGGCTCTCTCATCCTCAGGGGTGACTGTACAGAGGCTCCTGTAATAGAGTGCCCTCCCCGTGCCCCTCTCACCTATGTGCTGTCTCTCTCTTCCTCAGGGGTGACTGTACAGAGGCTCCTGTAATAGAGTACCCTCCCCGTGCCCCTCTCACCTGTGTGCTGGCTCTCTCTTCCACAAGAGTGACTGTACAGTGGCTCCTGTAATAGAGTACCCTCCCCGTGCCCCTCTCACCTGTGTGCTGGCTCTCTCTTCCTCAGGGGTGACTGTACAGAGGCTCCTGTAATAGAGTACCCTCCCCATGCCCCTCTCACCTGTGTGCTGGCTCTCTCTTCCTCAGTGGCTCCTGTAATAGAGTACCCTCCCCGTGCCCCTCTCACCTGTGTGCTGGCTCTCTCATCCTCAGGAGTGACTGTACAGAGGCTCCTGTAATAGAGTACCCTCCCCGTGCCCCTCTCACCTGTGTGCTGGCTCTCTCTTCCTCAGGGGTGACTGTACAGTGCCTCCTGTAATAGAGTACCCTCACCGTGACCCTCTCACCTGTGTGCTGGCTCTCTCATCCTCAGGGGTGACTGTACAGTGGCTCCTGTAATAGAGTACCCTCCCTGTGCCCCTCTCACCTGTGTGCTGGCTCTCTCTCTTCCTCAGGGGTGACTGTACAGTGGCTCCTGTAATAGAGTACCCTCCCCGTGCCCCTCTCACCAGTGTGCTGGCTCTCTCTTCCTCAGGGGTGACTGTACAGTGGCTCCTGTAATAGAGTACCCTCCCTGTGCCCCTCTCACCTGTGTGCTGTTTCTCTCATCCTCAGGGGTGACTGTACAGTGGCTCCTGTAATAGAGTACCCTCCCTGTGCCCCTCTCACCTGTGTGCTGTTTCTCTCATCCTCAGGGGTGACTGTACAGTGGCTCCTGTAATAGAGTACCCTCCCCGTGCCCCTCTCACCTGTGTGCTGGCTCTCTCATCCTCAGGGGTGACTGTACAGTGTCTCCTGTGTTTGGTGGCTGCACACAGCAGACACACAAAGCTCCAGTCCGTCCTACAGAACACCTCCAGAGGTCTGTGGTGCTGCTGGCACAGAGTCTGAATCAGATCTCCAGTGGCCTCCACCAGCTGGTGCCTCTTGAAAGACAAGACCGTGAAGTGAGGTTTGAGGTGCTCTGGGCAGTAGGAGGCGCTGCAAGTCAGACAGGATCTCACCGCTCCCAGTTTTCTCCCAGTGCAGAAGTCACAGGGCACGTGTCCAGTCCCAGTGAGACTGTGAGCGGAGAGAGAGGGGCTGAGTCCCCTCTGCTTCAGTCTCTCCACAACATCAGCCAAGACAAAGTTCTTTCTCAAGACGGGTTTAGGAGAGAAGTTGTGTCGGCACTGGGGGCAGCTGATGGCGCCTCTCTGCTCAGGTTGTTTCCAGTGGTAATCAATGCACTCCATGCAGTAACTGTGTCCACAGGGGAGGGTGACCGGATCCTTAAAAATCTCCAGACACACGGAGCAGCTGAACTGCTCCTCAGACAGGGAAGTGATTGCTTCAGCCATTATGTGAACTGCCAGAGATGTAAACGAGCGAGCGAGAGAGAGAGAGAGAGAGAGAGAGAGAGAGAGAGAGAGAGAGAATCACTAGCACAGAGAGACTGCCACTATCACCAATGAGAGACACAGAAATGTTTAGTTCTGACGTTTTGTGTAATGCCAGAGCTGCAGACAGAAACTGCGAGAGGCAGAGGTTGATAACACAAGAAAACGAAACTCAGAGTGTGTGATTTCCTGGAATCACACGGGGCTGTGCTCTAGAGGGAGGGGCCTGGGCTTTGACAGGGCAGAGTGGAGGAGAGCAGATTTAGTATTAACTAGATCTAGAGTTAGTCTCACAGCAGAGAGCAGAGTTAATATGGACTGGATATAGAGTTAGCAGGGCTATAGCAGAGAGATGAGAAGAGGATATAGAGTTAGCAGGGCTAGAGGAGAGAGGTGAGAAGAGGATATAGAGTTAGCAGGGCTAGAGGAGAGAGATGAGAAGAGGATATAGAGTTAGCAGGGCTAGAGGAGAGAGGTGAGAAGAGGATATAGAGTTAGCAGGGCTAGAGGAGAGAGATGAGAAGAGGATATAGAGTTAGCAGGGCTAGAGGAGAGAGGTGAGAAGAGGATATAGAGTTAGCAGGGCTATAGGGGAGAGGTGAGAAGAGGATATAGAGTTAGCAGGGCTATAGGGGAGAGATGAGAAGAGGATATAGAGTTAGCAGGGCTAGAGGAGAGAGGTGAGAAGAGGATATAGAGTTAGCAGGGCTATAGGAGAGAGATGAGAAGAGGATATAGAGTTAGCAGGGCTAGAGGAGAGAGATGAGAAGAGGATATAGAGTTAGCAGGGCTAGAGGAGAGAGGTGAGAAGAGGATATAGAGTTAGCAGGGCTATAGGGGAGAGGTGAGAAGAGGATATAGAGTTAGCAGGGCTATAGGGGAGAGATGAGAAGAGGATATAGAGTTAGCAGGGCTAGAGGAGAGAGGTGAGAAGAGGATATAGAGTTAGCAGGGCTATAGGAGAGAGATGAGAAGAGGATATAGAGTTAGCAGGGCTATAGGGGAGAGATGAGAAGAGGATATAGAGTTAGCAGAGCTATAGGACAGGTATGTTGAAAGATTGCACACTTGAGAAAGAATTGGAGATTGAGGAGAAGAAAACTGTCTCTCTATAAGAGACAGAGAGTGAAAGGAGCAATGGAAATGACTTTGTGAGAGACAGAGAAGTTGTCACCATCCCAGAGAAATGGACTGTCAGGCCATGCAGGGCTCTCCTCTCACCCCTGATTCCTGTACTGTGCACGGACGCTCCATTCTCTCTAACCCTCTCTGTACTCTCTCATAGTCCCCTCTCCCACAGACACAATTCACCCAAGCATTTATCAGCCACGTGAAGGTTTGCCTTTTGTCTCAATGAAGTAATAAAGAGACCTAGTAAGCTTCACAATCTCAAAATTCACCCTTCAGTGTTTGTAAGTGTGTGTGTGTGCTTCAGTGTGCGCACGTCACAGTTTCTGTATGTGCGTGTGTGCGTGTGTGCGTGTGTGCTGATCTGCCAGTTTGCACGTTCTGGAACGACCACAAACTATTGGTCTGGGGGAGGGAGGAGAAATTTTTATTATAAATAAAAATATATAAAAGATTCTGTTAGATAGATAGATAGATAGATAGATAGATAGATAGATAGATAACTAACTTTTGAAAAAAAAATTAAACAAATTGCTTCTCAGTACAGAAAAACACACCATCATATCATTACATACAATTTCAGGATTGATAAATTAATTACATCAGTAAGAGTAGAAAAAAATAAAAAATAAAAACATCACGATATAATCATATATACAGTCAATTCACCTTCTTTAACAGCGCAGAGGAAGCTGTGTGGTCCAGTGGTTAAAGAAAATGGCTTATAACCAGGAGGTCCCTGGTTCAAATCTCACTGACTCATTGTGTGACCCTGAGCAAGTCACTTAACCTCCTTGTGCTCTGTCTTTTGGGTGAGATGTAATTGTAAGTGACTCTGCAGCTGATGCATAGTTCACACACCCTAGTCTCTGTAAGTCCCCTTGGATAAAGGTGTCTGCTAAATAAACTAATAATAATAATAACAGAGGACATCTTTCACACACCAGGTTTGATCAAATAATGCTAGATTATGCGTTGCATTATAAAGGTTAAAATCCAATTTAACACAACTTAAAGCATTCTAAAACCACAGGATCCTGATTTAATAAGCCATTCATCGTATCCTTCCTGCTCTTTAAAATGGATAACTTGGCTTGTCCACAAATAAAATGAATTAGCTGGACAGTATACTTTTTCTTTTTACAGTATTTAATACCAAAAATAAAAATTGCCCCTGTGAACTGCTTAACAACCAGAGTCTTTAAAAAGGGGGCTTTAATAAAACAATGAAAGACAGTTTCTCTGTGTGAGCAGAAGGGGCACATGTCTGTCATCCCTGAGATAATTATACTCACAAAGGAATTTACAGCAATGATAGTATGTAGGATCCTCCAATGTAGATCCCCTGACCTTTTTGGCAATGGTGGCTTATGAGGCTTGCTGGTCTAGTGGTAGAGAAAGGGGCTTGTAACCAGGAGGTCCTCAGTTCAAACCCCAGCTCAGCCACTGACTCACTGTGTGACCCTGAGGAAGTCACTTACCCTCCTTGTGCTCCATCCTGCGGATGAGATGTTAAATCAATGTCCTAGTGGAAGTGACAGTTCACAGCCTACCCTTCTTAAGCAAACGCCCCTTTACAAAATCATTCTTACACTTTCCCCAAAATAAGACAGCCACCCCTGCACTGAAATGTGCGCAGTTACTAAAATAAATATCACCTTTGCAGTGTTTTTCCCAGTCTGACTGATTTGCCTTATCTATATGGGTTTCTTGCAGAAAGGTAACATCTAGCTCATGGTTTCTTTTTAATCAGTTCAGTAACGGTAGCCCTTTTAGGGGAGGTTCTGCAGCCATTAATATTTAAGCTCCCAATGTTTAACTGGCTCACTGGAAAACTGAAAAAGGAAAAACACTGATACCGAAAAAACATACAAGTAGACAGAAAAAAATACTAAAGGGACTAAACATACCCCACAATTCTTTACAACGTCCCGTCCCTGCCTATTGAAAAGAATTGTGGGATATGTGGGATCGAGGTATAGAAGCAAAGGTAGATTTCAAGGTTTTAAAACGACATTTCCCACAATTCTTTAAAACGTCCCGTCCCTGCCTATTGGCTGAGCGCCGCAGAGCGAGCAGGGGCGGCGCATTCAAATTTCAAACTGGACAGAGAGACACGGAGCACTTAGCTTATATGTTTTTAAGTTACTAACAGTCTCTGTTGAACCAAATACTGTTTTTTTTGTTTTTTAATTTTTTTATAGGTATTTTTATTTTCATCGGCAGACGCGCTCTGGATGCAAGCACAGTGCTGACATGTCCTTTCCTAAAATTATATTTCAGTAGTTCGGGACAAACACCAATCACAAAATGTTTTAGTACAAATATTTATTGTAGAGAATGCGGAGTATGCGATTTAACAGAAAAGTATGCTGTATATACACATTCATTTGGCATCAACAATTGAATCTATTCAGTCTTGAACAAAGAAGACTACGCGGCGATCTGATTCAAACATTCAAAATCCTAAAAGGTATAGACAATGTCAACCCAGGGGACTTCTTTGACTTGAAAAAAGAAAAAAGTACCAGGGGTCATAAATGGAGATTAGATGAAGGGGCATTCAGAACAGAAAATAGGAGGCACTTTTTTACACAGAGAATTGTGAGGGTCTGGAACCAACTCCCCAGTAATGTTGTTGAAGCTGACACCCTGGGATCCTTCAAGAAGCTGCTTGATGAGATTCTGGGATCAATAAGCTACTAACAACCAAACGAGCAAGATGGGCTGAATGGCCTCCTCTCGTTTGTAAACTTTCTTATGTTCTTATGTTCAACCCTAACTTGGTTTGAGGGTTCGCTGCCTGGCCGGCTGGACGAGGCTGAGACCCCCATTTGATAAAACATAAAAACTGTTATTAAGAAAGGTGGAGATGGGGAGGTGGTGGGTTACGATGAAATCAAAACGCAACTGAGAGATCAGTGAAGCGGGTATTTATAGTGCTAACAATTTAATTAGCTAATGTGTAAATTGAATGATTCAATTTGGTGATTAATTATAAATTTCATTAAGCGAGGTTTCGGGTAAATATAGAAAGAAAAAAGGCTGTGTATATTTTAGCACTAGTACAAGAAGACCATGTACGGAATTAAAATGAATGGACTATAGAACAATTCTTTTTTTGTAACAATTGAATTGGTTTAAAAGCAAACACGATTATCCATAAACTAATGTTCACAGAAAATAAATATAAAAAGAGAATTTCGACCAAAGCTGCCTTGAAGCGCTGTCGCTGCTGATGGGTCGTTTCTACGCGCTTTGAAAAGGGAGTCTCGTCTTCCAGAATATTATCAGCAGATATTCTGTGTGCTTTTGAAGGCGTGGATTTCCAGAACAACTTTCTTGTTGAAGGCAGTCAAAAGAGGAGGAGCGGGTGCTTACAGCATATGCAAATTGTTTAATTTCACACGAGAAGATGAATATGTTCAACTTATAAAACAAAACAAACCAACAAAAATCATAATGGATCCAGTTCAAGGTTTAAAACATGTGAGATCAATAGCAATGTCTTTGGGGGGAAAAAAATCCGTTTATTGGACAAATAGTACAAAATAGACAAAACAAAACAATAGACATTATAATAATATCACCACATATTAAAAATACAACATACACATCATATATACAAAACATGTATCTGAAAATAACAATGATATTTTAATAAGCGCCGCACATTTGAATGCGTGCGCACAGGTATCTCGCGTACATGAGTGTAAACTACCCGTTAGTGCGCACGCGCAACTGTAACATCCTGCAGTTGTCTTCAACACAACATGTTGCATATATCTGGAGAACCAGCTCTCTAGCTGTCAAAAAAACTTGCTATTACCATTATTTAGTTCAGGTCACTCAGAATATCAGATCCTGGATATTTAAGGAGGGTCTGTCTGTCCCTGCATCCATCCACCTGTGTGGTGCATTTCTACAGATCCCTGTTCCTTTGTGGGTGATGGAGAGCTAAGGGTGGGTTTTAAGAACATAAGAAAGTTTCCAAACGAGAGGAGGCCCCATTCAGCCCATCTTGCTCGTTTGGTTGTTAGTAGCTTATTGAACCCAGAATCTCATCAAGCAGCTTCTTGAAGGATCCCAGGGTGTCAGCTTCAACAACATTGACGTTAGTTTATAATATGCACAAATAACTACAGCAAAATACTATTCACCTAAAATGTCTATACTGTACATCTGTTTGGAGCAGTACACAAACATTGCACCTTTTCATAAGTCATTACCTTGAAATATGCAAAAATAACTAACATACTCTTCACTTAAAGTTGCAGTAAATAAGATATTAATATCATTGAAGCTGTTTAATTATTTTGAAAGACATTGAAAAACTGCATATTTCTTTTTTATTATTATTGTTAATATATTTTTTTAGCGTTTGAAAATGTTTAAGTAAAATTAACAGTCCGTACACCCTGCATAAACACTAACACAGTCCTGAACTAACTCTGAACTGCATGCTACGGTAACAATAATTAGTTTTTTATTCCCTCCTTATTATTATTATTATTTCTTAGCAGACGCCCTTATCCAGGGCGACTTACAATTGTTACAAGATATCACATTATTTTTACATACAATTCCCCATTTATACAGTTGGGTTTTAACTGGAGCAATCTAGGTAAAGTACCTTGCTCAAGAGTACAGCAGCAGTGTCCCCACTGGGGATTGAACCCACGACCCTCCGGTCAAGAGTCCAGAGCCCTGACCACTACTCCACACTGCTGCCCCTTGCATCTGGAGAGACGACGGGTGGCTTTACAAAATCCCAATAATAAATAACAAACAAATGAGTAAACAGCGTTTAGTACTCCATAAACTAAAAACAGTGCTGTAGAGGATTACAAATTCAACAATTCTATGGCTGAGGCTGAGATTTTATTTTAAAAAAAAGACAGTGATCTTTGTACTCGTTGCAATGAAAACACGTTTGATCACACCCAAGGCTAGTAAAAGTGTAATATTAGGCCAATACTTAACTCTTACAGGATAATGCACTTTTCTCAAGAGCAGAGAAGTCACCAACGTTTTATCATGGAAGTTCAGGTGTTACATACCTTAGCTTTCTGTACCTCATAATCATTATTATTACATTAAATTATTTGTTTATTTAGCAGACGCCTTTATCCAAGGCAACTTACAGAGACTAGGGTGTGTGAACTATGCATCAGCTGCAGAGTCACTTACAATTGCATCTCACCCGAAAGACGGAGCACAAGGAGGTGAAGTGACTTGCTCAGGGTCAGTGAGTCAGTGGCTGAGGTGGGATTTAAACCAGGGACCTCCTGGTTACAAGCCCTTTTCTTTAACCACTGGACCACACAGCCTCCTCTGTACTCTTGATGATACAGCTGCATTTTTTCAAAGATCGCTAGACGTGAGTGCTTGATGTTTTTTTAACAGTATTTACATGTAATAAAATGAATTTTAAAAGAAAAAAGTTTTAGAACGTTACTCTAATCAAGGGTTTCATGTACTGAGCAGCGCAGGAGGCTGAACAATGTTTAGCGAGGATGATGAAATCACTGGTGTTAAATATGCTATTTTATTTTGCCACTGAGTTAGTTTTGTCTATAATATTTGTTGCAAGCTGGCAGTGCTTGAGAACGCAGTGGTGTTCAGGCACAGAAACATTGAGCGTGCATGTCCGGCGATCCTTGAAAAAACTGCATCTGCACCTGCATGGATTTTGCAATGAAATATTTGCTTTTTCAACTCCTTTTAAGATTTCTTAAAAACTTCAATCAAGCCCTAAAAGGTTTTGTTACTGGTTCCAGACCCACACAATTGGTACAGCATCAACCATACCAGTACAAAACAACACAAATACTCAGAGGGACTGGGTTGGGACGGGCCCTGCACTAAAGAACAACAGCAACAGGTCATAATCCAGACTTCACAGATATAACTACTAATGTGACCGCCTCTCTCTTTATTTCAGGTGTGTCTTTGAAAAGAGGAATGTATTCATATTGCTGAGTGGTGCAGACAGTCAGTGTGGCTGCCTGATTAACAGAAGCAGTCCTAATCAGCAGAATCTGTGATCTCGATTAGGATGCCTGGTTCAAGGGACATGTCTTTGTTTAATCACACAATGACCTTTCACCTCTTCCATTTTCTTACTGTAGACCAGTGGGATGTGACCGCAGGGTTGAATTTTGGATTCAGTTCTGCAGGCACAGATAATGCCAGGTGGAGAAATAACTTCTTATTAAATGAATATACTCTGAACCACTCCGGGTCATTATAAGCATCAGGAAAAGGTAAAGGACTGTTTTTAGTGCTGCGTCACCCCTTCTATAGTAAACCCAACAGCTCAGCATTATGCACTCTCTCTCTCTCGTTCACTCGGCTTTGTTCCTACAAGAGCTTGTGCCATTTAAACTGGAACAATGGAGGCTGTGTGGTCCAGTGGTTAAAGTAATGGGCTTATAACCAGGAGGTCCCTGGTTCAAATCCCACCTCAGCCACTGACTCATTGTGTGACCCTGAGCAAGTCACTGAACCTCCTTGTGCTCCGTCTTTCGGGTGAGACGTATTTGTAAGTGACTCTGCAGCTGATGCATAGTTCACACACCTTAGTCTCTGTAAGTCGCCTTGGATAAAGGCGTCTCCTAAATAAACAAATAACGTGTACACTGCCCCACAGAAGGTGCGTGCTTATCAGAAAAAGCCTGTGTGTTTCAATAGTATAGTGTGTTATTATGCTAGTGTATTGTTAAAAGTGAAAAGCTATAACTTTAGGAAAGTGGTTTTAGAACCAGTTTTAATTGGTTTGATTATGGTTTGTACATGGGCTCAAAACAGCTTATTAAGCAGAAACAAAGGTTTTTATCATCCCTCCAAGATCACAGCTGCACTTTATGAAAAGCCAGTCACTCCAGCATGGGTGTATTTGGGGCCACGTGCCAAACTAAAGAGCTACAAGGTCAGGGAAGCACACAGGCAGAAATCCTTACACCATGGTCCAGTATAGTAAAGCACAGTGAAAGCATGTTGACATTGGAAAAGCAAAGTAGAACCATGGGAAAGGTGCGGAAACACTATAACAAATTCACCATGGTAAACTTTCATAAGGGCCGCGTTGCGCACTGAGAATATATCAGAGCACAACACCTGAGAACCAGTGCAGTGAATTCTCATTGAATTCCACATTCCAGTTTGAACCGATTCCCCTCCAGATGGAGACGAGTGTGTCTGGCAGACATGAAGTGAACGAGAGATTATGATTAGTAATGACTGGGTTTATGAAACCTGCCTTTGTTTTTATGGATGTGTTTTTTTTTTAACAGTATATTCCGAACAATCTTTCAGTTAATAGTTAAAATAGCTAGAATGTATAGGTTGAATACAATTGTACAATTTTAAGAGCCAAGTAGCGAATTATTTTTAAGTTTTAATTTTTCATCTTAAATCATTCAGTTGTTTGACTATTCAATGATTTCACCTGAACTATAAACAGCAATGATACAACTTCATCTGTCTATTGATCTTTGCTTCTACTAGGGCAGCAGTGTGGAGTAGTGGTCAGGGCTCTGGACTCTTGACCGGAGGGTCGTGGGTTCAATCCCAGGTGGGGGGACACTGCTGTTGTACCCTTGAGCAAGGTACTTTACCTAGATTGCTCTAGTAAAAAACCCAACTGTATAAATGGGGAATTGTATGTAAAAATAATGTGATATCTTGTAACAATTGTAAGTCACCCTGGCTAAGGGCGTCGGCTAAAAAATAAATAATATTCTGCTTTATAGTACAATTTAAGAATGTTAATATCTTCACTGTTCTTTCAATTATATTAAAACTTAATAAATAAACATGTGTGATTGATGTGTGTGCTGCTTGTGTTCCCTGCACAGACAGACACCTGCCCCCCACCTCACCAGTCCTCTACCTTCTATCTGTGACTGGCTTCATGTTACTGGGATTTCTCTGACTCTCAGACACATATCCTGCTGTCTCTTCACATATTGTCAATGCTCATTGAGAGGAAGTAACCAGAATTGAAGAAGAACTATTATCATGTTTCATTGTAAAAGAGCCTCATTTGAAGTGCCTTGTATAATTCCTCTACATAGTTAATGTACCACATGTAAAGCATTTGTTATAATCAACCAATCAATAGGCAGGTAGGTAGGTAGGTAAGTAGTTAGGTAGGTAGGTAGATATTCTCACTGAGCAATGCAGAACATTGGACTGCATTGCACGTTGAAACTGCATGTTTCTGGCGCTGGTTGTATGTCGAAGCAAAATTTGAACATTTAGCACTTGGATAATGCTTTAAATTTGAAACTGTAAACTGTTAACACCCAAACTACTCTTACAAAAGTTCACAGTGGTAAATCTGCAGGGTCATTTTGCAACCCCCCCACCCTGATACTTTTCCCACAGTAATAACATGCATTTACCATACTGTAGTTCAGCAAGGTTTACCATGTTTTTAAATATGCTTCACTATAACTCTCTGTGCTTCCCTATACTTTACTATAACTCTCTGTGATTTACAATGCTTCCCTATGCTTTACCACACCTCTCTGTGCTTTACAATGCTTCCCTATGCTTTACCAGACCTCTCTGTGCTTTACAATGCTTCCCTATGCTTTACCAGACCTCTCCGTGCTTTACAATGCTTCCCTATGCTTTACCAGACCTCTCTGTGCTTTACAATGCTTCCCTGTGCTTTACCAGACCTCTCTGTGCTTTACAATGCTTCCCTGTGCTTTACCAGACCTCTCTGTGCTTTACAATGCTTCCCTGTGCTTTACCAGACCTCTCTGTGCTTTACAATGCTTCCCTGTGCTTTACCAGACCTCTCTGTGCTTTACAATGCTTCCCTATGCTTTACCAGACCTCTCTGTGCTTTACAATGCTTCCCTATGCTTTACCACACCTCTCTGTGCTTTACAATGCTTCCCTATGCTTTACCACACCTCTCTGTGCTTTACAATGCTTCCCTATGCTTTACCACACCTCTCTGTGCTTTACAATGCTTCCCTATGCTTTACCAGACCTCTCTGTGCTTTACAATGCTTCCCTATGCTTTACCAGACTTCTCCGTGCTTTACAATGCTTCCCTATGCTTTACCAGACCTCTCTGTGCTTTACAATGCTTCCCTGTGCTTTACCAGACCTCTCTGTGCTTTACAATGCTTCCCTGTGCTTTACCAGACCTCTCTGTGCTTTACAATGCTTCCCTGTGCTTTACCAGACCTCTCTGTGCTTTACAATGCTTCCCTGTGCTTTACCAGACCTCTCTGTGCTTTACAATGCTTCCCTATGCTTTACCAGACCTCTCTGTGCTTTACAATGCTTCCCTATGCTTTACCACACCTCTCTGTGCTTTACAATGCTTCCCTATGCTTTACCAGACCTCTCTGTGCTTTACAATGCTTCTCTATGCTTTACGAGCCCTCTCTGTGCTTTACAATGCTTCCCTATGCTTTACCAGACCTCTCTGTGCTTTACAATGCTTCCCTGTGCTTTACCAGACCTCTCTGTGCTTTACAATGCTTCCCTATGCTTTACCAGACCTGTCTGTGCTTTACAATGCTTCCCTATGCTTTACCACACCTCTCTGTGCTTTACAATGCTTCCCTATGCTTTACCAGACCTCTCTGTTCTTTACAATGCTTCCCTATGCTTTACCACACCTCTCTGTGCTTTACAATGCTTCCCTATGCTTTACCACACCTCTCTGTTCTTTACAATGCTTCCCTATGCTTTACCAGATCTCTCTGTTCTTTACAATGCTTCCCTATGCTTTACCAGACCTCTCTGTGCTTTACAATGCTTCCCTATGCTTTACCATACCTCTCTGTGCTTTACAATGCTTCCCTATGCTTTACCAGACCTCTCTGTGCTTTACAATGCTTCCCTATGCTTTACCACACCTCTCTGTTCTTTACAATGCTTCCCTATGCTTTACCAGACCTCTCTGTGCTTTACAATTGTCACGTCTTTTTTTGGCATTTATTTCCGATTTGTTGTAATTAATTCTCAGTATAGTATTTTATGCTGTAGAGTACATCTCTTTAAGTTTCACAATTCATTTCCTTTGTTTAGCCAATCTAAGGGTTGTGGCATCTGGTGTTTACAGTAAGTGTCGGTGTGTAGGGTTATTCCCAAGAGACAATTACCACCTGACTGAAATTTATTTAAAGGTAGAATAGGAGCTGATGCAAAATATCATTCAACACATGAAAATGAATTCTAACGACGTTAATACCTGTGTAACGTGGGGTTGTCTATTACAGGGACTGGTTACAACCCTCACGTCAGTGATAATAGGAAATCACTTTTTGTTTAAAGATATCCCCTAAACAGCGGTTCACAAGAAACCTTAGCTTCAAAACTCAACAGATGTAAACAAGAAAAACCTCACTATTGCAGCATGAAATAAAATTAAAACTTTGCTTTGATTTTTGTGTTATTGGCGGAATAGTTTCCTTTCAGCATAGTCCCGCTCCCAGGCACTGACTGCATTGACATCCAGAGTTAAACTGACAGCAGAGAAGCCTCTTGTGTCTGCTCACCGCCCACTTTGACAGAGTGCAAGAGAGTTGATTTGCATTTTTACAATTTAAAATGCACGCTCTTAAGAGTGATACACAAAACAGTAATTACACAGGGATTCATAATACAAGGTTTGAGTGAGAAGTCCCATTGAACAGTCTTTACGGTTTCTCTCCTCTGTGAGTTCGCTGGTGTTTTTGAAGGGCTCGTTTAAGACTGAAACTCTTCCCACAGTCAGAGCAGTGATACAGTTTCTCTCCTGCGTGAGTTCGCTGGTGTGTTTTCAGGGTTCCTGAGTAACTGAAACTTTTCCCACAGTAACAGCAGTGATACGGTTTCTCTCCTGTGTGAGTTCGCTGGTGTTCTTTCAGGGTTCCTGAATGACTGAAACTCTTCCCACAGTCAGAGCAGCGATACGGTTTCTCTCCTGTGTGCGTTCGCTGGTGTCCTTTTAGGCTTCCCAACTGACTGAAACTCTTCCCACAGTCAGAGCAGTGAAACGGTTTCTCTCCTGTGTGAATTCGCTGGTGTTCTTTTAGGCTTCCTAACTGTCTGAAACTCTTCCCACAGTCAGAGCAGCGATACGGTTTCTCTCCTGTGTGAGTTCGCTGGTGTGAAACAAGGCCATATAACCGACTGAAACTCTTCCCACAGTCAGAACAGTGATACGGTTTCTCTCCTGTGTGTGTTCGCTGGTGTAAAACAAGGCTGTCTGACCGACTGAAACTCTTCCCACAGTCAGAGCAGTGATACGGTTTCTCTCCTGTGTGAATTCGCTGGTGTTCTTTTAGGCTTCCAAACTGACTGAAACTCTTCCCACAATCAGAGCAGTGATACGGTTTCTCTCCTGTGTGAGTTCGCTGGTGTAAAACAAGGCTGTCTGACCGACTGAAACTCTTCCCACAGTCAGAGCAGTGATACGGTCTCTCGCCTGTGTGAATTCGCTGGTGTTCTTTTAGGCTTCCAAACTGACTGAAACTCTTCCCACAGTCAGAGCAGCGATACGGTTTCTCTCCTGTGTGAGTTCGCTGGGTTTTGTTTAAATGCCCTAACTGCGTGAAACCTTTCCCACAGTCAGTATATTCTCCACCGCCTGCCCTTGCTTTAGCTGCTGGACTGGAACCTGGAAAACATGAACAGGAAAGAAAGTAAGAGGGACTGCTTGTAGGGTTAAGATTGGTTCATAATTCAGACTCTGACATAATTTGTGGTCGGAGTCGACAGTCTCTGACCCCGTGTGTCAGAATTACGTCACACACACACACTTGCGACATGCATCTTTTTTGGAAAGTCGTACAGCCTTTTCCCAATGCGTCTGTGACCTGAAATCGCATGGGGTCTCCACCGGATGCATCACATTCCAGAAAATACAGCATTCCACATCCCCATGTGTTGCTACAACAGTTTAAATAACATACCTGTCATTTCTTTTCAATGCTAACATCATGAGAACCTTTTACACATAACTTTAAAGTCTGTTTCAAGCTCTTTTCAAAATGCCCACTCTAGTGCACAGATAGTGTCAGGATTATTGCCAACACTGTCAGGTAACACAGCGATAGCGATCCATGATGTGGTACAGAACAGAAAAACCAGAGCACGTTTGGGGTGGGAATTTCGAATAACAAGATATTCGAATATACCAAGAATAAAATTTTCAAATGCTCTCATAAAAATGTAGACTGTGCTCTGCAGAGCTTAGTTACAGCAGCAGTACAGGAACAATGTTAAAATATATGAAAACATAACTAGTGGTGCTGGATCTAGTGTGGAGGAGGTGGGGCCCAGGCAAACAACATTACAACTCTGCAATCAAGTATTTTATGCTGGGCACACTATTACAATCATTATGCGTGACTGTATTTACATAAAGAGAAGTCGCTTCTGCATTTAAATGAAAAAGAAAGACTTCTGATTTATAAACCCATTCAGTTATTTCACAGAAAATCAGCGCGTTCCTCAGCTGTGATTGAGATTAACGGGATCAATTGCATATATATTAGCTATATTAGGGGTGCAACAATCTGTCCTTAAATTTTACCGAGCTTCGATAGCATATTGGTGAATCGATGCATCGAATTCGTACTCAGTTATAAGTCTCGCTGGTTTGCATTAAACCCTTGAGTGTGAGTGTGCTGCTTCAAGTGCTGGTATGGTAGGTCAGCGCGTTGCTAGGATACACACTTCAAGCCTTTACATTCGTCTTGGAGAAGACAAATCAGAAGCAGGCTTATTGTATTCACATTTTCTAGATTTAAAAATTAATTCAAATGCTTTGCTTTTGGACATAAAATGTGAACAGTATTGAAAAACCATAGTTCAGAAATTACTTCTGTTAAAATACAGTATTTTAAATTATTACTACAATGTGAATCTGATGCGGACGCACGCATGTTCTTTTCACTTGTTAAATGTACTTTGTATTATTTGTTTTTTATATAATTGAAGTGTTCTCATTTGAATGCAGGTCGTGCCTTGTTGTTTAAAAGCAGTGTGGAGTAGCGGTCAGGGCTGTGGAATCTTGACCGGAGGGTCGTGGGTTCAATGCCAGGTGGGGGACACTGCTGCTGTACCCTTGAGCAAGGTACTTTACCTAGATTGCTCCAGTAAAAACCCAACTGTATAAATGGGTAATTGTATGTAAAAATAATGTGATATCTTGTAATAATTGTAAGTCGCCCTGGATAAGGGCGTCTGCTAATAAATAAATAATAATAATAATAACAATAATAATAATAATAATAATAATAATAATAATAATATTATGCACAACACTGTTTTTAGTTATGAGAGTTTCTGTTAAAAAAAACAACAACAACTGGGCTCCCGAGTGGCGCATCCAGTAAAAGCACTCGCTAGAGTGCAGGATGCGCTCTATAGCCTAGACGTCGCGAGTTTGAGTCCAGGCTATTCCACAGCCGACCGTGGACGGGAGCTCCCAGGGGGCGGCGCTCAATTGGCCGAGCGTTGTCCAGGGGGAGGGAGGGTTAGGTCGGCCAGGGTGTCCTCGGCTCACCGCGCACCAGCGACCCCTGTAGTCTGGCCGGGCGCCTGCGGGCTTGCCTGTAAGCTGCCCAGAGCTGCGTTGTCCTCCGACACTGTAGCTCTGAGGCGGCTGCACGGTGAGTCTGCAGAGTGTAAAGAAGCGGACGGCTGACGGCACGCGCTTCAGAGGACAACGTGTGTTCATCTTCACCCTCCCGAGTCAGCGAGGGGGTGGCAGCGGTGAGCTGAGCCTAAAAATAATTGGGCATTTCAAATTGGGGAGAAAATAATAAAAAAACTAATTGGCAACGACTAAACTTAAAAAAAAAAAAAAAAACTAAAACATCAATGCATCGATAATGATAAATGTCTATACGATAATCGAATACGAAATAAGGGTGCTGACTGCACCTCTACTTAACATGATCAATTGCATTTAAGGACAGTAGAAAAGCAGAGGTAAAAAAAAATCAGAAGACCTATTTAGAGACATACAGGCTCTGCGATAATTTATAGAAAGCTATTTATTTAAAAAGATGTAGCACTCTCAATGTTTTTACTTGAACGTTTAAACTATACATTTGTAAAAGTCTAAACTCTTAATAAATGAAACAGAATGAAGCACCTCTAATTATGTTACACACTTATAATAATATCCCTCTATTTTGACACTGAACATTTCTAATGTCCTTCTCCCCCTTGGTATAATCGGGTAGGAGTGCCAGTGTGAAAGGGGCTTATATCTGTATCTTAAGCTCACCAGTAGTGAGTCCTATCCTGAACTGACTGGAGTGGTACAGGAAAAACAAATAGCTTGTAATGTAACCCAAAGGTGCGTCGTGACACAGTCCCGGGGGGGGTCGCGGGAGCAATGACATTCTATGTATTTGTTTCTATTAATAGCGAAAAGCAGGCGCCGGGGGGCAGCTGTAACTGTAGAAAAATAAAGTGTAAAAAGGCAGTATTGGTGGACTGTCAATCAAATCAGAAATTCACAAATCAGAGGTCACAGATTGCCTTCCTGTAGGCGGGATGTAGAGCGAGAGCTCTGACAGTAGGGCGGTGTTAAGGTCATGTGATCGCTCTGCTGGCAGATGCGAACAGTGTGTTCAGTATTAATAACATTACAGTATGTCGAGTCCGCTCCCAAAGAATATGTTTTGCACAGTATAAAGAACACAACAGGCAGCTGCAGGAGTTTGAATGGGTTTGTACCGCGGGCTCAGCTTTGAGGAGCTGGAATGGGTTTGTACCGCGGGCTCAGCTTTGAGGAGCTGGAATGGGTTTGTACCGCGGGCTCAGCTTTGAGGAGCTGGAATGGGTTTGTACCGCAGGCTCAGCTTTGAGGAGCTGGAATGGGTTTGTACCGCGGGCTCAGCTTTGAGGAGCTGGAATGGGTTTGTACCGCGGGCTCAGCTTTGAGGAGCTGGAATGGGTTTGTACCGCGGGCTCAGCTTTGAGGCGCTGGAATGGGTTTGTACCGCGGGCTCAGCTTTGAGGAGCTGGAATGGGTTTGTACCGCGGGCTCAGCTTTGAGGCGCTGGAATGGGTTTGTACCGCGGGCTCAGCTTTGAGGAGCTGGAATGGGTTTGTACCGCGGGCTCAGCTTTGAGGAGCTGGAATGGGTTTGTACCGCGGGCTCAGCTTTGAGGAGCTGGAATGGGTTTGTACCGCGGGCTCAGCTTTGAGGAGCTGGAATGGGTTTGTACCGCGGGCTCAGCTTTGAGGAGCTGGAATGGGTTTGTACCGCGGGCTCAGCTTTGAGGAGCTGGAATGGGTTTGTACCGCGGGCTCAGCTTTGAGGAGCTGGAATGGGTTTGTACCGCGTGCTCAGCTTTGAGGAGCTGGAATGGGTTTGTACCGCGGGCTCAGCTTTGAGGAGCTGGAATGGGTTTGTACCGCGGGCTCAGCTTTGAGGAGCTGGAATGGGTTTGTACCGCGGGCTCAGCTTTGAGGAGCTGGAATGGGTTTGTACCGCAGGCTCAGCTTTGAGGAGCTGGAATGGGTTTGTACCGCAGGCTCAGCTTTGAGGAGCTGGAATGGGTTTGTACCGCGGGCTCAGCTTTGAGGAGCTGGAATGGGTTTGTACCGCGGGCTCAGCTTTGAGGAGCTGGAATGGGTTTGTACCGCGGGCTCAGCTTTGAGGAGCTGGAATGGGTTTGTACCGCGGGCTCAGCTTTGAGGAGCTGGAATGGGTTTGTACCGCGGGCTCAGCTTTGAGGAGCTGGAATGGGTTTGTACCGCGGGCTCAGCTTTGAGGAGCTGGAATGCGTTTGTACCGCGGGCTCAGCTTTGAGGAGCTGGAATGGGTTTGTTCTTTTGTAGAAACGTTTTCATACTAACTTTTGTACTTGATAACATTCATTAAAAAATTAAATTGATGCCTTTGATGAATACGTTTTTGTCACTAATCAGCTATTAGCATTTAAAATATTGAGTATTTTGATGTATGTTTCATTATTAACTAAATCAAGTTATTAATCAAACTCATACACCTTGTTACATACCGGTAACTGATTTATTAAAATGTTTGGATATGCTGCTGTTTTATTAATTGCTGGCTCGTTCACAGTTGTCTTAAAATAACACTAGAATATTTCTTTTGGAAAATAATTTAAAAAAAAAAAACTTTTTTGACTGATTCAGATTTCGCTGCAGATGGATTTATTTTCATAAGTTTTCTTTTGGTTAAGTGGCTCAGTTGCGCACCACTTTTTCATTTTTTTTTTCAGGGGGGTGTTGCAAGTTGTATGTACAGAGTAGTTGCGAAAAAAATAACTGCAAGGCTCTCGTTTACCTCTGTCTTGTGCGCATTCGTCTTTTCTGTGCGTTACAGTTCAGGGTGAGAGGTAACGGCTGGACGGTTTAGTTACACAGTGTTCAGATATTAGGATTTCAGAGTCATGTTCTTGTGCACGTTGTGCTGGTTTTACTCAAAGTGATCCCTGTTCAGGTATTTATGAATGGGAATAATAAGAGACAGGCACTTCTTTCGTGTTTGATGACCAACAAAAATAACCGCATTTCTACAATGTTCAATTATACAACGGTACCTAATTTAAAGGTTTGATAAAAACACGTGTTTAGTTTTTGCAATTTATTTATATACTAAAATTAATATATTATATATATATATATATATTTCACGCAGTGCATAGGATATTCTATGTGATTTCCACCTTTCACAATATTTATTCAAATGGATAAAGGGTAGTGTAGATTAGGTTTATTTATAGTGTTACAAGTTGAAACATAAAATGTTTTTCATTTGACATTTTCCCCAAGGAGTGCTGATAGTGGGCTGCAGTGCCTAATGTAGCTGAACAGGTGGGCCTCAGGTAAACAAGTCTGGGTCAATCTAGAATGACCATGTCACAGCTACTGGGAGTCACTCACCTGCTAGACTGCATTCTGAATATGACCACCTGTCTTCCTCTCCAGCGCCTTGCTCTCTCACGCAGACTCTCTCCCGCACCACGCTACACTCCTGCTGGTGTACAGGCTCCAGCTCAGGGATGTTTGGTTTGAAGTCCTCGGATTCTTCCTTCACTGGTTCCATGTGCTCAGACTCTACGTCAGGGGGCTCCTGTTTAATATGGACACTTTCCAGCACCTCTTCTTGTTTCACAGGAAGGGGTTCTTCTGTCTGGGGGATCTCCAATTCATTGTGCTCAGCTTTAATCTCAGAGACCTGTAGCTGGCTGCTGTCACATTGCATCTCACAGAGCTCCTGTTTAATGGGGAGGGAAGCCAGCCCAGAGATCTCCACTCTAAAGGGGTCAAGTTCAGGTTCAGGGAACTCCTCTTTAATCTGGACAGATTCCATCTTCACACTGTCCATGGCAGCACACGGGATTCTGTTTAGTAGCAGCTGAAAAAGAAATGCATTTATTTAAATAGTGTTACTAAGGCCAATCAAGGGACAAACAAAATCGGCTTTAGTAGCAGGGCTGGCTTTACTATTGAAGGGACACAGAATTTCTTCTAATACGTTTATAATACCAGAGAATTTGATCTGTCTAATCTCAAGAATAATGGATGAAAGTTACGACAGTTCTCTTTTCGTTAAACAGTGATGTTTAGTGTTTTATAATACATTCTCTTAAAAACAGCCGATCAGCAAGGAGTCATTTTGTCCTCAAACCTTAAATTCAGATGTGTTTACAAAACATGATCTGATACAATGTTCCAGAGACTTTTTCAAACTTTTTAAATATTTACACAAACATTGCAATATATGAGGCCTAATTATTTTTTTGAGGTGCAGGCAAACTACCGATAATACCTCCAGGTTTCAAACGAGGCCGTCAATACACTAGATTTACTGTGCTGAAACAAACACAGTGTTGCATTAAAATGCGTGACACTGACACTGTTTAGGTCTGTGTCTAAATTGTTCAAGCTGCACATTCACCAGGAGGTACAACGAGCGGGTGGTAAATACAGTACAATACTATCATATATGAAACATAAAAACATTGTTACCTGATTTATTTATTCATTTCCCTGGTGCCTTTTAGTTTACGTGTTACATTTTCAATGAATCGGTCTTGTTGATGCCTCCGTACCTTGTTCATTTTGCAAACAAAGCCTGGGTCTGCTGCACCCGTGCGCAGCAAACAGTTATTAAACTTCAATACAAGCAAAACGTAACCCGCTCTTACCGTCCACATTGAAAAACAAAACACACTTCTACTGTCTTTTTTTTTTAAACTTACGACGAATTATTATTGTTGTTGTTGTTATATTTATTTATTTATTTTTATCTTAAGTTGTTTGGAGGGGAGGGGACCGACTGGTCGTGTTCTTGCAGCGCAGATCTGCACAGAATCACGGAGATGCGCGTTCTTCCAGGGCTCCTGCGTCACGTCACGTCACTCAACTCCACCCGCGGAAATCTGTGCAGATTCTGCAGAGCTTTGAAACGTTACTGAGGGAGGCTGGCTGCGGCTGTGAAACACAGGGACGATGCAGAGATCACGAGTGACCTGCTAATCGCAATGCACATAACCACTAAAACTACTGCTGTTAGTGGAGGCGAACGAGATCTTACCATAAGAAAGGTTACAAACGAGAGGAGGCCATTCGGCCCACCTTGCTCACTATTATTATTATTGTAGCGATCTCGGTCCCCGCAGGCAGGCTCATCACACAGGGCGAGACAATCCACACACACAGGCGGAGAACCCGGGGCCTCTCGCACTAAAGATACCGCTGTACAAGAGAGCCGGCTCCCCTGCAAGGAGCGTATATCAGGCTTATGTCTCTGTGTGTGATTACGTCACCTACCAGCCCTACTGCTGCCCCCCCCCACCCCACCCCACCCCACCCCACCCCACACGACGCTACTATTATGTGTTTATTTAGCAGACGCCTTTATCCAAGGCGACTTACAGAGACTAGGGTGTGTGAACTATGCATCAGCTGCAGAGTCACTTACAACAACGTCTCACCCGAAAGACGGAGCACAAGGAGGTTAAGTGACTTGCTCAGGGTCACGCAATGAGTCAGTGGCTGAGGTGGGATTTGAACCCGGGACCTCCTGGTTACAAGCCCTTTTCTTTAACCACTGGACCACACTGCCTCCTATAATAAAAACAAACGCGCTGGCACAGCCACACCGCTTCAGAAATACAACACACACAAAACAATGCGCTCCTACCCCACAACAACACGGCCCTTTCAAAGTAATGCAACATAACAGCTTTCTGTAGTTTTAAAACATATTTTACAGCTCAATAAAGACTCGCTTACCTCCTCTCAGTGTCTTCCACGGAATGGAGGAGGCGCTGCGCAACGAGGAACGCACCAATCGCAAAATACAAACCGTTCAGTGCGGTCTAATATGGATTGCAAAGGGAATTGTGATACCGGGGATCCTTTAATTAAAAACGAATAAGACTTTCAATTTTGTAAACGAGCTGTTTGTAGCTCTTTCTATTTGAATTCAGTTAACCCCGGCGCCCCTGCCGGAGTTGGTATAGACCAAAATTGATCAAACGGGAAGCTGTGTCTGAAGGCAGCAGCGATTTTTTTCACTGATATATAATCAGTGTTTTTTAAATTAATATCGTCTTTTCGCGTCCTCTTCTTCTGTACGAGACGTTCAAACACTAAAGGCATACCCTGATAATGTTTTTAGAAGTATGTTAGGTTAATTCAAGCGCCGTTGTCACAAACAGATCCACAATGGCGCAGGCATGCTCGCAGTTTCATAGCTTTCTCTTAGTCTGGGAGGGTCAGTGTGTGTGAACTTGTTTTTGGGTAAATACAGCACAGGGTAGCAGAAAGGTCTCTCTTTACGAGTAAACTTCCAGGCGGTAACCTCTGCTATTTCTACCCCATGCTTTTATTTAGGGTTACCATATGGCTCCAGATTAACCGGACGCTTTGAGACAGACCGGGATTTCAAAATCCCCCCTAAATTGAAAGTAATTCACTTATAAATGAGCTCCACCTTTGCTGAGATTAATCCTGCTGTGGTGGAATTGCATGGGCGCAGCAAACAAGTCACACTGATCAGCTGCTTCTGATTAGATCTTAATGAACGAATAGCTAATTTATCGATAGAGCAACGAGATGATGATGCGATTGTATTTGCAGAATAATAATGGGCGATTGAATTTTAACAAACAGAAAAAAATAGCGACTGGCTGCAATTCATTCTTGCTATAATACAATTATTTGACGCGCATGCGGGTATTTAAGCACCATTATTAATTGTAGTTAAGGATGGTTCATTTACACCTTCATTTATTTCAATTTAGGGGCAAGTTTGAAATCCCGTTCTGTCTCACAGCGTCCGGTTAATCTGGAGCCACATGGTAACCCTATTTTATTTAGTTTCTCTTAAACTATATTATTGCGAACTAAACCAGGATGCAGACCCGCCTCCACAGCAGCAGAAGAGTCACCAGCAATGAGACACGCCAAGGAGTGCGCTGCTCTGTGAGACTCGAGGGGACGCGTTATCAAAGCGCTTCCTCCAGCCTTTAATTAACTGCTATTGATTTTAAAAAGGACAAAACATCATGTTAATGTTACGACATGAAAAACTAAACACACTGAGAGCGCTGAAGAGGGCTTGAAATAGTGTATTACTCAGCTGTGTGGTTCTAGTTTTGTAAAATGAACAGGTGGTTTACCTCTTTAAAATAAATAGGAGTTAATTAAAGACTGGCGTAAAAGCTTTGAAAAGATGTCCTGAGGTGTCTTATTGTGATTAAAAAGCGTCCCAAACCTGAGAGGCGTTAGAAAACTAAAGCTCTTTGAATGAAATGCTTTTTATTATATGAGTAACTACCCAGTGGAGTGACAGAGCAGGTTAATAAACTAAATGTATTGAATGAATAATGAAATCAGATAATATATGTCAGAGAGTGAGAACATAAGAAAGTTTACAAACGAGAGGAGGCCATTCAGCCCATCTTGCTCGTTTGGTTGTTAGTAGCTTATTGATCCCAGAATCTCATCAAGCAGCTTCTTGAAGGATCCCAGGGTGTCAGCTTCAACAACATTACTGGGGAGTTGGTTCCAGACCCTCACAATTCTCTGTGTAAAAAAGTGCCTCCTATTTTCTCTTCTGAATGCTCCTTTATCTAATTTCCGTGGATATAACTACCCAGTGGAGTGACAGAGCAGGTTAAAAAACTAAATGTATTGAATGAATAATGAAATCAGATAATATATATCAGAGAGTGAGAAGTTTGTATTAAACAGTCCAATTACAGTATGTTTTTTTAAAAAATGTTTTATAAACTTTGACCTAAAAATCATTTAAATTAACTGAAAAGGATGAAAGTAAACAAAAGGGCTGATTTCTTTAAGTCACTAGCTTCGCACACTGAGGAAGAAAGCGCCCCACGCCAGTTGTGTACAGCCAAGCCCACCGCTATGCATGCGCAAACACGCAAGCTAAACACGTACCCTAAATGCTCCGGAAAAAAAACCAAGGACAAAATGAACGGTAAACTGTTGGAGTAAATTATTAATATTTGTTTATTTAACAGACATTTTTATCCAAGGCGACTTACAGAGGCTAGGGTGTGTGAACTATGCATCAGCTGCAGAGTCACTTACAACTACGTCTCACCCGGAAAGACGGAGCACAAGGAGGTGAAGTGACTTGCTCAGTGTCACACAATGAGTCAGTGGCTGAGGTGGGATTTGAACCGGGGACCTCCTGGTTACAAGCCCTTTTCTTTAACCACTAGACCACACAGCTTCCTTAACAAGATCCTATTGTAAATGAAAGTAGAACTGCATGTACCTGTTCGTTTCGTGTTTGCAATGTTCTGCCTTTAACTCGTTAAAGAATGAAAACGCAGTACAAAAAGCAAAAATCGCAAATGGAAGCTAAACTTTTATTCATAATCAGTCTGACATGAATCGTTTCAAAGGCCACCAAATCTTAATCCAACACACAAGAATCCCAAACTGATCTTTTATTCCAAATCAACCCAACATGAAAAGTTTGACATGAAAAGTTAATCACATCAAGTATTTTTTTCATTTTTTTTTAAATCAATTTTGATTTGTGCGTGGTTGTTGAACAAACCAAAAAACATGCGTTTCTGACGACCTGTATTCAGGACAGAGATATGGCTGCGTTGTTGCTTTTTTCAAACGATCAATATAGTTTCCAGATTTGTTGCAAAATAAAAATTATTTTCTTTTCGGAGGCAGAGTCACATACACATTCTTATTAAGACGAGAGAGTTGGCTTCACTGTGAGGTGGCATCTCGAGCATACAGACCGAGATGTTGACAGTGTGTGCATATTGTAACAAAAATCCTTAATTCTGTAAGAATGAGCCTTCAGTCGATTCAGGGCCAAACTCGATATTTATTACACTAACAAATGATCAAAGATAATCTGCCAATTGTTAATTAACAATTAGCACGTCGCTGTGGGCCACGACCTACGCCATTAAACGTATAGGAGGCTGTGTGGTCCAGTGGTTAAAGAAAAGGGTTTGTAACCACGAGGTCCCTGGTTCAAATCCCACCTCAGCCACTGACTCGTTGTGTGACCCTGAGCAAGTCTCTTAACCTCCTTGTGCAACGTCTTTCGGGTGAGATGTAGTTGTAAGTGACTCTGCAGCTGATGCATAGTTCACACACCCTACTCTGTAAGTTGCCTTGGATAAAGGCGTCTGATAAATAACCTGTATGGCTGCTCTAACTGTGTGAAGAGTTTCTGTTTTAAACAAGGCCTTCAAAACCACCAGCAAACTCACACAAGAGAGAAACCGTATGGCTGCTCTAACTGTGTGAAGAGTTTCTGTTTTAAACAAGGCCTTCAAAACCACCAGCAAACTCACACAGAAGAGAAACCGTATCGCTGCTGTTAATGTGGGAAGAGTTTCAGTCGGTCAGACAGCCTTGTTTCACACCAGCGAGAAACTGTATCACTGATCTGCCGTTGGAAAGAGTTTCTGTCTTAAACATGCCCTTCAAAAACACCAGCGACTTCACAGAGAGAAACCGTAAAGACTGTTCAATGGGACTCATGAGGAAACAAAACGTTAACCCTTGCATTATGAATCCCTGTGTAATTACTGTTTTGTGTATCACTCTTAAGAGCGTGCATTTTAAACTCTCTTGCACTCGGATTGTGTCAGAAAGTGGGCGGTGAAGCAGTCAGTTAACAAGAGGCTTCTCCGCTGTCCATTTTAAATCAGGCTGTCTGTGCCTGGGAGCAGGAATATGCAGACAGGAAACTATTCCACACCTCATCTGATGGACGAGTCAGGGGAAATCCAAAACACAGAAATGATTGATTTTGTGTTTGTAAATCCCCCCCAATAAAAGTTAAACCCAGATGCTAGTTGCCATATTTGTAATGAGTGGCACCATTTTGATTGTGTCGACTTCCCAGTAAACAGGCAGTAGATTTTATTATTATTATTTATTTCTTAGCAGATGCCCTTATCCAGGGCGACTTACAATTGTTACAAGATATCACATTATACATTATTTCACATTATACAGATATCACATTATTTTTTACATACAATTACCCATTTATACAGTTGGGTTTTTACTGGAGCAATCTAGGTAAAGTACCTTGCTCAAGGGTACAACAGCAGTGTCCTCCACTGGGGATTGAACCCACAACCCTCCGGTCAAGAGTCCAGAGCCCTAACCACTACACCACACTGAATCATTAGGGTTTGTGTGCAGTTCAGAGACATGCCCTTTAGAATTTATAAAACATAGCAAATGTAATGTTCATGATTTTGATCAAATTACACACAATCAGAATAAACTTAAAGAATGAAGCTTTTCTTGGTTAGGGCTCTGGACTCTTGACCGGAGGGTCGTGGGTTCAATCCCAGGTGGGGGACACTGCTGCTGTACCCTTGAGCAAGGTACTTTACCTAGATTGCTCCAGTAAAAACCCAACTGTATAAATGGGTAATTGTATGTAAAAATAATGTGATATCTTGTAACAATTATAAGTCGCTCTGGATAAGGACATCTGCTAAGAAATAAATACTAATAAAACAGAAACATCACCAGCTGATGAGAGACAAGCAACGTCCTGTTAATGTGACAAGCAAGTGAATGTCTATATTTAGCACTTTGGTTGAGTCAGTGTTTTAAATAATACCAGCAGAATAAAAAAGGAGACAAAGATCCACTTCATTGAAGGTATGTTTAAAAATGATTTCAAACACATTAAGAAGAGTAGAAAACCAGTTCATACACAAATGTGGCTTTTTTCTTTAAATATTCTGATTTTATATTTTTATTATTATTATTATTATTATTTATTTCTTAGCAGACGCCCTTATCCAGGGCGACTTACAATCGTAAGCAAATACATTTCAAGTGTTACAATACAAGTAATACAATAAGAGCAAGAAATACAATAACTTTTGTTCAAGTGCGACAAACCACAATTCAATAATACAGCAGATAATAGTGATAGTTACATCAGGATATGATTAAATAGTGATAGTTACATCAGGATGTGATTAAATACAAAATACTACAGGTTAAACACTTGGCAGATTACAGTATTCTGAAGTACAGGATTAAATGCAGTAAAATAGGGGGCAGATAAGAGCAAAATAAAGCACATTTACATGAAGGGTGATAGTGTCCCAGGATACAAACAGAGGAGTTCTACAGGTGCTGTTTGAAGAGGTGAGTCTTAAGGAGGCGCCGGAAGGTGGTCAGGGACTGGGCAGTCCCTGACCACTAGATGGCAGAAGTTATCCATTATTCATTCCAATGCAGTCCACCAATCCAGTTTATTCTTGGACATTAATAACACCGCTATTAGATTTCTGTGGTGTAATAATTTGTTCTGTTTCCAGTATGGTCCTTGTTAGTGTAACTGACATTTCCTTGTTAATTTGTATCAGTCTGAACCCCTTCTATACATTTCAGCTTCAGCCCTTGGGTTCCAATACAACTACAAACTAAAGGTAACAAACAAGGATTATTATTGTTACATGTATCATTCTGTATCATTTGACCCTCATTCCATTAAAAATAAAAATATTATAGTAATCAAACTGCAAAAGTGTGCTTCTAAATGTGTTTCCAAAGGCTGTCCACTGGAAACACCCATGTATTATTAAAACAAAAAAAATGCCAGTAATTTTCTGTGACCTTATGTTTTAAAATAATGATGGATTGTGGGCAGCAGTGTGGAGTAGTGGTTAGGGCTCTGGACTCTTGACCGGAGGGTCGTGGGTTCAATCCCCGGTAGGGGGACACTGCTGCTGTACCCTTGAGCAAGGTACTTTACCTAGATTGCTCCAGTAAAAACCCAACTGTATAAATGGGGAATTGAATGTAAAAATAATGTGATATCTTGTAAGTCGCCCTGGATAAGGGCGTCTGCTAAGAAATAAATCATTATTTGTTTGTTTTTGCCATTTCCGCATGCATGACATCCCTGTACAGTCCAACCCTAAATGGAGATTAGATAAAGGGGCATTCAGAACAGAAAATAGGAGGCACTTTTTTACACAGAGAATTGTGAGGGTCTGGAACCAACTCCCCAGTAATGTTGTTGAAGCTGACACCCTGGGATCCTTCAAGAAGCTGCTTGATGAGATTCTGGGATCAATAAGCTACTAACAACCAAACGAGCAAGATGGGCTGAATGGAGCCTCCTCTCGTTTGTAAACTTTCTTATGTTCTTATGTTCTTCTTATTATTTATTATTATTTATTTCTTAGCAGACACCCTTATCCAGGGCGACTTACAATTGTTACAAGATATCACATTATACAGATATCGCATAATTTTTTACATACAATTCCCCATTTATACAGTTGGGTTTTTACTTGAGCAATCTAGGTAAAGTACCTTGCTCAAGGGTACAGCAGCAGTGTCCCCCACCTGGGATTGAACCCACGACCCTCCGGTCAAGAGTCCAGATCCCTAATCACACATACAAGTGTTCAGAGAAAAAGCTTGACATATATTTCCAATGTGACCCTTCTAAGTAGAATGACCATGTAACACTGTCCTAAATCCTCACAGCATGATGAGTGAGATTCATTTCCAATTCAGGGGCAGGAGTGGAGCTGAATCCCAGGGCTCTCCAGTTCATTCTGAAAGAATGGGTCTGTCCCCTTCTCAGTGTCTCTGGATTCAGGCTGGCTCTCAGTCCGGAGGACCCCCATCATTTACTGCAGGGTGAGAGAAAGAGGCAGGGAATCAGACAGCTCTCCACTCAAACAATCAGGGTGGAGAGGTGAGGGACTGGGAGGGAGGGAGGGAGGAAGGCTGGCTCCAGTGTGAATTTGCTGGTGTTTTTTTAGGGTGTGTGACTGTTTGAAGCTCTGCCAACATTCACGACAGTGATATGGCTTCTCTCCAGTGTGAACTCGCTGGTGTCTTTTTAGGTGTCCTGTTTGAATGAAGCTCCTCCCACAGTCAGAACAGTGATACGGCTTCTCTCCAGTGTGAATTCGCTGGTGTCTTTTTAGGGTGTCTGACTGTTTGAAGCTCTTCCCACAGTCAGTACAGTGATACGGCTTCTCTCCAGTGTGAATTCGCTGGTGTGTTTTTAGGTTTTCTAGCCGACTGAAGCTCACCCTACATTCAGAACAGTGATACGGCTTCTCTCCAGTGTGAATTTGTTGGTGTCTTTTTAGGTTTTCTAACCAAGTGAAGCTCACCCTACATTCAATACAGTGATACTGCTTCTCTCCAGTGTGAATTTGTTGGTGTCTTTTTCGGTCTCCTAACCGACGGAAGCTCTTTCCACATTCAGTACACTGATACGGCTTCTCTCCAGTGTGAATACGTTGGTGTGTTTTTCGGTCTCCTAACCTACGGAAGCTCATTCCACATTCAGTACAGTCATACGGCTTCTCTCCAGTGTGAATTCGCTGGTGTGTTTTTAGGTTTCCTAACCAACTGAAGTTCTTCCCACAGTCAGTACATTGGTGTGATATTTTTGGTCCGGATATGTTTTCTGAATCCTTAAACAAGTCAATAGACTCCTCTTCAATGTTCAGTTCAGTCTCTTCCCCTTCAATGTGGACAGGCTGCAGTTCAGTCTCTTCCTTTTTAATGTGGACAGGCTCCAGTTCAATCTCTTCTTTAATGTGGACAGGCTCTAGTTGAGTCTCTTCCTCTTTAATGTGGACAGGCTCTAGTTGAGTCTCTTCATTAATGTGGACAGGCTCTAGTTGAGTCTCTTCCTCTTTAATGTGGACAGGCTCTAGTTGAGTCTCTTCTTTAATGTGGACAGGCTCTAGTTGAGTCTCTTCCTCTTTAAAATGGACAGGCTCCAGTTCAGTCTCTTCCTCTTCAATGTGGACAGGCTGCTCTTCCTCTTCAGTGTGGACAGGCTCCAGTTCAGTCTCTTCTTTCATGTGGACAGGATCCAGTTCAGTCATCTCCTGTTTAATGTAGACAGGTACCAATTCCTGAACCTCCTCCTGTTTAATGTAAACAGACTCCATCTTTGTTATTTGGTTTTCACCAGGATAAGTCCTGAAAGTAAAAAAAAAAAAGTAAGTATTACAATCTGTTCCCTATTGGTGTGTTTACACTTATGACTCAGATCTGAACTGGCTTAGGTTTGATTACATAATTGGAGCCCCTGCTTACACCTGAGCCCAGTCCTAGTCTGGCTTTGGCCCTGTATACGCGTGCACAGCCCCTGAACTGCAGTGCGTGCCCGATTACATCATCTTAACCACCCCTTGTGTGAAGACACTTCCCCTTCCAAAAACACAGACGCGGAAGTGTTTAAATCAACAACAAGCCTGTCATTTGTGTCACTTGTGTGTTTCTACTTCAAGGTGGTCGTTCTGTGCCAATTGATGCTCGGATATATTGTGAGAAGTGTTGAATTTAAATCAAGGGAAGTAATGTTAAAACTTTACAATGCATTAGTAAGACCTCACCTAGAATAATGTGTTTAGTTCTGGTCACCTCTTTACAAAAAGGATATTGCTGCTCTAGAAAGAGTGCAAAGAAGAGCAACCAGAATTATCCCGGGTTTAAAAGGCATGTCGTATGCAGACAGGCTAAAAGAATTGAATTTATTCAGTCTTGAACAAAGAAGACAACGCGGCGATCTGATTCAAGCATTCAAAATCCTAAAAGGTATAGACAATGTCGACCCAGGGGACCTGAAAAAAGAAACAAGGACCAGGGGAATGGAGATTAGATAAAGGGGCATTCAGAACAGAAAATGGGAGGCACTTTTTTACACAGAGAATTGTGAGGGTCTGGAACCAACTCCCCAGTAATGTTGTTGAAGCTGACACCCTGGGATCCTTCAAGAAGCTGCTTGATGAGATTCTGGGATCAATAAGCTACTAACAACCAAACGAGCAAGATGGGCCGAATGGCCTCCTCTCGTTTGTAAACTTTCTTATGTTCTTTTAAAAGCAGGCTATGCATTCTTCAATGCATTACTAAAGTAAACTCAAATATGGAGCGGATCATTGAAAATGTGCATATGGGACATTTAAAGAAACAGGTGTTGTCTACATTTACACATCAGGCTGACAACTCTTCTCATATGGAAATGTAAATAATAACTCCCATTTATTTTCTTACAAGTATTCCATAGACACAGTGAAAGAAGGCAGGTGGCAGAGCGTTCTGCTTTAGAGCCCCACAGTTGTGGAATGATCTGCCTCGATTTGGAAGGGAGGCACCATCTATTGCTGCTTTTAAATTCAGATTAAAGACTAATTTTTATAATATAGCAGATGCATTTAAACCCTTTGTGGTCCTATGTCGTACCAGGTCCGACATTAAAATTTTCCCTTTCCAGTCTGATGTCGGACCCTATCCGACATCATCAAAAAGACGTAAAGCACAGGTCTCTAGTCATTTTTTCTCCAGAAAAAGCCAAGAAAACTATTTCTATTACTATTGCCGAGTGAGACCGATAGGAGCCGAGAGAAGCCAGAAAAAAAGGGGGCAAATCTGAGCAATACACACAGCCCTGGCACCACAGACCTAACACAGACATAAACAAAGAAGATAGCTGCTTCTGCATCCAGCGCTCAAAGAATATCACAGACATTTGCAGAGCTTTTTGAGATGTTACAGTAATAAAATAACGACTTGGATCGCATTATTGAGGAGTTTGGTGGTAAGACGAGTGATCAGGAGTTGATTTATCGGTATGCACGACTATGAAGAGGTATGTGAAAAATACAGCGAACAAGGGGTGGGGCGGGGCTGGAGATGCAGTACTGAGTGTCCTGTTGATATGCAGAGACTTTTAAACCTGTTTTACTGTGAAAAACTGCATGTGTGAAAATAAATTGGACCTGACGCGCCTGAGACGCGCTGAATAAATGGACCGCTAAGGGTTAATTAATGTATGTATTTATTTTTCAGTGAGAGTATTTCAGGGACAGATTGTTGCCCTCCCCCAAAAAGAAATTCCATCAGGGTATGAAAGCAGGATCCCCGTGCTGCAGCAGTGTTTCAGTTAGCCATCATGGGACACGATGCTACAGGAGGATAAACACCTGTAAAATGTCGTACTGTTTAAAACAATAAGTATATAATAGAGATAAAAGAAAAACATATTTTTTCTTTGCAGAATTTGATAGAGACTGATGTAAATATTGCAAGCATTTTTGGTAGAAACAATAAAGAATTCAGAGAAACTTGACAGGTTCTGCACAAGTCCTTTACAAATCTGGAGTTCAGCCGTTACAAAACTGAAAGAACGTCAAGAAAAATCTGAATCCCACAAAGCAGCAGTAATAGCTGGCAATGATTTCGTATCTGTGATGCAACAAACTAAAACACCTGCACATCAGGAGCTGAATTCAGCTTATAGAGAAAGAGTGGAAAAAACAGAGAGAAGCTATTTTTATAGCTGAATAACTCCCAAGTATTGCTTATTATAGATGTACTCTTAGTATGTTACTTAGATTTACTAGCAAATGTGTTCCAAACTGTACTGAAAGGAACATTTCCTTAAGGTTTGTTATACACGTGTTGAGGTGAGGTGGGGTCACAGGGAACCTTTTGTGTATCTTGAAGAATTAGGTGAACCAGTCAAGCTACAAGGCTAGATCCGCCCCTGTTGATCACAAACTGATTGATTGTGTTCACTGTTAAATAAAAGCAAAATCCTACAAGTTATATTCTACTTTTTTGAGTATTTTAGTCGACAAAACACCGAGGACGGAAGGTGCCCACTTGAAGACCCCAGAGAAGTACCCTACTCAGCTCAGTCCAGACGGTTGTCATGCTGATGCGCTGGGGAGGCCGCACTTTGGTTGATCCCCGGAGCCAGCATCGCAGCCGTTGTGTGTGCTGATGCGCCAGGGAGGCAATATGCTGATCCCTGGAGCCAGCATTACACTTCAGCCATTAACACCAGACAGAAGGATATCTACATTATCAGATGGAAGGAAATGCAGATGGATCACATTAGTAAAATAAGCTGTGTCTCAGTTGGTGCTTATCTTGGTGAGAGCTGAGTCCAATATCAGCATGAAGTTTTAACACCTACTCTCATGTCTGTGTCTGTCAGTATTTTCCAGTGACTACCCACACATGTAACACGTCACCCTGTTCCAGGGACCTAAAGGACACAGTTAGTGTGGGAGAAGTGAGACAATAAGCAGTGCAAGGGCTGAGTTGAGTGATGGACGGAGGGGGGTGAAGCTGGGACGCCAGAATCACCGTCGAGCCCTCTTAAGGTGTCGTGGGCTAGTCAACTAAACACAGAGGGTGGAAGGTGCCCACTTGAAGACCCCAGAGAAGTACCCTACTCAGCTCAGTCCAGACGGTTGTCATGCTGATGCGCTGGGGAGGCTGCACTGTGGTTGATCCCCGGAGCCAGCATCGCAGCCGTTGTGTGTGCTGATGCGCCAGGGAGGCAAAATAGGCTGATCCCTGGAGCCAGCATTACACTTCAGTCATCAACACCAGGCAGAAGGATATCTACATTATCAGATGGAAGGAAACGCAGATGGATCACATTAGTAAAATAAGCTGTGTCTCAGTTGGTGCTTATCTCGGTGAGAGCTGAGTCCAATATCAGCATGACGTTTTAACACCTACTCTCATGTAATGGAAATCATTGTGTGACGTGGATCAAACCGTTTTTTAAGAAGGACAAGCAGATTTTTCAAGAATTGTGTCCCTTGACAACATTTTTTTTTTTTAATTGAACACCCCTGTCAATATAGTATAAATATGAAAATAATAACATGAGTTATTCATTAATGTCAGTGTCAGTAAGAGAAGTGGATGCCTTATACGATAAGTTTTTAAAAATCCTCATATATCACGTGTTTAAATGGTAAAAGCTGATCTATTTTTTTTCGAATCTGTCTTTTTGTACTTTTAACATGTTTTGGTCAGGTGACGATAGAAAAAAAAAAAAATTGCTATGATCTGCATTAAGTAAACCCATATTTAACTTTTAAATTATGATCGTGTTATCATATACAGTTATTTGAACTGCTTCAGCTTCAATGAATTTTAGACAAAAAAAAAAAAAGTCCGGTAGCCCTACTTGACACAAAAGAAATGAAACAACGAATTGGTTTGATCTGCAATAAATACACCCACTGATGGACTTAAATTATGATTGGGTTATTAATTTTAAGGGCAGCGGTCGTTGTGTTGTTGTTATTAACCACGCCGATGCACGTACAGTACAGGACACCTGACAGTTTAGCAGAATGCAGTTCATGCACCGCGTTACAAACGGGACTGCGCTGCGCAGAGCGGGGCAAACTGTGCGATTCAAATCTCCTGCAGCATTATTATTATTATTATTATTATTATTATTATTATTATTATTATTATTATTATTATTATTATTATTATTATTATTATTATTATTATTATTCAGCAGCAGTGTGGAGTAGTGGTTAGGGCTCTGGACTCCTGACCGGAGGGTCGTGGGTTCAATCCCAGGTGGGGGACACTGCTGCTGTACTCTTGAGCAAGGTACTTTACCTAGATTGCTCCAGTAAAAACCCAACTGTATAAATGGGTAATTGTATTTAAAAAATAATGTGATATCTGTATAATGTGAAATAATGTATAATGTGATATCTTGTAACAATTGTAAGTCGCCCTGGATAAGGGCGTCTGCTAAGAAATAAATAATAATGCACGCTCCAATATTATAATTAGTTTATTTAGCAGACGCCTTTATCCAAGGCGACTTACAGAGACTAGGGTGTGTGAACTATGCATCAGCTGCAGAGTCACTTACAATTACATCTCACCCGAAAGACGGAGCACAAGGAGGTGAAGTGACTTGCTCAGGGTCACACAATGAGTCAGTGGCTGAGGTGGGATTTGAACCCGGGACCTCCTGGTTACAAGCCCTTTTCTTTAACCACTGGACCACACAGCCTCCTCCTCCTCCTCCACTACCACCGGGGGCCCGTCTAGTACTGCAGATAGCCATCTCTGATTAACCCAACATGAATATAAATCCGATCCGAGCTCAGTCTGTTTCAAAGAGCGCCGGAGAGTCTGCGAGCAGGTTTAATAATAATGAATGCGCTGCTGTGTCTGCTCGAGTCTCGCATCAAACTCGCCGTCCTCTATATAATATAAACACATTACACCCCCCCGAACCACACACGGGGTTCCCAGCGGGTGCAGTGCATTCAATCCCAGTAACTCACCGCTCTCTTTCTTTCTCTCCATCTTCAATTTACTCTCGTCTTTTTTTTGTAATCTGCTCAAACAATAGAACTTCCGGTTTCGACTGGTGCGCGGATCTAAAGATTCCCTCCATATGGGGGAAACCAGTGCCTGCATGTTGTTAAGTACCGGTTTGTTTAACTAATTCCTCGAGTAAAATAAAAAAGACTCATTTGTACACACAGTATTAAGACTGAAACGCTAAAGTAATCGCTTACTTGGGGCTCACACCAGGGAGCACTTCCAGTGCATTCAGAACAAAAAAACGAAGATATTAGACCCATATAAATAAACACTTTTTGTGATGCGAGAACAGGGTATAGGGAGTGTTGATAGTTTCACCCTAAACTTGCACACTGAAAGTATCATCTCAAAGCAAGAAGGAATCTAATTAGCTAAGTCGAGTGTGAAGTCTGAAGAAGCTGGAAGCTTGTATTGTACCTGGTGGGCAGAGGCATGGAGTTTGTTTAACAGAAAGGAATGTTTTTCAGCTGGATAGATGTCACGACACACATTGTTTTACAGGCGTGCAATTACAGTACTGTGTGTGTGTGTGTGTATGTGACCCTGAGTAAGTCACTGAACCTCCTTGTGTTCCGTCCTTCGGATGAGACGTCAAACAAACGAGCTCCTATTGGAAGTGACTCTGCAGCAGCCACTGACTCCCTGTGTGTGTGTGTGACCCTGAGCAAGTCACTGAACCTCCTTGTGCTCCGTCCTTCGGATGAGACGTCAAACAAACGAGCTCCTATTGGAAGTGACTCTGCAGCAGCCACTGACTCCCTTTGTGAGTGTGTGTGTGACCCTGAGCAAGTCACTGAACCTCCTTGTGCTCCGTCCTTCAGGATGAGACGTCAAACAAACGAGCTCCTATTGGAAGTGACTCTGCAGCAGCCACTGACTCCGTGTGTGTATGTGACCCTGAGTAAGTCACTGAACCTCCTTGTGTTCCGTCCTTCGGATGAGACGTCAAACAAACAAGCTCCTATTGGAAGTGACTCTGCAGCAGCCACTGACTCCGTGTGTGTGTGTGACCCTGAGTAAGTCACTGAACCTCCTTGTGCTCCGTCCTTCAGGATGAGACGTCAAACAAACGAGCTCCTATTGGAAGTGACTCTGCAGCAGCCACTGACTCCCTGTGTGTGTGTGACCCTGAGCAAGTCACTGAACCTCCTTGTGCTCCGTCCTTCGGATGAGACGTCAAACAAACAAGCTCCTATTGGAAGTGACTCTGCAGCAGCCACTGACTCCCTGTGTGTGTGTGTGACCCTGAGCAAGTCACTGAACCTCCTTGTGCTCCGTCCTTCAGGATGAGACGTCAAACAAACGAGCTCCTATTGGAAGTGACTCTGCAGCAGCAGCAGCAGTTGTTGATGATGCAGAGTTCACCCTCCTAGTCTCTGGAAGTCGCTTTGGATAAAAGCGTCTGCCGAATGACTCATTGATAATGAATTCATTAATAATGTAACAGGGTGACCCTCCTCACTTTATTTAGGCACATTTGATTTTATTATTGTAGTATATTCACATTTTGATTTGTCACATTTGATTTAATGTTAGTCAGTTTGTTTTATTTTAACATGTTTATAAAGCACGTTACTTGGTAGTTCTGCACAGATTTCACTGGCACGTTGATGCTCTCCTGTTCGCATTGTTTTTAATATAAATTTTAACATTAGAACCGTCACGGTTAAAACATCCCACATATAAAACAGTACTTCAAAAAATGAACAACTAGAATAAACATTTCAAAAGAAGCTGGTGTGTAAACAGCTATATGCACATACAAAACTGCAGAAATGAAAGTAGTTTTTAATTTAAAACTGAAGTAACATATGTTTTGTGTTGCGTGTGTCTCTCGGTGCAGCACTGAATCCAGGTTGAGCTGCAGCACTCTGCTGCTCTGGCAGTTTTCTGATTGAAATGTTTCTTCCGAAACTCTGTGGGTAGCTTCAAGATGAAATCTCTCCTAATGATATTTTCCCTGGTGCAATCTATGTACAAATCAAATGAACTGGTGGCTTCCACGTCCAGTAGAGATAACAACAGGCTTGTATACAAAAATAAAACAAAATATTGTAAGTCAGTGCTGAAACACGGTCCTGAAGAGCCTCTATCTAGTGAGTTTTGTAGGTCACCCTACATCGCTAATTTCTAAAGATTGGGAACACATGGACGTTATTGATCAATTAAGCAAATAACTTGTTCAATTAAGGAAACTCTGGTCATTGGGCCAGTTTGCATGCTGGGAAAATGTCATGACTTGTTTACTGTCATGACTTATTTAAGGTGGTACAGTCTGGATTACAATTTTAGTTAGCTTTGGTTTATGTTTAGTTTATGTTTGAATACAAATGTAATACATTATACAAAAATCAAATACAACATGAAGTTTCAAAGCAGGAAACGGAGGCTGAAACACGCGTCCTCCGAAACGTGCTCCTTCCAAGCCGTCATTTTTCGCACTGCAGATCCACAGCAATGCTACCAGACCTATAGTGCCGGAGGACAACACAGATCTGGCGGCTCCGCTGCAGAGCCACAGGCGCCCTATCGGCCACAGGGGTCGCTGATGCGCGGTGAGCCGTGGATTCCCCTGCCGACCTAAGCCCTCCCTACCCGGGCAGCGCTCAGCCAATTGTGCGCCGCCCCCTAGGAACTCTCGGTCACGGTCAGCTGTGACATAGCCTGGATTCGAACCTGCGATCTCCAGGCTATAGGGCACATCCTGCGAGGAGCGCCTTTACTGGATGCGCCACTCGGGAGCCCCCCAAAGCAGGAATTGTTAATAATTCAGCCGTACCACCTTAAATAAGTCAAGACAGTAGACAGATAAGTCATGACATTTTCCCAGCCAGTAATCCAAGCCATTGAGGGCTGAAAAGGGTAGTTCATTTTTTGTACCAAATGATCTCATAAATGACTTAATTTAATAAATCGCCTGCTTAATTGATCACCATGAAATTGTTCCAGGTGTTAAGACTACTGCAACTCCCTCCTGGCTGGCCTCCCTGCGTCCGCCACCCGTCCGCTCCAGCTCATCCAGAACTCTGCTGCCTGCCTGGTGTTCTCTCTGCCTCGCTTCGCCCACGCTACTCCACTACTCCGCTCACTCCACTGGCTCCCGATCACCGCTCGCATCCAGTTCAAGACTCTTGTACTAGCCTACAGATGCCTTGACCAGACTGCACCCAGCTACCTCCAGACCCTCATCTCTCCCTACACCCCCACTCGACCTCTCCGCTCCGCCTGCACTAGAAGACTAGCTCTACCTCCACTACGCTCCCCTGCCTCCAGAGCCCGCTCCTTCTCCACCCTTGCTCCGCAGTGGTGGAATGACCTACCTACAGATGTCAGGACTGCCCAGTCCCTGACCACATTCCGGCGCCTCCTTAAGACTCACCTCTTCAAACAACACCTGTAGAACTCCTCTGTTTGTATCCTGGGACACTATCACCCTTCATGTAAATGTGCTTTATTTTGCTCTTATCTGCCCCCTATTTTACTGCATCTAATCCTGTACTTCAGAATACTGTAATCTGCCAAGTGTTTAACCTGTAGTATTTTGTATTTAATCATATCCTGATGTAACTATCACTATTTAATCATATCCTGATGTAACTATCACTATTATCTGCTGTATTATTGAATTGTGGTTTGTCACACTTGTACTTTGCTTGAACAAAAGTTATTGTATTTCTTGCTCTTATTGTATTACTTGTATTGTAACACTTGAAATGAATTTGCTTACGATTGTAAGTCGCCCTGGATAAGGGCGTCTGCTAAGAAATAAATAATAATAATAATAATTAAAGGCTACCTATAAAACCTGCTGGATAGGGGCTCTCCAGGACCGGGTTTGGGCAGCACTGTTGTAGGTTATATTCAAAATAAAAACATGTATTGTAAAAGGCAGTCAAAATGATGGCTCTGGTGGTTCTAGGTAGAGGGGATTATAACTTTTTTAATTTTTGCGATCCTGAATTTCAAACGCCATCAGGGTATTTAATACATGTATGTAGAAATAGTCAAGAACAGACAACCATGTATCTTTCACAGACGCAGAGTCATTTACATTTTAAAAGTTAAAGCAGTCAAGATGACTGCAGTGGCGGTTCTAGTGTTAAACCTTTATTCATTATGAAAATATGAACCCTTTATTTGACAAACTTGAAGTTAAGGAAAATATGTATGTGTGAAATCTGTAAAGTCTGTACATTTTCTTAAAACATAATTAGTTAACAGTTCCGTGTGTTAAAAGGAGTGTTTTTTTTTCTGGAAGTTAAATGTAAAACGCTGATTTTGTGATTTGCAGTGAATTTAATGTTAAATATCTCATTGCCTGTTGTTTTTTTTCTTTTTTGAAGATTCAGAACATCTGTAATTATATGTACTAATAGTTGCATTGCAAAACAATATTACATCTCAAAGTTTGAAACACTTATATTTTAACTACTAGGGTAAACGTATGATCACCATTTACATTATAATACTTATAGAGGTATGATGTAACTTAAGAAAAAGGATGGTGAGTAAGTAGATTCAAGAAACTGCACAGAGTCCTTTTCTTCAATCAGTTGTTAGGTTTATTGAAATATGCAGGGAGTCTGGTCCCAGGTACAGGACAAACAGAATACTCGTTCTTACAATTGTTGCATGACATTAAATACCCCTCTGTATAGATGGTCCACCTCCTCTTTCTCTAACACTTAACCAATAGAAAAGGTACAACACATTATCCTGTTACCATATATTTCATTTAGTGTGTGTGTGTGTGTCTGTGTGTCTGTGTGTGTAGTCTAGTGTGACGACCTCTGAACTCAGTGCATTCTTCAGACCCCTGGTGCCCCAAAAAGGTCCATACATCTGGTTTTTGTCATCTTCCTTGTTCCTATCTCTCCGTTTTGCCTGAGACCCTTTGAGTCCAGTGGCATTATCTCTTATTCTCCCTGTGAACCTTTGGGTCCAACGGCAGTCCCTGGGAGCCTTTTAGCTCCTTTATGCTTTGTATTCCCAAAAGTCTTAGAGCCTGGCCCCTTCTGGTCCACAGCATTATTATCTTGTTAGCTTGCAGTCAATGTTGGGCAAGAAGCTTGTAGACACAAGGTCTCTTATCAATTGTTAGCAGTACATGCAATTTGAACCAAACAGTCTGCTATCTGCAATATTAGTCTCTTTTCAGAAAAGAAAACCAGTATAGCTCTGCCGGTTCACATGCGTAGCAAACTGCTAATCAATTCTCGATCCATGTTTTCCAACAAGGTAGATATTAGAAACAATATTAAAGCAGATGGATCTCATTAGTTTCCAGTAGAATAAGCTTAGTTGGTGCTTATCTTGGCGAGAGCTGAGTCCACTATCAGCATGAAGTTTGAACACACACTTAATATTTTACACAGACATGGCAAATTGCAAACTCTATTGCACAACATGTTTACAAACTAATGGCAGTTTGTAATCTATACTTGCTGTTGAGTTTACAGATTTGCAAACCTAATGTCCAAATGGTATGCAATGGGTGTAAACTTGTGTAAACTGTATGTCCACGATGGTTTACGTAAACCTTAAATTTTATTGCATAAGACGCTGTTGCTTTCACGTTAGAATAATGAAGCTTAGCTTTGATAAAGGGTGGAGACTTCTCAACGAAGAAACCTCAACAAAACTTTGTAGTCTTTGTAGTTATTATTGTGCTATTAACATTGTAAAATATAAAAACGATAGAAACTTTATTTCGAAAAAAAACTGGACTTTATTTATTAAAATGAGGTAAGAATGCCACACCCAGAGTGAAAAGCAGAGACATATTTTGTTTCTATTGTCATCTGACCAAAACATACAAAAAGCCAGGTTAGAAAAAGTAGATCAGCTTTTACCATTAAAAAACATGATACACACACATATATATAATATATATATAGCTACACAAGGATAAACCCAAATTCATATAATACTCAAACCCATTTTTCTGCTATGATTAAAAAACATGAAATATCTCATGCTGTGGCTATCTGAAAGACAAAACCCCAGACACTTCCCCCGGCTTCTAACTATTTAAAATCTGACAAGAAATAAGACACGGGATAATCAGGAGAATCGATCCCCAGGATCTGGCAGGCGCTGAGCAGCTGGAGCCTCGCGGCGTCTCTATCCTGGCTCTGACAGGCCACGTTGCAATAGGGATACTCATACACTCTCGAGATCAACTTGTCCTCCAGCTGGCTGAAATGGATCACCCCTCGGGAGTGCAGGAGACGCAGCACCTCCGAGCTGGCGGTGGTCTTCAGGACTTGGAAATGCTGGGGTAAGATACACATGACCCCGATGAGGTGGCACAGCGGCGGGGAGGCTTCGGGGATCCTGGGGCGGAGCCCGCAAGCCACCATGAAAGCAGCCAAGAGGATGTCGGCCCCGTAGACCACCTGGATCCAATCGCGGAGGCAGTAGCCACCCATCCTGGCGTTGATCTCGATGAGCCTGGGTCCCGTGGGGGTCATCTTCATCTCCACGTTGAAGACTCCGTCTGTCAGACCGCAGCCCAGGCAGCAGCGCAGGGCAGCTTCGACCAGCTGAGCCCGCTTGTCCGGGCGGAGGTAGCTTGGCATGGCGGCGGCCGTCACGGTGAAGCTGGGGACTCTAGTGGGGCCGGTGTCGGAGACGAAGGCGGCCACTTTCTGCCCGTCGAAGAGGACCAGGTCGATTTCGTGCTCCGTGCCCGAGAGGTACTCCATCAGGGTCATGGCATTGCTCCAAGCTAGCCCAGCGCCTGCATAGTCGGTCCCTTCCCGGATGTCGTTGGAGATCTTCTCTGAGTGGGCTTGGCATTCTTCCGCAGAGTTGACACATTTCGATCCCACCGCCCCGGCCCCGTACTCCAGTTTCATGACGGCCGGGAAAGAAACGAGCCGGGCTGCCTTCTCCAAGTCGGCGCGGGACTCCACGTGGTAGCAGGGCACGGCGTAGATGTGAGGGGAGGGGGTCCAAACGGGGCGGGAAGGAAGAGGTAAAGGTAGAGGAGAATCCGGGAAGAGACCGGAAATTCTATCCACGGGTGTGGCTTTTTCCGACGAGGGATCCCGGATGGGATTGCCGGACAGCTTGGTGAGATTCACTCGGTTGTCAGCGATGTCAGAAATTGTGTTGTTGGAATGAGAAGCAGGAGGAAAATCAGCAATGGTGGTGGTGGTGGTGGATCCGTTTGAGGGCTCCACGGATCGGATCAGGGAGGAGAGGCGAGGAGAGGAGTAGCAGCAGCCGAGAGTGGGTTCTGGGGATGAGAGGGGAAAGCGAGGGCGAGGAGGAGAGCTGGTGGTTTTGGGTTCCAGGAAAGAGGGTGGCCGGAAGTCGGCCAGGCTGGGTTCCACAGGGGCCCCGTCCAGTAGGCAGAGGTGGGTTTGGCTCTTTTGTCTGGCGGTCCGCACAGCCAGGGTGGGGCTGCTCCGGAGGCCCAGTCGCTCGCAGACCAGAGCCACCAGTACCACACAGTCGTCCCAGAAAGTGAGGCAGCCATCAGGATGTATCCCACGCTCATACAGGGCCTCGCAGATCAGGGAGCAGTTCTCTGGGGCCCGCTTGTGGTCGGTCAGGTCCAGGTGGATGAAGGTGGTGACCAGGTCAGCCGCGAAATGAGTGGGGTTGGACTCCACAAGGTGGATCTGTGTGGAGGAGAGAGGGGGGAACGAGTCAGGAAGAGAAAAGCATGCGAGAGAGAGAGAGAGAGAGAGAGAGAGAGAGAGAGAGAGAGAGAGAGAGCAGGGTGGAGAATAAGAATGAGAGGAGGAAAGAGAGAGAAGGTTGGAGAAGGAAAGAGGGAGGGAGAAAAGAAAAGAGGGAGAAAGAGCATGGTGGAGGATAAGAATGAGAGAAAGAAACAGAGAGAGAGAAGGCTGGAGAAGGAAAGAGGGATAGAGAGAAGAGTGGATGAGAATAAGGAAGAAGGGGAGAAGAAGAGAGAGAGGGAAAAAGAAAGGAAGAGAAAGTGGCAGAAATAAAGAAAAGGGGGATAGAGAGAGAGATGGGGAGGAAAGCACTGTAACCACCCTAACCCCGAATCACCTTCAGTCCGAAGTCTCTCGCTGACTCCCACACAAAGGTCTCGCAGAATCCCCCCGCGCCGATGATCAGCAGGTTCCGCCCCTCCATGATGTAACGCTGGGAGCGGTTGAGGGGCGTGTGCAGCAGAGCCCCGCCCCCGGACAGGAAGAGCCCGCAGCTCTCCAGGCAGCGAGACGGCTTGAGACCCAGGCAGAACGGGGTGACCACCTGACCGGAACACGAGAGGAGCATGTCTACTCCTGAGGGAGAGGGAGAAAGTGAGAGGGAGAGGGTTAGGGTTAGATGGAGAGGGAGAGGAAGAGGGAGATGGAGAGGGAGAGAGAGGGGGAGGGAGAGGGTTAGGGGAGGGAGGAGAGGGAGAGAATTAACTAATTTTGCTTCATAAAGTCAAATGAAACCTGCTGAACAATGTTACGTTAACATATTGAACTACATGCCAGCGCTTTGTAGTTTTCCATATACTTAATGAAACAAAAACTGACAAATTGAAAAAATGAAATACTACTGAAATACATACAACTAGATTACTCCCTCCTCCTTCCCCTTTTCATGCACCCTGATTGGCTCACCAATCATGTCCGTCTGCGCCGCCAGGCCCCCCCGTTGCTCTGGAGACAGCCCTGCTTCCATCTCCATGGCGACGCGGAGGCAGGTTTCAGCAGTGCTCTTCACCTGGCTGTGTATGCTGGAGCACTGGGCCGGGTCAGAGAGGCCCCAATCCTGCAGAGTGGTCTCTAGAGACTGAAGAGGGGAGGAGCCATGCCGAATAGGACTGTCTGAACGGCCCACACTGCACACCAACTGAGAGAGGAGAGAGGAGAGAGAAGAGAGAGGAGAAGAGAGTGGAGAGTGGAGAGAGGGGAATGTAGGAGAGAAACAGGTTAGGGTTAGGGTTAGGGTTAGGGTTTTCATTCTCCCTCCTGCCACCTTGCCCTCTCTCCTTAGCCCTCCCTCTTCTCCTCTCCCTCTTCTTCCCTCTCATGCTTCTCCTTATATGCTCCAATCCACATCTCCTGGCTTCTCCTCCCTTCTTTCCCCAGTTCCCAAACCTGATTCCCCTCCTCCTCCTCCCTTCTCCCCCTCTCACCTGGTTGAGCAGGGGCAGTCCCTCGGGAGAGCGGGTCACCACGGCACACATCCGAAAAGAGAGGTCAGGACGAGGGACATTCATTCCTGAGAGAGAGAGAGAGAGGGAGATGGAGAGGGAGAGGAGAGAGGAGAGGAGACAGGGGAGAAAGAGAGATAGATAGAAGGGGAGAGCGGTGAAAAGGGAGAGAGGGATAGAGAGGAGAAGGGGGATAGGGAGAGATAGAGAAGAAGGTGGAGAGGAAAGAAATAGGGAAATTATTATAGAGGGGTCTGATTCAAATCTCCCTTTTTTTGCATTTTTTTTTAAAATAATAATAATAATAATAATACATTTGCGGCTTTATTTTCATAGTGTTTCCTCTAATGGGATGCAAAACACAAAACGAGATGTGTTTTGTAAAAATTAACAGCTGTTCTACCTCTTAATCAGAGTTAATTACAGATTACAGAAAGCACTTTGAAAATGCAGCCCCTTCAGTTGTTTCTGAATCTTTGTATTTTAATGGGTTTTAATGCATTTCCCAGGCGACAGGGATACACCTGAGAAAGGGGGTGCTTTATATTTCTCTTAAATGGGTGGTGGGGGGGGGGGGGGTAACTTGATAAGAATTATTGGATGTGTCACAATATGGGAGTTTTGTGGATGCCTGCCTGTCTGTCTGTAAAAACGAGCTCCTATTGGAAGTGACTCTGCAGCAGCAGCAGCAGTTGTTGATGATCCAGAGTTCACCCCCTAGTCTCTGTAAGTCACTTTGGATAAAAGCGTCTGCTGAATGACTCATTTATACTAATATGCTGTAGTTGTTGTGTTGGGTGGGGAGGGGGAAGGGGAAGTTATTTTTGTTGGGGGTGTGGGGGGTTCCTCCCTCCCTCCTCTCCATCCTCCTCCTCCTCTTACGTCTGTACATGTCCCAAGTCTGAGTGAGAACAGGAGACACTGGAGACATGGTGGGACAGAAGGCCTCCAGCAGCACGGTTTCTCCTTCCTCCAGCAGAGGCAGCAGTGAGCACACCTCCCTACGGACCGCCTCGCAGTCCCGCTTCTCCAGGAACCTCACCGGCCGATTGGACCCGCTCCAGCGCCCCCCGCTGGGCTTTAGCACCACCTGCAGGGTGGGAGGAGACATGACACCCCTCTGAGGAAACGGTCTGGAAATGCATTACCCTGACAAGATTTCATATAATTTGTTATACTGTGTATTTAAAAAATGATTAGAAGATTTACCTTTAAATCTTAAGAATAACCAAGTGCCTCTACCAATAAGCTTCAGTAAATGTCCAGAAACCATAAATTTCTTTATAATTCCAGACATTTATATATATATATATATATATATATATATATATATATATATATATATATATATATATACACACACACACACACTATCTGAACATGATTTAAATCTTTTATTTAATACTTCACAGCAATTCATCAAAATCTGGCATGTTATTCTCAACAGCAAATATTGCCAAGCGATTGGTCCAGTTCTTAACAGTCCCAGGCTATACCTTGCTGTACGGCTCCATAGCCAGAGACTCCAGAAACTTGAGCACCTCTCTCTGCACCAGCTCCCCCTGCCCCTCCCTCTCCGTCAGACTGACCGCGGTGACGGTGGTGCCCTCGGTCTGGTACGAGCGGGGGGGGCGGTACATCAGCCCCAGGGTGGGGGGGCAGCGGACCTGGTTCCTTTCTAACAGAACCCGAGTCAGGAGCGTGTCTCCCAGCAGCTCCGCCAGCCTTGGGGTGCTGCCCATGGGACAGTCTGCCTCCTGGGTTACTTCCTGCCCCTCCTCCCTGCCCACAGGAAGCAGGTAGGTGACGCGGCGGGGGGGGCGGAAGTCCTCGAGGTAGGTGCGGCCCCCCAGCTCGAAGGAGACGCCCCGGTGTAGGAACAGGGAGGAGAGGCCCGGGTGCAGAGGGGAGGGGGAGCGGGACAGCCAGGAGGGAGACAGGCAGAGGAACACGTCACCTGGAGAGGAGTGGGGAGGAGGGGAGAGGAGATAGAGAATGGAGAATATAGAGGAATGGAGGAGAGAGAGGGAGGAGATGAAAGGGGGTAGGATGGGGAGAGAGAAGGGGGAGGGGAAGGGTGGAAGGGAAGAGAGAGGGGAGAAGATGGGGAAGAGATAAGGGGGTTGGGGAAAGGAGAGAGGGGAGATGCAAAAGAGAGGGATGGAGTAAGGAGACGGAGATGGGGCAGATGGGAAGAGAGATCAGGAAAAGGAGAGAGAGACAGGGTGGAGGAAAGAGAAGGGAAAGGAGTGGGGAAATAGAATTTGAGGGGAAGAGAGAGAGTGGAGGGAGGGAAGAGAGGAGACAGTATAAGAGTACATTATCATAACTATATAGTTAATACAGAAAATTTCAATAAGTAAATAATGCAGTAATAGCATTGCTATAATAAGAAATCAGAGATGCATTTAAAAACCTTGGAGTTAGCACCCCTTTAAAGGGGGGTGGATCAATGATCTGGTAGGCGCTATAGGGGGTCAGGAATTGGATTTTAACGTCTCTGTAATGACTTGATGTGTTTCTAAGTGTCCGGTGGCTGCCTCTAATCAAGAGGAAAGTGTGCTTTCTCTTGAGCTCTTTGCACGATCCCTCTCTTGCGGTTGATTCGTTACCCGCTCAGAGTGAAACGAGTGGAGAGACAGCTGCTTGGGGTTTGTGTGGATCGCTGTTCTCCACAGAGTCTGAAGAAAAGCAGCGCTCAATCAATCAAACCCAAGTAGCTGTTTCTTCACCCGTTTCACTCCGAATGGCTTATAATAAACAGAGGCTTGGTGCTCCAGTGGTTAGAGAAAGGGGTTTGATACCAGGATATTCAAATCCCGGCTCAGCCACTGACTCACTGTGTGTGTGTGTGACCCTGAACAAGACACTGAACCTCCTTGTGCTCCGTCCTTCAGATGAGACGTCAAACAAACGAGCTCCTATTGGAAGTGACTCTGCAGCAGCCACTGACTCCCTGTGTGTGTGTGTGACCCTGAGCAAGACACTGAACCTCCTTGTGCTCCGTCCTTCAGATGAGACGTCAAACAAACGAGCTCCTATTGGAAGTGACTCTGCAGCAGTCACTGACTCCCTGTGTGTGTGTGACCCTGAGCAAGTCACTGAACCTCCTTGTGCTCCGTCCTCTGGATGAGATGTCAAACAAATGAGCTCCTATTGGAAGTGACTCTACAGCAGCCACTGACTCCCTGTGTGTGTGTGTGACCCTGAGCAAGACACTGAACCTCCTTGTGCTCCGTCCTTCAGATGAGACGTCAAACAAACGAGCTCCTATTGGAAGTGACTCTGCAGCAGTCACTGACTCCCTGTGTGTGTGTGACCCTGAGCAAGTCACTGAACCTCCTTGTGCTCCGTCCTCTGGATGAGATGTCAAACAAATGAGCTCCTATTGGAAGTGACTCTGCAGCAGCCACTGACTCCCTGTGTGTGTGTGTGACCCTGAGCAAGACACTGAACCTCCTTGTGCTCCGTCCTCTGGATGAGATGTCAAACAAATGAGCTCCTATTGGAAGTGACTCTACAGCAGCCACTGACTCCCTGTGTGTGTGTGTGACCCTGAGCAAGACACTGAACCTCCTTGTGCTCCGTCCTTCAGATGAGACGTCAAACAAACGAGCTCCTATTGGAAGTGACTCTGCAGCAGCCACTGACTCCCTGTGTGTGTGTGACCCTGAGCAAGTCACTGAACCTCCTTGTGCTCCGTCCTCTGGATGAGATGTCAAACAAATGAGCTCCTATTGGAAGTGACTCTACAGCAGCCACTGACTCCCTGTGTGTGTGTGTGACCCTGAGCAAGACACTGAACCTCCTTGTGCTCCGTCCTTCAGATGAGACGTCAAACAAACGAGCTCCTATTGGAAGTGACTCTGCAGCAGCCACTGACTCCCTGTGTGTGTGTGTGTGACCCTGAGCAAGTCACTGAACCTCCTTGTGCTCCGTCCTTCAGGATGAGACGTCAAACAAACGAGCTCCTATTGGAAGTGACTTTGCAGCAGCCACTGACTCCCTGTGTGTGTGTGTGACCCTGAGCAAGTCACTGAACCTCCTTGTGCTCCGTCCTTCAGGATGAGACGTCAAACAAACGAGCTCCTATTGGAAGTGACTCTGCAGCAGCCACTGACTCCCTGTGTGTGTGTGTGTGACCCTGAGCAAGACACTGAACCTCCTTGTGCTCCGTCCTTCAGGATGAGACGTCAAACAAACGAGCTCCTATTGGAAGTGACTCTGCAGCAGCCACTGACTCCCTGTGTGTGTGTGACCCTGAACAAGACACTGAACCTCCTTGTGCTCTGTCCTCTGGATGAGATGTCAAACAAATGAGCTCCTATTGGAAGTGACTCTGCAGCAGCCACTGACTCCCTGTGTGTGTGTGACCCTGAACAAGACACTGAACCTCCTTGTGCTCCGTCCTCTGGATGAGATGTCAAACAAATGAGCTCCTATTGGAAGTGACTCTGCAGCAGCCACTGACTCCCTGTGTGTGTGTGACCCTGAACAAGACACTGAACCTCCTTGTGCTCCGTCCTCTGGATGAGATGTCAAACAAATGAGCTCCTATTGGAAGTGACTCTGCAGCAGCCACTGACTCCCTGTGTGTGTGTGTGACCCTGAGCAAGTCACTGAACCTCCTTGTGCTCCGTCCTTCGGATGAGACGTCAAACAAACGAGCTCCTATTGGAAGTGACTCTGCAGCAGCCACTGACTCCCTGTGTGTGTGTGACCCTGAGCAAGACACTGAACCTCCTTGTGCTCCGTCCTTCAGGATGAGATGTCAAACAAACAAGCTCCTATTGGAAGTGACTCTGCAGCAGCCACTGACTCCCTGTGTGTGTGTGACCCTGAGCAAGTCACTGAACCTCCTTGTGCTCCGTCCTTCAGGATGAGACGTCAAACAAACGAGCTCCTATTGGAAGTGACTCTGCAGCAGCCACTGACTCCCTGTGTGTGTGTGTGTGACCCTGAGCAAGTCACTGAACCTCCTTGTGCTCCATCCTCTGGATGAGATGTCAAACAAACGAGCTCCTATTGGAAGTGACTCTGCAACAGCAGCAGCAGTAGTTAATGATGCATAGTTCACCCTTAAGTCTCTGTAAGTCGCTTTGGATAAAAGCATATGCTAAATGACCAATTAATAATAATAATAATAATAATAATAATAATAATAATAATAATAATAATAATAATAATATGCGTGAGACTTCTCTCTTACCTGGGGCCTCTCTGCCTCCCTCTAGCAGCAGGGAGAGGTATGGCAGGGGAGATCCCATCACACAGATGGTGATGTCTGAATTGGAGGAGACTGGAATAGAAACACACACACAGAGAGACAGACACACACACAGACACAAACACAGGGGTCAAACAAATGAATGTCTCTTCTGTTCTCTGTCCAAACTCTCTCCTCCTATCCCTTGATCTATCCCCCCTTCCTGTGTTATCCCCTCACCTCTCCTCCTGCTCCTTGGTTTAGTATCTTTCTCCTCATCCCTCTCTCCCATCCTTTCCTCTTCTCTCCCTCCTTTCTCCTCATCCCTCTCTCCCTCCTTTTGCTTGTTCTCTGTTTTAGTCTTTCTCCTATCTCCTAACTTCTACCCTTTACCCCGCTGTTTTCCCCCTTATTACCTCCTCTTTCCCTTCCTCTCCTTTTTCTTCCCTTCCTTACTCCTCCCGCTCTCCTCCTTGATTCAATCTTTTACCCCAAGCCCCTGCCTTACACCTTGCTCACCTTACCGCTCCCACCCGTCTCCCCTCTCTCCCACCCCTCTCCCCCACCCCTCTCCCTCTCCCCTCTCTACCACCCCTCTCTCCTGTCCCCTGTCCCCTGTCCCCTGTCCCCTCTCACCTGTCGCTGGCTCTCTGGTTCGATCTCGTGTCTCAGGCAGTCCTGCCTCACGCAGAGTGTTTTGCAGGAGTTTGTAAAGCTGCCCCACTCTCTCCCTGCCCCTCTCCGCCTCTCGCACCCCCTCCTGGGGGTCCGGCTGGGGGATGATGAGGGGGTGCAGGGAGCCACTCCCAAAAGGGGAAAATTCACAGGGGTGGGGGTCCAAGGAAAGTTGCTGAAAAAAAACAAAGTTCAAACGATAGATTAAACTAGAATCATTAACCCTAACCCTGCTGAGCAGAGATCATTAAAAAAAATCACAAAATCTCAAAACGAATCAATATCACTGAGACTAACTGGTATGAAATCTTACAAAAGTAATAATTATGAGAACGCTGTTCTTTTCACACATCGTAGAATGGACGTCTACGTTGTTTCTAGCTACTACAGTTACTTTCACCTTGTTAGCATAATTAAGCTTAGTTTCCCGAAAATTCAACGAAATATTAATCTCAAATAAGTCTTTGCATTTATTATTTTATATTAACAGATGCGAGGAATAAAAATAAATACGACGTGTGCGTCTGAGAGGGGTGGATAATGTGCAGAAGTGTCTTTTTATGTTTTTCTGTAGCGTTTACAAACTGCAAAAAATACATTATTTTAAGTGACAAAGTCTTCCAGTTCATTTAATTGTTATACACAGTTGTAGTCAAAAGTTTATATACCCCAATGGAAATGTAGAATTTTTAGAAATTTCTCATACAAATAATTATAGGAAAAATCTTTTGTAGCAAAAGTTTTGCTTTTGTGGATGAGGAAAAAAAAAGTTACAAAAATAGATGTCTACAATTAAGAACATAAGAACATAAGAAAGTTTACAAACGAGAGGAGGCCATTCAGCCCATCTTGCTTGTTTGGTTGTTAGTAGCTTATTGATCCCAGAATCTCATCAAGCAGCTTCTTGAAGGATCCCAGGGTGTCAGCTTCAACAACATTACTGGGGAGTTGGTTCCAGACCCTCACAATTCTCTGTGTAAAAAAATGCCTCCTATTTTCTGTTCTGAATGCCCCTTTATCTAATCTCCATTTATGACCCCTGGTCCTTTTTTCTTTTTTCAAGTCAAATTCTTTTATTTATTTATTTATTTATTTTTGCAAAACTCCAAAAACGCTAATTCCACATTTCTAGAGGAGTGGGAGTGAATTATTTTAACTTGGCTCAAAGAACTCTCAAGCTTCAACCTTTAATCTGACCATCCCTTACCTTCACACCAGACATAGTGAATGTTGCAATCACAGGATGGACACTTTCCGGAGAAGGGGTGTGAAGTCTATTTCTCCTCTTCTGTGCTTTTTATGAAAATAAGAAGAGCAAAGAGAATGGGTATTGCACAGCTGCAGTAGTTTCTAATACAATAAAGCTGCTGCAATAACATGGTTCTAGTATAGCAGCCCTGGTTATTAATATCAAATGGAACAGGCTGCCCAGGGATACTAGTCATGTTGTCGAGGCAGAATCACTGGGATCCTTTAAGACCAGACTTGATAAAGTTCTGAGATCAAATACATTTAACCTACCTGATTTTGTAACACTGAAATAAAAAATAATTATACATTTTATTTGTGCATGTTAATTAAAGCACTGCTAAAATATATGATCTTACATGGAATATTGTTTAAAATGTTAAATTAGCTATATACTACGAACACAAACAGGATATATTGAATATATATATGAATCTTGTTAATTTAATTGAATTTATGTACATAGACTGATGAAAGATAGAAATTATAGTAATACTTGTACTGTGATTCTTGAAATGTGATTCTTGAAAAACATCGAGTAGGTTCTGACTACGCAGAGGCAGTAAGCATAATATATACCTTGCAACCTACAGTTATTGCGAGCCAATCACAGAAGCTTAACTCAGTATACGTTGGATAGCAACAGCTTGGAAGATTGAGATGAGACCAATCATATACAACAATAACAACTTATTGAAATTGCAAGCATCCTAAAGTTATACCTATTCTAACTGAGTCGGTGACATTTCTGTGAACTGTCACGGATGCAGCTTGCGGTTGCTAAATAAAGAGTACTTCCTCTTTCTAGCTAGTAGTCAGTATCTTTCCATCCCATATATGGGCCGCTTGCACCTGCTACAAGAAAAGATGAAACATGCACAATAACAAGTACCAGTGTACGATGTCTTATTACAATATGATACCTAAATTTTACAATGCGTATTAACATTTAAGCCTTAGCATGCCAAACCTAAACAATTACAGCAGTAGCAACAATGTAATTATCCCAGCACATAAGCCTGACCTCTCTCTGTTTCTAAAATTATCCCAGCACAAGCAGGTTTCAGTCACCCTGTTTGCCTGCCAAGGCTAGTTTTTTTTAATATAGGGCAGCAGTGTGGAGTAGTGGTTAGGGCTCTGGACTCTTGATCGGAGGGTTGTGGGTTCAATCCCCAGTGGGGGACGCTGCTGTACCCTTGAGCAAGGTACTTTACCTAGATTGCTCCAGTAAAAACCCAATTGTATAAATGGGGAATTGTATGTAAAAATAATGTGATATCTGTATAATGTGAAATAATGTATAATGTGATATCTTGTAACAATTGTAAGTCGCCCTGGATAAGGGCGTCTGCTAAGAAAATAATAATAATAATAATAATAATAATAATAATAATAATAATAATAATAATAAATAATAAAGAAAATATTTTCTTGTGAGATACTATAATTAATTGAGAGACTTACCAATGTGGTTTACTTAATTGACCCTGGAGAATCAATAAAACATCTGTCCCGGGATCCTGTGGTTCTACACAGTACTATCCAAATATATAACGTCATTTTGATCGGTTTTATTGAACGATTAAATATGAGACGTTAATGAGTTGGATTAATTATATATTTTTTTGTTGTATGAAATAAAAATAAATAAAACACCTACAATTATATTATATGACGAATATTTATTTAACAGCTGTATCACCTTATTTAATTTAACTCACAACTTCATAGACTTTTTCTCTGTTTCAGGACTTACATCATTCAATGTATTTATCAATACAGGCTTTAATGAACTCTTGTTTTGTTTAGTGGTTTTTCATTCTAAGTGTATTAAGGAGCAAAGCCAGGTATCTTGCTTCAGAAATCGAGTGTGGCGTTCCACAAGGTGGAAGCCTGGAGGGCAGGGCACGTCGTTTGTTCAATTAAATAAAGAATGTTTTAACTTCATTAAATTCATTAACTATCCGCAATTGCTGCTTCAATAAAGCAGACGCTTATAAAACCAACATGTTTTTTGGGGTGTCCCAGTTCGGCATGGCTGGTGCCTTTAAAATCCCAAACGAGGAGTGTAATAAAATAAAATATAAGTTTTCAAATAAAAACTAAACTCAAGAGCCGATAGACCGTTTAATTTTTTAATTCAATTAAATTCCAATAAGTTTAAACATATACAGTAAAAACTGGTCTGGCTATGTCTGCTGTGCAATATGTTAAAAATATATATATTATAGTGAGAAATGGCTCAAGGTTTTTGATACAGAAAAGGGGATTTATTCCCTCCATTCTCTCTTATATATATTATTTATTTCTTAGCAGACGCCCTTATCCAGGGCGACTTACAATTGTTACAAGATATCACATTATTTTTACATACAATTCCCCATTTATACAGTTGGGATTTTACTGGAGCAATCTAGGTAAAGAACCTTGCTCAAGGGTACAGCAGCAGTGTCCCCCACCTAGGATTGAACCCACGACCCTCCGGTCAAGAGTCCAGAGCCCTAACCACTACTCCACACTGCTGCCATCTCTCTCTCTGTCTCTGACTGTGAAGCCAACTGCCAACACACAGATAAGGATACGCATTCAATGCGTTACTAAAATAAACTCAAATAAAATATTTTCATTTAACTCACGGCTCATTTAAAGAGTTTTTTTTTTTTTTTTTTACTTTATAGACTCTCATGACTTGCCAGATTTATTTATTTATTTATTTATCAAAAGAGACTTTAATAAACTCTTTTTTTTCATTCTAACTGTATGAGGAAAGGACAAACACACATACCTTGGTTGCTCCAGTCGAGTGTGGAGTTCTAGAAATTTGGATGGTTTTATTGTGCCAGGAGGACAGGGCACTTCATTTGTTTAACAAAACAGAATGTTTTTCAGCTGACAGATGTCATGGCACACATTATTTTTCTGGTGTTACACAATTATTCAGAAACAAAACTTAACATTGCTCTCCTCATGGCGATCGCGGAGGAAGGGGCGAGTTGTGTAAAATACCAGAAACGAGCATAAATCAGAACTTTATGAAATTACTGCCCGCCAGTTCTCATTTCACATATACTTCATTATTATTAATGAGTCATTCAGCAGACGCTTTTATCCAAAACGACTTACAGAGACTAGGGGGGTGAACTCTGCATCAACAACTGCTGCTGCTGCTGCTGCAGAGTCACTTCCAATAGCAGCTCGTTTGTTTGACGTCTCATCCTGAAGGACGGAGCACAAGGAGGTTCAGTGACTTGCTCAGGGTCACACACACTCAGGGAGTCAGTGGCTGCTGCAGAGTCACTTCCAATAGGAGCTCGTTTGTTTGACATCTCATCCAGAGGACGGAGCACAAGGAGGTTCACTGACTTGCTCAGGGTCACATACACAAACACAGTGAGTCGGTGGCTGAGCCGGGATTTGAACCTCCTGGTATCAAGACCCCTTTCTTTAACCACTGGACCAGCAAACCTCCTTATATCATACGAGTTCCATTACATCAAACAGAGTGTAAAAATATCGCTGCAAACCTCTTTGAGTGAAAACTGTAATTTCATTAAATTCATTAACTATCCCCAAATGGTGCTTCAATAAAGCAGACGCTTATAAAACTAACATGTTTTTTTTTTGGTGTCCCAGGGCGGCATGGCTGGTGCCTTTAAAATCCCAAACGAGGAGTGGAGTAAAAAAAAAAGTTTTCTAATAAAAACTAAACTCAAAAGCCGATAGACCATTTCATGTGATGTCTTTTCAGTTAACATACACGATACAAGCCAGCCCCACTTTCTTGCACCAGCCTGTCACAGACGGTTCTGCCGCGTCCCTTTTGCGCTAGAAGTCATTAGATCCTTTTGCATGGAAGACCTCGATTGCAAGGGTGTGCGGTTCTTTGTTGGACCCAGATTCAGTTAAAATGTGTTTGCCCACTGATGATGGGAATGAAAATGCAGAGATGGGAGCCCAGCTAACAAGATTTAAGTTTTTGAGGTACCAGACTTTTAAAGACACACCTGTGGTGGCTTTGACAGACTCACTGAGAGTAGAAACTGACCCAAGACTGTCACAGCTACTGGAAGCAGGCCGATCTTTGAGACACAAATTGAACATTTATGAAACTGCAACATTATTAATATATTTTAATAACTGTAATGTGTTTTAAAGAACATAAAACCAGTAGAAAATATTATTAGCAGATCTGTGTAAGGCTGTGTGAAGAAGTTCATTGCACTAGACCTGCTGAAAGTTCCAACGCTCCCTTCTCAGGCAAAAGCATTTTTTTAAATTAGACTCAGAGGCTCAAAACATTCGGATCCAGTGAGACCTGAATGGCAAACTCTATGGAGCACAGTTAATATGCCAGAAACAATTGAATCAAAATAGGTTTGTGGTTCTACTATGGTACTATACTATAGTAAGTAAATTTAAACTGTTATACCAATAAAATTATTATTGTTGAAAGAACATATTGCAGTTAAATGAGAGAAGTTCAGTACTAACTGACACTGTCAGAATATTGTAATAACTGCACTGCGTTTTAAAGAATATAAAACCAGCATAAATAATATTGCAGAACATTATGTACAGGTTACAAGGATTTGAACTAAGAAAACTGAACAAGTGTTAATGTTAGAAAAAAAAACTTGTCTGTGTGCCTGTGTTATTAGCATGGACATACACTCTTGGAAGCCGGTCAGACTTAAAAACAGGTTCTCCCCTATATTTAAAGTAATAAAGACTATCGCGTGCGGAAGCCTGTGTTAACCTTGGCAGAAGCAAGCATTTGGTTTAATTAGCTTGAAACTGAAGTCATAGTTTTCGGGGAACTAAACACAGAGGCTAAGTATTGCAAATTAACAAAACTAAAGAGTAACCCTTTCTAGACAGAACAATGTTTGAAACAAAAAAAGCCATGTTATACCTTTTTGATTTGATTTTATACTAAGTACAGAGGTTTTAAAAAAGTATTTTGATCAAATAAGGAACAGAATTAAATTAACGCTCTGAAGAGAAATAATATATTTGAAGTAAATAGAAGCAGAATATTTGAACTAGCAGTTGTTTTTGCCTGTTTGGGGCTCTAGTGTAAAAACAACAGAAGTCTTAATAATGCTGCTATATTTCTCAATATTAACAAGCCGATAGTTTATTGGATTCACATTTAGAAAGCTTGATTTGAAAGTGGTCTTTAAGCTAAACACAGGTATTCTAGAATAATTCAAACAGAATATAAGTGTAAATGTTTTATTATAACAGAGTGTGGCAAAGTGGTAAAGACGTGCAGGTGAGTGCAGGGCAGAATAATCACACAGACAACGTTGGTACAGGTGCAAGGGTGTTTATTTAATTTAATAAATGTCCAGAGCCTTAAGGCAAACCTGTAAATAATAATAGTGTTGGAAGTGGTACAGCGGCGTGTATCACTTCTGATTATAATCCCACGGGTTTGACCCGTAACCCAAAGTCCGGTTCTTTCCCCCACACAACACACAAAACACAGGCACAATTCCGACAGTGCGTGATTTTAGTGCTAGTGGTGCAAAAAGACAGTTGCTGTAGTGGAAAGGTGAGTGGTGATGTCCGGGTTTTTAGCTGGCCTGCGGCTGCAGCTCCGGATCGTGCTCAGTATTCTTGGTGAGAAACGACACACAAGACAAACAGTGTTAATACACAGACAAGCAAAACACTCATGGTTTTTAGTACAAACAAGACGGGCTCCTTCTAGGTTATTTGGTTTAACCATCTGCAAAGGAACAGATCACTCAAGCCATGCCCCCTATTTATACCCTCGTCCATGACCCCGAGGTTAACGAGCGCATCCGCTCCTCCAGTCCTCGGATGCCACGCCGCTTACCGTCTGGGTCACTGAGCTCGGGTGCCATAGCTCCGCCCCTTTCCGAACTGACCGACTTCCATCTACCCTACGGAATAAATTGTCGTGCCATTTCATTAAGGGTACTCTGTTCCTCGTGCACCGTGCCCTCACAGGTCGAGAGGGAGATCTAACACTAAGACTCATTCGATCTCTGTCACACAGAGGTACTGTTAAGTTTGAATATAAGACAATAAAGTGTAAACCAGATTTAATAAATGAAAGAATGAAAAGTCTGTCTCAGACACACAGTAGAATTCTGGAAGGGCATTAGACCTTCAAAAGATAAGGCTTAGTCTTTGGCACCTCAAAGCAGGGTTTGTTGTTGGCTCTTAAAAGCGGGATTTGTATTGGCTGTTGTCTCAACCTTGAATGGTAACCAGTGGAAGGTGCTTTAAGAGAGACAGGAATATGCACCTCATTATATTAAGAGAATAACGAGAGCTTAGTTATTAAGCTTTTTTATTATCCTAAAAGACACCGGTTCGAGGCATTCTCTTGAATCCGGCCCAAGAAAATGACTTTATGCAGTGAATTTGGAAAAGCGCTTACAGTGGAGTTTCATATTATTATTATTATTTATTTCTTAGCAGACGCCCTTATCCAGGGCGACTTACAATTGTTACAAGATATCACATTATACATTATTTCACATTATACAGATATCACATTATTTTTACATACAATTACCCATTTATACAATTGGGTTTTTACTGGAGCAATCTAGGTAAAGTACCTTGCTCAAGGGTACAGCAGCGTCCCCCACTGGGGATTGAACCCACAACCATGAGCTCACATTCAATTAATTTTGAAAAGGGAGTCACCAGTACCTTCTGAAAAATATTATTCACAAAGATAAGAGCTGTCAAAACAGAGCAAATAATTAGATTTAATTGGGTCTTATGACGTATTAAATGGAAAAAAGAACTCTATAAAAGCCGAGGTAAAACCCCAGTCAAGTATCACTCGACTTGCTAACTACAAGTTGCGTGGTCCATGCTCTGAGGATCTCTGAAAAACCTGTTTGCTCGTATTCAGAAGTCTGCCTTTGAAGACAGCTCTTGTTTTTGCATTGTATTCTACAACTACACTTCCATATAGCCTTAGGGCTAAGCATATGATAACCATATTTGTATTACTGTACTGAAGCACTAATACTGGAAACACTCAGGCTGCCTATTAGCAGGGAGACAAAGTGGCTTGCAACCACTTGATCCATTTTTAAGCATTTAATAAATCAAAGGAGCACTGTGGCAATGGGCCCCGTCCCGTGTGCATTTGTGTTTTATGTTGTATGTTGCGTATGTTAATGTTGGTGTATTGTAGTTGGTACACGGGATATAATGTGGGTAATGAGCACGAGTGTTTAAAATGTATAATTGTATTTAAGCACGGGATTGCATTTCACTTCAAGTGCATTTAAAGTATTTAATATGTGAGCACGAGGTTGCTCATAATTAGTTCACGTGCTGGGATTCAAGTGAATAATTAATTAGTAATTGAATCCCGGCACAACAGTATATATAGATGCACGTTTCACTCACTCGGGGTTGTGTGTTCAGGGCGAAAGAACAGGAGAGAGTGAGGAGAGTAAAGTTACTAAGCAATTGCTACGTCGTGCTGGAGGACCAGCACGGTACTTGTTAGTTTAGTGTTCGTCCCTGTTTGTTAGTGTCTGTTCGTTTTGTTTGTCTGTTTATTTTGGCCGCAAGTGCCGTGTCCTGTGTTTTGTTTTGTTCAAACCTTTTATTTTACAATAAACCGGTGCAAGCAAGCTGTGACAGGATGAATGGTGCAGTGCAAAAGATGTGGAATGTCCAGACCGTTGTCTCCCAAAGAATAATCCTTTTTTAATAATTAACAAAAATATCACAAAAATAATCAAAATGAAAAATAATAATATACCCCGCTATCAGCGATGATATTGGGGTAAAACAACAAGAAGTCCCGACACAAAAAAGTAAACAAAAGACACTCCTTAAACCACAATCCTCCGTGCACGAAACTGTGCTCTTCTCCTTGGTGGATTGTGGTGCGTGCGCTGTGCTGTGTTGTGCTCTGTGGTGAGGGCGTGCTCTGGGGTACGTGCTGGCTCCGCCGCTACAGCCTCCCGTCCTCCTGCTCCTCTAACGACAAACACAAACGAACACGTAATACAAAACAGAAAACACAAACACCAGCTCTGGCCGGTCGCTCTAGTTTCTCAGCGCAAGAGGAGGTTTTGAAGTAGCTGCTTCCCTTTTGTACCCAGCAAACTCCTCCCTGCAGTCAGCGCGTCGCCATGGTTTCTCCAATAGAGGGCTGCCCCGCAGCTGACCGCAGTGGAATCGTCCTGAGTACTTGCAGCTACGCGCCCCTCCTAATATGGTCACCTTCCGGTTTCCACCTACCACCGAGGTGGCAGATCTGGGAGGCAGCTTACCTTCCCCCTTACACAGCGCCCTTTCTAATCGGGAGGGAGATTTACAGCATCGATCCTTTCTCTCTCTATCACACAAGCGTATTTACAATTTCTTCCACCGTCTGTCTGTGTACTCCTTCCTGGTCTGACGAAACCACTAGAGCCTGCTTGTCAGAAGCACGAATACTCCTCTGATTCGTTAAAACAAATTAAATGAGTCAGTGTGATTCTCTTGATTTAAAAGTTGTCTGGATACGTTGCAAGCCCGGCGCACGAACAATCCTTTACAGGAGTCTAAAACACCTCTGTCCTCCTTAAACGTCTCCCCCAAGTTTAAGAGTGTGCTCAGTGCAATAAGAGAAGTACGTGTGAATCTGACAAGCCCAAGCTGACACCTTGCCTGTAAGAATCTGTCAGGCTTGATTGCCTACCTGTGATCACGATCCACATTTTAATTAGGAGAGCAACTTGTGTATAAGCAAGGTCCTCCACCAGCGGTCACAACCACTCTCTGAATCCTATAATAACCAGGTAACCTCTGAGACAAGCAGGCACCACCTGCTGGGTGTGAAACTACACAAAAAGAGAGAGAGATTTAATGATCTCCCTTTTCTGACATATAAAGAGAATTGTTACAATGAATACAATCTTAGAAAATCTTTAAACTATCTGGAATTGGAATTGAATTAAGAAAAATGAAACTGTATCGGTTTTGAGTTTAATCTTTCTTTGAAACCAAAACCTGGAGTTTTTCTGTAAAAACGAACACGGTTTTGGGGTGGGCCAGTTGGCACAGATGATCCCTTTAAAATCCCGATTGGGCATCCCAAATGGGGCAGAAAAAAAATGTGGGCAAAACAATAATTGGACACCAATGTATCAGATCAATATACATTTTATTTTATTTATTTATTTATTTATTTATTTATTTTTTTATTTTTTTATTTATTTTTTTTGTAATTAAGTTTTTATTGAAAATTTGTATACAAAGTGAACAGAAAGACACCCCACCCTGCCCCCTCCCGCCCCTCCCACCCCCTCGTTACATGGGTTGACAACAAATAAATGAGCAATGCATACTGATTACAACAATAGTAACTTCTTAATTGCAGTTGCCGAGTCTCTACACATCAGCAGAGTGGAAGCTTCAGCTCCGTTGATTCTGGCTGAGGACATCTCCAAAAAAATAATGTCGAAAAACACCTGTAGCCAGTGCCGCAAGGAGAGTTGATGAGGAGGGAGCCAATATACATTTTATTTTTATTGTCAAAACCTTCACGTGAAATCCAGGAATGCGATACGTTGACAGACAGATCAGTTTTTCGTTGAGTGCGATTTGAGCCCAAGACAGATTGGCCAGGTACGTCACCTTCAACAAGTCCTGTGAAAAGAAAAAGATCACATTGCATGAGCTGTAGAAATAACAGAGCATAACACCAGATACATGCCTGCAATGAAACCCTGTGTCAGTAAACCCCACATTTGAATTGTCTTTAGATAAACCTACAGCTATAACCCAAAGTTTTGCATCACCTCAAATTTAGGATTAGAAGATAAGAAAGTTACAAACGAGAGGAGGCCATTCAGCCCATCTGGCTCGTTTGGTTGTTAGTAGCTTATTGATCCCAGAATCTCATCAAGCAGCTTCTTGAAGGATCCCAGGGTGTCAGCTTCAACAACATTACTGGGGAGTTGGTTCCAGACCCTCACAATTCTCTGTGTAAAAAAGTGCCTCCTATTTTCTGTTCTGAATGCCCCTTTATCTAATCTCCATTTGTGACCCCTGGCCCTTGTTTCTTTTTTTTAGGTCAAAAAAGTCCCCTGGGTTGACATTGTCTATACCTTTTAGGATTTTGAATGTTTGAATCAGATCACCGTGTAGTTTTCTTTGTTCAAGACTGAATAGATTCAATTCTTTTAGCCTGTCTGCATACGACATGCCTTTTAAACCCGGGATAATTCTGGTTGCTCTTCTTTGCACTCTTTCTAGAGCAGCAATATCCTTTTTGTAACGAGGTGACCAGAACTGAACACAACATTCTAGGTGAAGTCTTACTAATGCATTGTAAAGTTTTAACATTACATCCCTTGATTTAAATTCAACACTTCTCACAATATATCCGAGCACCTTGTTGGTCTTTTTTATAGCTTCCCCACATTGTCTAGATGAAGACATTTCTAAGTCAACATAAACTCCTAGGTCTTTTTATAGATTCCTTCTTCAATTTCAGTATCACCTATATGATATTTATAATGCACATTTTTATTGCCTGCATGCAATACTTTACACTTTTCTCTATTAAATGTCATTTGCCATGTGTCTGCCCAGTTCTGAATGCTGTCTAGATCATTTTGAATGACCTTTGCTGCTGCAACAGTGTTTGCCACTCCTCCTATTTTTGTGTCGTCTGCAAATTTAACAAGTTTGCTTACTATACCAGAATCTAAATCATTAATGTAGATTAGGAATAGCAGAGGACCTAATACTGATCCCTGTGGTACACCACTGGTTACCTCGCTCCATTCTGAGGTTTCTCCTCTAATCAGTACTTTCTGTTTTCTACATGTTAACCACTCCCTAATCCATGTGCATGCATTTTCTTGAATACCTATTGCGTTCAGTTTGAGAATTAATCTTTTGTGCGGGACTTTGTCAAAAGCTTTCTGGAAATCTAAATAAACCATGTCGAATGCTTTGCAATTATCCATTTTCAATGTTGCATCCTTAAAAAAGTCAAGTAGGTTAGTTAGACATGATCTAGCTTTCCTAAAACCGTGCTGACTGTCTCCCAGGATATTGTTACCATATATGTTATTCTGTTTATAAAGTGTAATTTAACACTGAGATGCATGTCATTCTGTTCATGTCTACAGCTCACATGACATTGCACATGTAACCTTCAAATGTTGCTGCAGATGATGATTCTAGGGTTGGGTATGGACAGTGTCTTCACAATATGATATGTATCGCGATACGAGGGTCACAATACGTATCACAATACAGTAAATTAAGCATAAGCATAAAAATCACACAATTGTCCCATTTGCTTGTGTAAGTTACTGCAATAACACTGGTAAAATGAGCTTCAAATGAAGTTCTCAGTTCCTGCCTTCTCGTTAGTGAGACTGAGTACCCCCTCTCTGTCTCCCTCTATCCTTTCACAAACACACACTGGGAAGGTATTCCTTGTCTCTCTGGGATATACATGCACATGTGAAGTACCTACAGTAGTTACATCATAACAAGCAGTTTTAAATTATTATTTATTTTTTCACAGACGCCCTTATCCAGGGCGACTTACAATTGTTTCAAGATATCACATTATTTTTTACATACAATTCCCCATTTATACAGTTGGGTTTTTACTGGAGCAATCTAGGTAAAGTACCTTGCTCAAGGGTACAGCAGCAGTGTCCACCAGCTGGGATTGAACCCACAACCCTCCGGTCAAGAGTCCAGAGCCCTAACCACTACTCCACACTGCTGCCCAATTACACATTCTAGTGGATAAGTTTTTCTTTGAATGAAAGAGAGTGATGTGCACTCCCCTAATTCTGTTGTCTCCTCTATTTTAGCTGACAAGCCAAAGACTTTTTTGACCTGGGAGTCTGCAGGAGAGGTATTTGAAGGAGACACAGTCACCCTGAGCTGTGGGGTTCAGGGGTGCTCTCGTGGCTGGAGATATCTCTGGTACAAAGACAGGCAGGGAGCTCCAGTGTACCAGACTGACAGCAGCAGTGGAACTGGAGCCAGATACACAATCAGTGCTGCTGCTCTGTCCCACAGTGGAGAGTACTGGTGTGGAGCTGGACGGGGCAGGAACACATTTTATTCACAATACAGCAGTGCTGTCAATATACAAGTATCAGGTGAGTAACTGCAATGAGTGTGAGGAGTAATCTTTTGGTACAACTCAATTGTTACTATTATAGACGGCAGAATAGGAAAGAGCACATGAAGACAGTTTGTTTTGAGCTTGGACAAAGCACAAAGGTGACATATGGTAACACTCACATTTTTTTTCGTTAGTTCTTTTTTTTGTCCCTGTCAGGAGTGAGTGGTGTAGAAGTGAGGGAATGTCCAAACAAGAAGTACATTTACAAAAAGGTCTGTTTTTAATAAAGAAGATCCACCCCCTGCACCAACAATGGTATGAGGGTCAAAATGGTGGGTTTTCAGTCCCAAACAAAAAGGTTTCAGAAATAGTAATTCCACTACAAAAATTCCACAAGTGCACGGAAATGTGCTCTGTGTGAAAGTAGTTGTTCTGTGCTGTGCAGAGGTAGTGGTGCTCCAGGGTGTGTGTGCTGTGCAGAGGTAGTGGTGCTCCAGGGTGTGTGCTGTGCAGAGGTAGTGGTGCTCCATGGTGTGTGTGCTGTGCTGTGCAGAGGTAGTGGTGCTCCAGGGTGTGTGTGCTGTGCAGAGGTAGTGGTGCTCCAGGGTGTGTGTGCTGTGCAGAGGTAGTGGTGCTCCAGGGTGTGTGTGCTGTGCAGAGGTAGTGGTGCTCCAGGGTGTGTGAGCTGTGCAGAGGTAGTGGTGCTCCAGGGTGTGTGTGCTGTGCAGAGGTAGTGGTGCTCCAGGGTGTGTGTGCTGTGCAGAGGTAGTGGTGCTCCAGGGTGTGTGTGCTGTGCAGAGGTAGTGGTGCTCCAGGGTGTGTGTGCTGTGCAGAGGTAGTGGTGCTCCAGGGTGTGTGTGCTGTGCAGAGGTAGTGGTGCTCCAGGGTGTGTGTGCTGTGCAGAGGTAGTGATGCTCCAGGGTGTGTGTGCTGTGCTGTGCAGAGGTAGTGGTGCTCCAGGGTGTGTGTGCTGTGCAGAGGTAGTGGTGCTCCAGGGTGTGTGTGCTGTGCAGAGGTAGTGGTGCTCCAGGGTGTGTGTGCTGTGCAGAGGTAGTGGTGCTCCAGGGTGTGTGTGCTGTGCAGAGGTAGTGATGCTCCAGGGTGTGTGTGCTGTGCTGTGCAGAGGTAGTGGTGCTCCAGGGTGTGTGTGCTGTGCAGAGGTAGTGGTGCTCCAGGGTGTGTGTGCTGTGCAGAGGTAGTGGTGCTCCAGGGTGTGTGTGCTGTGCTGTGCAGAGGTAGTGGTGCTCCAGGGTGTGTGTGCTGTGCAGAGGTAGTGATGCTCCAGGGTGTGTGTGCTGTGCAGAGGTAGTGATGCTCCAGGGTGTGTGTGCTGTGCAGAGGTAGTGGTGCTCCAGGGTGTGTGTGCTGTGCAGAGGTAGTGGTGCTTCAGTGTGTGTGTGCTGTGCAGAGGTAGTGGTGCTTCAGTGTGTGTGTGCTGTGCAGAGGTAGTGGTGCTCCAGGGTGTGTGTGCTGTGCAGAGGTAGTGGTGCTCCAGGGTGTGTGTGCTGTGCAGAGGTAGTGGTGCTCCAGGGTGTGTGTGCTGTGCAGAGGTAGTGGTGCTTCAGTGTGTGTGTGCTGTGCAGAGGTAGTGGTGCTTCAGTGTGTGTGTGCTGTGTAGAGGTAGTGGTGCTCCAGGGTGTGTGTGCTGTGCAGAGGTAGTGGTGCTCCAGGGTGTGTGTGCTGTGCAGAGGTAGTGGTGCTCCAGGGTGTGTGTGCTGTGCTGTGCAGAGGTAGTGGTGCTCCAGGGTGTGTGTGCTGTGCAGAGGTAGTGATGCTCCAGGGTGTGTGTGCTGTGCAGAGGTAGTGATGCTCCAGGGTGTGTGTGCTGTGCAGAGGTAGTGGTGCTCCAGGGTGTGTGTGCTGTGCAGAGGTAGTGGTGCTTCAGTGTGTGTGTGCTGTGCAGAGGTAGTGGTGCTTCAGTGTGTGTGTGCTGTGCAGAGGTAGTGGTGCTCCAGGGTGTGTGAGCTGTGCAGAGGTAGTGGTGCTCCAGGGTGTGTGTGCTGTGCAGAGGTAGTGGTGCTCCAGGGTGTGTGTGCTGTGCTGTGCAGAGGTAGTGGTGCTCCAGGGTGTGTGTGCTGTGCAGAGGTAGTGATGCTCCAGGGTGTGTGTGCTGTGCAGAGGTAGTGGTGCTCCAGGGTGTGTGTGCTGTGCAGAGGTAGTGGTGCTTCAGTGTGTGTGTGCTGTGCAGAGGTAGTGGTGCTTCAGTGTGTGTGTGCTGTGCAGAGGTAGTGGTGCTTCAGTGTGTGTGTGCTGTGCAGAGGTAGTGGTGCTCCAGGGTGTGTGTGCTGTGCAGAGGTAGTGGTGCTCCAGGGTGTGTGAGCTGTGCAGAGGTAGTGGTGCTTCAGTGTGTGTGTGCTGTGCAGAGGTAGTGGTGCTCCAGGGTGTGTGTGCTGTGCAGAGGTAGTGGTGCTCCAGGGTGTGTGTGCTGTGCAGAGGTAGTGGTGCTCCAGGGTGTGTGTGCTGTGCAGAGGTAGTGATGCTCCAGGGTGTGTGTGCTGTGCTGTGCAGAGGTAGTGGTGCTCCAGGGTGTGTGTGCTGTGCAGAGGTAGTGGTGCTCCAGGGTGTGTGTGCTGTGCAGAGGTAGTGGTGCTCCAGGGTGTGTGTGCTGTGCTGTGCAGAGGTAGTGGTGCTCCAGGGTGTGTGTGCTGTGCAGAGGTAGTGATGCTCCAGGGTGTGTGTGCTGTGCAGAGGTAGTGATGCTCCAGGGTGTGTGTGCTGTGCAGAGGTAGTGGTGCTCCAGGGTGTGTGTGCTGTGCAGAGGTAGTGGTGCTTCAGTGTGTGTGTGCTGTGCAGAGGTAGTGGTGCTTCAGTGTGTGTGTGCTGTGCAGAGGTAGTGGTGCTTCAGTGTGTGTGTGCTGTGCAGAGGTAGTGGTGCTCCAGTGTGTGTGTGCTGTGCAGAGGTAGTGGTGCTTCAGTGTGTGTGTGCTGTGCAGAGGTAGTGGTGCTCCAGGGTGTGTGTGCTGTGCAGAGGTAGTGGTGCTCCAGGGTGTGTGTGCTGTGCAGAGGTAGTGGTGCTCCAGGGTGTGTGTGCTGTGCAGAGGTAGTGGTGCTCCAGGGTGTGTGAGCTGTGCAGAGGTAGTGGTGCTCCAGGGTGTGTGTGCTGTGCTGTGCAGAGGTAGTGGTGCTCCAGGGTGTGTGCTGTGCTGTGCAGAGGTATTGACCCCCATACCATTGTTGGTACAGGGGGTGGATCTTCTTTATTAAAAACAGACCTTTTTGTAAATGTACTTCTTGTTTGGACATTCCCTCACTTCTACACCACTCACTCCTGACAGGGACAAAAAAAAGAACTAACGAAAAAAAATGTGAGTGTTACCATATGTCACCTTTGTGCTTTATCCAAGCTCAAAACAAACTGTCTTCATGTGCTCTCTCCTATTCTACCGTCTATAATAGTAACAATTGAGTTGTACCAAAAGATTACTCCTCACACTCATTGCAGTTACTCACCTGATCCTTGTATATTTAGTTTAGTATGAACTGATTACTGTATTTTGACAGTGGTTATGGAGGAAACTGTCAGAGACACGGAATACAAGTCTCAATGTCTCAATTTATTAGCAGAGACAAGCAACTGCAGCACGACTGCCTTCTTATTCTTAAAGTACTTTTGTTTAAAAAAGTTATTCACTGTTTTCAAAAAGTTTTAGGTAAATGAAGAAATCTTTTTTTGTACAAAGTCAAGCTGTGTAATAATCATTTGTAACGACACTGGAAGCTCACCTGTGCAATGACATGTGATCTGTAGACATAAACAGAATGACATGCATCTCAGTGTTAAATTACACTTTATAAACAGCATGACATGCATCTCAGTGTTAAATTATTATTTATTTCTTAGCAGATGCCCTTATCCAGGGCGACTTACAATTGTTACAAGATATCACATTATTTTTACATACAATTACCCATTTATATAGTTGGGTTTTTACTGGAGCAATCTAGGTAAAGTACCTTGCTCAAGGGTACAGCAGCAGTGTCCCCCACCTGGGGATTGAACCCACAACCCTACGGTCAAGAGTCCAGAGCCCTAACCACTACTCCACACTGCTAAACAGAATATGCAAAAATATAAGAGTGACATACAGATTGACAGACAGACACCCCCAAATATCCCCAGAATCCCATATTCTCAATATCTTCTGCTAAATAAGCTTAATACCAAGTTGCCTGACAACGGGCAGCAGTGTGGAGTAGTGGTTAGGGCTCTGGACTCTTGACCGGAGGGTTGTGGGTTCAATCCCAGGTGGGGGACACTGCTGCTGTACCCTTGAGCAAGGTACTTTACCTAGATTGCTCCAGTAAAAACCCAACTGTATAAATGGGGAATTGTATGTAAAATAATGTGATATCTGTATAATGTGAAATAATGTATAATGTGATATCTTGTAACAATTGTGAGTTGCCCTGGATAAGGGCGTCTGCTAAGAAACAAATAATAATGATAATAACTGGATAAGTGTTTCTCCAGATCTATGGATAAAAGCAGATGAGCGCTTCCACTGTCACCCCTTCACAGGGGATTGCATCACCAGCGGGGTTAATGACAGACACAGCATCACAGGAACTGATAGCTCATGAACACAAGCATTACAAAGGGATCCACACTGCTGACTGTCAGTGTTTGCAGACACTGCACCTGTGCTGGGGAGGCCGTCATACGCATTGTGTTCTTGAAAACTCTGAGGAAACAGCAGCAGCGTGTGATAAAATCGAGCAATTGGATGAAGTTGTTGGACATGGACATGGACATGGACATGGACATCCCTTTTACTCAGTGAGATACATATTCAAATGCATTTGCTAAACCAGTGGTCTTGGATAGGTATGTGGCAATGCCATATTGCAGAGTGGCAAGTGTGCCAACTTTTGCATTGGAAGTAACAGCAGTAATTGTGCAACACCTACATCACGTCTACAGACAATAGTGCAAAGAGTGACCCGAGTGACAGTGAGAGCAATGAAAGTGTTCTTGTTTTGTCTTGATTGTGTCTACGCTGGCACGTACTCCAAGAAGCATGATAGCTACAGTCCAGGACACAGAGATTTTTTTTCCAGTGGAATGTCCATCTGGGCAGTCTTGGTGGGGCATTGTTATGTGAGTAGTTATGCCAACATTCATGTTAAATTTAATTACAAAAAGAAAAGACATATTCCTCTAGACGATTACATTTGACCTCTGACCTAAGCAAAGACACCTTTATGTTGTCTTTTTTTAATACTAATATCCAGGTATTATAAAAAATAAAAGGTGGACTTCAGTCAGTTACAGGTTCTGCGACTCTGTGAACTAAAGGTCTCCTAGTTTATGATGACATCACAGAAACTCTCCAAAGGTTATTATTTTGGTAATGTCCTTCTGGGCAGTCTTGGTGGAGCATTTTTCATGTGATTAGTCATTGCTGATGTCATTACTTATGTCATGTATGACATCATATCTGATGAGATGCATAATGGATGTGAGTTAAGGTTATATATATATTTTTAAAATATTTATTTATTATGTCCTGCGTTACTATGGGATCTGTGTTAACCTTTGTCCATGGTGGGTGTATGAGGACGTTGGCAATTTCAGATTTTTGAGGGATTTTGCCATCACTGTCACAGGAGTTTATCTTGTGGGGAGGGGGGCTTCGGGTCTATTATTATTATTATTATTTATTTCTTAGCAGACGCCCTTATCCAGGGCGACTTACAATTGTTACAAGATATCATATTATTTTTACATACAATTCCCCATTTGTACAGTTGGGTTTTTACTGGAGCAATCTAGGTAAAGTACCTTGCTCAAGGGTACAACAGCAGTGTCCCCCACCTGGGATTGAACCCACGACCCTCCGGTCAAGAGTCCAGAGCCCTAACCACTACTCCACACTGCTGCCCTATTCTGTTCTTATCCAGGCTCATGTTTTGGGTTGTGGGAGGGTGGTAAGTCTTGTTCTTTTTTTTTCTTGGTCTTGTTTCTGGGGGGTTTCAGGGGGTACATGTGGGGGAGGGGAGGAGGGGACCCCATGAGAGTTAATATTGTTCTGTTTCTTATTATTTTGACTACCGCTGTATCCGGACCACTCACACGATACCTTGCTTGTTTGCTTTTGACACTTAAACTTATTTTTGATTCCCATGACTAGGATTTCTGTTTTATCCTGGAATGTGTGGGGCCTAAACTCCTACAAAGCATATAAGCTGTCTGGATTTTTTGATTAGGAAAAAAATAGACTTTGACATGATTCAGGAGTCTCATCTGAAACAACAAGACATTCCTAGGTTAGCTAATAAATATTATCACGCAGTGACCTCCTCTTCTGCAGAAAACAAATGAAGGGTGTTTTGATTCCATTATGCCATAACTTTCAGCTTACTATTTTGGGCTCAGGGGAGGATGAAGCTGGAAGAGTGGCATATTTAAAAACTATTATCTCAGGTTAAAAAAGAAGCTTTTGTTTCAGTTTATGCTCCTACGACTTTTGATAGAGAATTATTTAGTTAATTGACTAAATTACTGTTAGAATTGTCTGACTTCTATGTAATCTGTGGTGCTGATATGAATGTGGTAATTAATCATTCTCTTGATAGATCGGGGCTACAGGAAGGGAGATCGCAGCATTTAGTATCTTGTGCACTGCAGAGGCTTGTTTCTGATTTAGGTGTGGTAGATGTTTGGTGTGTGTTCAATACCTCAGCTAGAGAGTTCACATTCTTTTCGCCTAGACACAAATCATTTTCTAGGATCGATTTTATATTTGCATCAAGGACTCTAAAATAATTACAATAATCCAATGGACTTGATCTGTCCCACGTCCTCTGTGCACGAAAGGGTGGATGCTCGGTTCCGGGAATCGTGGTAAACAAAGATGTGGTGTTTGTGCAGGGAAGTGCTCTGGTGCTCTTCAAGTTTCCACCTACCGTCAAGGTGGTCCGTGTAGGAAGCAGCATACCACCATCCTTACACAGTGTCCTTTCCGATCGGGAGGGAGATTTACAACATTGATCCTTTCTCTCTTTATCACAAGGATTTATTTAGAGTTGTCTAGCATCTGATAATGTTTGCTGTCTTTTTCACATTATACATGCTGATGTGGCTGTTGATGCTCCTTGTGCTGTTCTCTGATTAGATGCCAAAAAAGCTTTTGATCGCTTACAGTGGGAATATCTCTGGTCTTTTTTAGATTACATGGGTTTGGGATCAGAATTTATTACTATGATTAAAGTTTGCCAATCCTTCTGCGATGGTGCTCACAGGCAGTAAATGTTCTTCCCAATTTGGTATTTCCAGAGGCACCCATCAAGGCTGCTATTTCCAGAGGCACCCGTCAAGGCTGCTATTTCCAGAGGCACCCGTCAAGGCTGCTATTTCCAGAGGCATCCGTCAAGGCTGCCCGCACGCCCCTTTCTTGTTTGCTTTATCACTCCAGCCACTCACCCAGACTGTTCGCCAGTCCACTATGTCTACCCCTATTACTGTTAATTCTACTCAACATCACATTTCGCTCTATGCAGACGATGTGCTGTTATATGTTGAAAATGTATCTCAATCGCTCCCCCACCTACTAACAATTTTTGACCATTTTAGTTTATTATCGGGATATAAAATTAATTGGTTTAAGTCTGCCTTAATGCCCTTGAGGCAGACTTAAATAGACGGATGCACCTTTCTAACTCGTTGCAAGCTCGAATCTCTATAATAAAAATGAACATACTTCCTCGCATTAATTTTTTCAGCTCTATGTTTCCACTCTCTCCTCCACCTATCTTTTTCATACACCTGTGTTTCATAATTGAAACCTATGTGAACCTCTATTCACCTATGTTTCATCTGTAGTATTTTGTGTATCTGTAGTATTTTGTATTTAATCATATCCTGATGTAACTATCACTGACACTGTTATCTGCTCCGTTATTGAATCGTATTTTGTCGTACTTGTACTTGCTAGAACCAAAGTCATTGTATTTTTATCTTGCTCCTAATTGTATTATTACTTGTACTGTGAAAAAAATATATTTTTGTTTACGATTGGAAGTCGCCCTGGATAAGGGCATCTGCTAAGAAATAAATAATAATAATAATAATAATAATAATAATAATAATAATAATAATAATAATAATAATAATAATAATAATTCGCTTATATCAGGTGGCTGTCCTCTGGACTCTTGACCAGAGGATCGTGGGTTCAATTCCCAGTGGGGGACACTGCTGCTGTACCTTAGACTTCGTTCAGCAATTCATGGCGTGCCCCGGGGTACAGAGCTGCCATCACATACAATACATAATTGTTGGACACAGGGGGTAGGACAATAGGGCTGGTTTCTACAATTTATGCTTACCTCTTAAAGGCTTTGTATAAACCTCTCGCGGCTATTACTATTTGGAATAGCGACTTAAATTTAGATGAAGAAATTTGTTCGGATCCTGTTTGGAACAATGTAGGCTTTGCTTCCAAGAACCCAAATCATCAGATTATCCTATTTAATTTTTCCCATAGAATGCATTTAACCCCTCGTAGAGGTCACCTAATGAAACTTATTCCCAGTCCTTTGTGCATGCTCTGTCCTCAGGGGACCATGGGCACCTTTCTACATATGGTTTGGGAGTGTCCAGATGTGGTCACATTCCAGTGGCGTGCCATGACAAAATGGACTGGGGTAGCAGAGTCGTCGCACCATTTTTTTTATTTTAGTGTAAAATAAAATTCGAAATAATTAGATGTTGTAAAGGTATTTGTATTATCAATGTATATTTATCGTGCAAAATCCAGCTATCCTCCTAACTGCAGCGCTAACCAAGGAATATTCATGTATTGGGGTTGCTCACTAATGATTGGCCAGCTGTCAGAGCTTTGACTTTCCCATTGGTTGCTAAAGCAGGCCCTTCAAGTGAGGCAGAGAATACCCTGGGATTTATGGCCCGCCTCTGCTCACTCCTGATTGGTCGCCTGTCTTAAAAAAAGGACATTCTTCGACTCGCCTATTGGTTAAACTCACTCAACTTCAACTGAAACGGAGAATACCCTCAACTGTTTTTTTCCTAGTGTCTGGTCGTTGTTTTAGACTTATGCAGCGGGAAATGCAGATCTCTTATTGGCTGATCACATCCCTTTCAGGAAACCCCTAGACTCTTAAAAAAAACTCCAGTAAACCCTGTAAGTCATCTTGGATAAAGATGACTTACAGATGGCATCAGACAAATGAACACATAATAATTAGAGTAGTATGTTTCATAGTATAAGGAAGCACACTGTACGCAAGTGAGTGAGGCAACGTAATGTCATTTGACTGACGGTTTACTTGGCACTGTCTGGTCAGCAGAGAATACCTTGAAGGTCCTGACGGCACGCCACTGTTACATTCTGGGCTCGGGTTTCTTCAACCTTGTCCACTATTTTGGAGGAGGGTGTTCCTTGCTCCCCTCTGGTGTTTTTACTGAATGATGTTTCATTCCTTAACTTCTCACTGCAGCAGAAACGGATCTGGTTAGCTGGCCTAGCAGCAGCTAAGAAGATGACAGCTCTGGCAGGCCCTGCATTCCCTTCCCTGGTGGCAGTGGATCCTCTCTTTTCTAGATATCATTTATATGGAACTTTCTGCAGCTCGTATCCATGGCGCTAGGGAGAGGACTGTGGAGGCTTGGATAACTGCTGCAGAATCTATTAGATCTGTTTTAAACCCGACTCCAGATGACTCTGATTGATTTGTGCTCTTGAGGTCCTTTTTATTTTTTGGGGGGGGAGGTAGCCATTGGTGGGTTGGAAGTGGGGGAACTGTTACATTGTGTACTGAAATGTTTTGTCATTAATAAAAACATTTGATCACAAAAGAAGATGTGAAGTTTCTACATTGAGCTCATCTCTAAAAGTGTCTCCAGACAGAATGCAGGCTTGTGAACTCGCCTTACTGATATGTAAGTATTATTGCTAAGTGCTTTATTAAAAATTCTGTGATTATCCATCTGGTTTGGTGACAGTTAGAGTGAAAGGTTTGTAGGATCTCACGCTATCAAATAAAACTGTTGTTAGGTAGTGTCTTCTTGTAATTTTATATACAAACAAGCATAAAAGCAGTTAAATTAAATAGATTATCGTAAAACAAGGAGGCACATGGGCACACGATAAAGGTGACCCTGTGTTTCATGGTGATTTCCTGCTAAGTGTGTAGTAGTGTAGTATAAGCTAGTCAAATAAAAGGTGTTTGGTACATGCATGGTAAAACATGGTAAAGCTATGACCAAACACGGTAAACAACAAGGTGACTTGGTAAACAATAATAAATGCATATAGAAGCTTTGTAAGAGTGATTATTCAATTGCTATATACGATGGATTATATGAACCTGGAAACTGTACATGTTATTATAATGTATGTAGAGTGTGTGTGTGTGTGTGATTCCATGATTGATTACTTCATAAGAACATAAGAATTTACAAACAAAATCCCAATGTATCCACACATGGAGAGGTAACCCACTCCATACCTCACCACTCTCCAGAGAGTTCCTGCTTACAGCAGCCAGCTGGTTAATAGAAGTTTGAACTTCTTCAATATAATGAAGTTGTTTGATGCTAAGTGTAAAAATAGATATTCCCCGAAATGAGATCACATGACACATTAAGACATAATAGAAATAGGTTTATGGTCATTTACTAAATAGCCACAGTGGGAGGAACCTATAAGTTTATAACCTCAAAAGTGTGTTTGAAAGCTCATGTTTGAAAATGTCTCCAGACAGAATGCAGGCTTGTGAACTCTCCTTACTGATATGTAAGTATTATTGCTGAGTGCTTTATTAATTCTGTTGATCTGGTTTGGGAACAGTTAGAGTGAAAGTTTATGGGTTTGAAGACTCGATCGTAATTCAGAATCTGTGTTTTGAGGTGGTGCCTTGTGGGAATGCCAGGTAAATGAAATAGAGTATTGTTCAACAAACTGTATGCATGGTAAAGGGCAGGGAAGTGAGGAGCACTGTGTTTTCATGGTAGAGTCATGGTAAAAGTGTAGTAAAACATGTGTGTATGATAAATGAAATGTGAGTGTGGTACTGCATGGTCCATGGTAAAATTATAGCCTAACACGGTAAAGGACAGGGAAGCATGCTAAAGAACAAAACACACGTGTGTACAAGGATTCTGAGATTGCTAAATTAATTACGACGTACGATCAGTTACAGGAACCTGAAAACCAGCGGGCTTCTATTTCATTCAATAGTGGGCAGCAGTGTGGCTTAGTGGTTAGAGCTCTGGACTCTTGACTGGAGGGTCGTGGGTTCAATCCCCAGTGGGGGACACTGCTGTTGTACCCTTGAGCAAGGTACTTTACCTAGATTGCTCCAGTAAAAACCCAACTGTATAAATGGGTAATTGTATGTAAAAATAATGCGATCTCTTGTAACAATTGTAAGTCGCCCTGGATAAGGGTGTCTGCTAAGAAATAAATAAATAATAATTCATTCAAAATATATTTAGTATTCTTTGATGTTCTGTATTTGACCTTGTTCTGCTTGATGAAAGAAGGTCTCTGTTCTCATCACACCCTCTGAATGCTGTCTGTCAATGTCAGCGGTGATACAGTCAGCACAGCAGGGATAGCAGCTAGTCTCCGGTTTGAACGACAAGTTATAGAAATCAGACAACTGGATGCAGACTGATTACTCTGAATAAACTTCATTAACAGACTGTGAACAAGTTACTGAACAAACAGCACCATCAGCACTGACACATGTAGGCTAGAGATTTCGAATTACTGAAACTTCAATTTTACTTTTTTTTTTTTTTTTTACTTTTGCAAATACATTTTTGCACCTTCACGAACGTTCACTCAATTCCTAATTAAAAAATAAAAAGCTGCCGGTACTTTTATTCTCTTACATGTTTTACATTTTTTAATAAAATAATCACTAACAAAAGAGGTATCAGAAGGGGTTGTAGAATCATTACATCACATATCCGTTACAACGGAATTGGAGTGTAGAATTAGAATTGTTTTGGTAATTTTGTAATGCTTACAACTGCTACCATCAAACAGTGTCTTTACTGGGTTAATACTGCATAGAGCAGCAGTGTGGAGTAGTGGTTAGGGCTCTGGACTCTTGACCGGAGGGTCGTGGGTTCAATCCCAGGTGGGGGACACTGCTGCTGTACCCTTGAGCAAGGTACTTTACCTAGATTGCTCCAGTAAAAACCCAACTGTATAAATGGATACTTATATGTAAAAATAATGTGATATCTTGTAACAATTGTAAGTCGCCCTGGATAAGGGCGTCTGCTAAGAAATAAATAATAATAACAGTTACTGTGACACCTCCAAACTGTGTTAATACTGATAAGAGGTTAACAGTTACTGTGCTGCCTCCAAACAGTGTCTTTACTGGGTTAATACTGTATAGAGGTTAACAGTGTCTTTACAGGGTTAATACTGTATAGAGGTTAACAGTGTCTTTACAGGGTTAATACTGTATAGAGGTTAACAGTGTCTTTACTGGGTTAATACTGTATAGAGGTTAACAGTGTCTTTACAGGGTTAATACTGTATAGAGGTTAACAGTGTCTTTACAGGGTTAATACTGTATAGAGGTTAACAGTGTCTTTACAGGGTTAATACTGTATAGAGGTTAACAGTGTCTTTACTGGGTTAATACTGTATAGAGGTTAACAGTGTCTTTACAGGGTTAATACTGTATAAAGGTTAACAGTGTTTTTACTGGGTTAATACTGTATAGAGGTTAAAAGTTATTATGACACCATGTGTTACAATCTCTGGTGATTGTTGTAAAAAAATAATGTTAAGTGAAATATGCAGGCAAGAAGTGGTAAAAACATCTACTTTTTCTTCCAGTATTTTTATAAGTGTATTACTCCCGACATCCATTATGCTAATTAATTAAATAAGAATTGAAATAGTCTTTGGGGGAGCATGAACAAATAAACACACGACTACCAGGTTTTTAAATGTTTCAAAGCAAACAACATAACGTGATCAAGTAAAATATATCAAACCAAAATATTTCACGTTTACGGAAACATTGTCAACTCCACATAATTATTATTATTTATTTCTTAGCAGACGCCCTTATCCAGGGCGACTTACAATTGTTACAAGATATCACATTATTATTTTTACATACAATTATCCATTTATACAGTTGGGTTTTTACTGGAGCAATCTAGGTACAGTACCTTGCTCAAGGGTACAGCAGCAGTGTCCCCCACCTGGGATTGAACCCACGACCATCCGGTCAAGAGTCCAGAGCCCTAAACACTACTCCACACTACTGGTTGAAACCAAGTTCTGTTGTTATCCTTTTATTTAATTTGACATATTTAAAAAAAGTCAAAAACAGACTAGATAATTACAGATACATAACAACTGCTATAAATGGATCCCAGTTAGACAGATTTATACAAAAACACAAACGCATACAAAATGAACTTTAAAAGACACAAATAAATAGAAAGAAGGACAAAAATACACACTGCATAAAAAATGAAGCTGTAATTCTTCATAGATACTTAGTCATAACATGCATAAATAATCTCTCTAGGAATCAGACAACTGTGATTATAGCACATGCAAACATAACTGAGGTCTGTTTATTGTTAAATATATACAGATGTAAACTGTGGTGTATTAGACACCACTAAATAATAAAAATGATTGTATTGTGATTTCTCTTTTGAAGTATTTGTGTTTGAATTGTCCAATAAAAATCTAGGTTTAATAGGGATTGGCTACTGAAGGTGATATAAATAAGGACCAGATGCTTTTCACAGGCGATTGGGTCAGCCTATGAAAGAGTGCAAAGAAGAGCAACCAGAATTATCCCGGGTTTAAAAGGCATGTCGTATGCAGACAGGCTAAAAGAACTGAATCTATTCAGTCTTGAACAAAGAAGACTATGCGACGATCTGGTTCAAACATTCAAAATCCTCAAAGGTATAGACAATGTCGAACCAGGGGACCTGAAAAAAGAAACAAGGACCAGGGGAATGGAGATTAGATAAAGGAGCATTCAGAACAGAAAATAGGAGGCACTTTTTTACACAGAGAATTGTGAGGATCTGGAACCAACTCCCCAGTAATGTTGTTGAAGCTGACACCCTGGGATCCTTCAAGAAGCTGCTTGATGAGATTCTGGGATCAATAAGCTACTAACAACCAAACGAGCAAGATGGGCCGAATGGCCTCCTCTCGTTTGTAAACTTTCTTATGTTCATAATAGATATGCGTGTTTACATATTAATGCATAACTCAATTATTATTTTCCTGGCTCTTTTGCGTAGGGGTTAAGATGCTCACCTGCGGTGTGTGTGGTCAGCAGTGTGTGCCCAGCCTTCTCCCTGTTACACTAATCTCACCCATTATTGAACTGAATTCACAACTCAAGTCTGCTTTCTTCTCTTCACTATGAACACTGGAATCAGTATGAATACTGAACTACAGCTACAGATCTGTCAGTTTACTAAACCCCATGCGTGTGTCCAAGTTAATGAAGCATTATTATCATGTGACATTGTCTTGTGTTTGTATTATCTGGTAAGTCTGTGTTAAGGTGCTTTGACAATGAGTTCAGGAGCTGCCTGTCATATACATATTTAATATAGGCTAGATTAGAGAGTCTTTATATTATTATATACACCAGCACCAAGTAGTGCACAGCAGTGTGTTACTAACAAAACAAGAGAAGGAACCCTGATCAAAAGTGTCCGATTACTAGATGGCGCTGGCTCTGACTTCTCCCTATGTTAGCACATGTTACATATGTGTATGGCAGGCACCTATAACTGATGAGCATGGTATAACAATAGTAAAAGCATTGTAAACAGCAACATGACTGTGGTGCTTTTATAAGGGTCTAGTACCTGAATGTCTCTTTTGTGTTTCTCAGTGCTGATTGTAGAGAGCTGCTCCGGACAGAGTGAAGGTAAGAGAACGGTTTACAATGTGAACACAGTTTAAAAACAGGATTTACAATTCATGGAGGAAAAGCATGAAGCTAGCAGTGGTTCTCCACTGCAATAACCTTGGTATTGTGTTTGCTGCTCCTCCTTTATAAACCCGGTTAACCGACCAACAACGTCAGTGAAAGCAAGAGTACAAAACAAGACACCAGGGGTCAGGAATATGTTTAAAACAATAACTTTATATAAACATGAAGAAAATATCAAACATGTATTCACAGGGAAATAACAAGTCAGTTACACGATACAAATACAACTGTTGTCTAGTACTTTGAAAGAGGTAGATGTATACAAGTGTATATCCCACTGTGGCAATGTGGTTAACTGTGTGCAGGTGCAGGAATGCGGTAGTGATCAATGAACAGACAGACAATGTTAATCCAGGTGCAGTGATATTTTATTTTATAATCTAATTGGTCTGATGACCCAAAGACAGTAATGATAACAATGTTAACAGGGAATACAGCGGTGTGTATTGCTCTGTTTTATAATCCACAGGTTGTTCCCAGAATAATAAACAGTCCCGATCTTTTCACCCCCACATGTAACACAAACACAAGCACAGTTCACAGTGAGTGCTCTAGTGCTCGTGGTGCTAATACAGTTATTTCGTGAACAATAGTGCAGTGTAGTCTGGGTAAGTGCTGGCCCTTAGCCACAGCTCCGGATTGTGTTTAGCCGTCTAATTACAACAAACAGTATAAATTAGACACGACAAAAAAACACAAAACACTCATGATTACAGCACAGGTTTCCTTCTGGTTTCAGCATAACCGTACAAAGGAACAGATCGCTTCGCCACATCCCCTTTTATACCATCAGTCACGCCCCCTTTGGTAACGAGTGCAATCGCTTTTCCTCCAATTCGCGATTGACACATCGGCGAGCATTTTGGGGCAATGACTTGCAGTATTGTGGCTCCACCCCCTTTCTAAGATGGCCGACATCCAACCCTGGGAATGAATCGTCTGGCCATCCAGTCCAGGGCACGCCGTTCCCTTTACACAGCGCCCTCACAGGTCGGGAGGGAGATGTATCACCAAGAATCATTCTGTCGACAATGGATAATTGCAAAGCATACGACATGGTTTATTTCGATTTCCAGAAAGCTTTTGACAAAGTCCTGCATAAAAGATTCATTCTCAAACTGAACGCAGTAGGGATTCAAGGAAATGCATGCACATGGATTAGGGAGTGGTTAACAGGTAGAAAACATGATTAGAGGAGATACCTCAAAATGGAGCGAGGTAACGGGATCAGAATTAGGTCCTCTGCTATTCCTAATCTACATTAACCCTTTGCGGTCCTATGTCGGTCCAGGTCCGACATTACAATTTTCCCTTTCCGGTCCGATGTCTAGTGGTTTGTTCTCTAAAAAAAGCAGAGAAAACCATTCAATGGCCAAGTGTGACCGATAGGGATTGAGAGAAGCCGAAAAAAAGGGGTGTGTCTCATGAATACAGATAGACCCAGCACCACGGACATAAACAAACAAGATAGCTGCTTCTGCATCCAGCGCTCAAAGAATATCACAGACATTTGCAGAGCTTTTTGAGATGTTACAGTAATAAAATAACGACTTGGATCGCATTATTGAGGAGTTTGGTGATAAAACGAGTGATCAGGAGTTGATTTATCGGTATGCACGACTATGAAGAGGTATGTGAAAAATACAGTGAACAATGCAGTGCCTTTTAAACCTGTTTTACTGTGAAAAAAATACTTTTAAACAGTGCATCTAAAATAAACTGCGTGTGTGAAAATAAATTGGACCTGGCGCGCCTGAGACGCACTGAATAAATTGACCGCTAAGGGTTAATAACAGATAGATTCTCACCATATTGTATTTCCTTGTGGAACAATATAGGATAAAAACAAGAGAGGGAGAGGAGTTCTAAGTGTTGTCTGTTCTTCTCTTGTCTACAGAACTCCCAAAGGCTGTCCTTACCCAGGAGTCTGAATGGATACAGATATATGAATCTGAGAGCGTTACACTGAGATGTCAGGTTCCGGGGAATTACACTGAGTGGAGATTCACATGGTACAACGCTGGGACGAATGGTCCACTAACCCAGGATTACTACATCAGTACAGATGGTGACAGCTACACAATTAGCTCTGCTGCTCAATACCACAGTGGGGTATATGCCTGTAGAGGTGGAAGGACAGGTAACCCATCGTACTCTACAATCAGCAATAGTCTTACACTGATAGTATCAGGTAAGTCATTTCAAACACTCTGAATTCTAACATTCTGATCCTCTCCTCTATTGTAGACTCCAGACGGGGCTCTCTGTCTCCCGACTGCCTTCCTACCTGAGTGCTGTCTGCCCTGCCTCCTCTCTTTCTTCCTGCATTTGTAACACACATACACTGAGAGAGTTCCTCTATTTACACTGCTCCTCCTCCCTTCTTTCCTTCTCATCGGTGTGTGGCAATGTGCCCCGCCCCTGTGTGCATTTCTGTGTTGTATGTTGCGTGTGGTGTGTTAATGTTGGTGTATAGAGATGGCTGCACGGGATATAAATGGGTGTGTGCAGCACGAGTTATTTAAAATGTATAATTGTATATAGGCACGGGATTGCACATCACTTCACGTGCATTTAAAGTATTTAATATGTGAGCATGAGGATGCACATAATTAATTCACGTGCTGGGATTCAAGTGAATAATTAATTGGTAATTGAATCCTGGCACAACAGTATATACAGATGCACGTTTCATTCACTCAGGGTTGTGTGTTCAGTGAGTGGAAAACGGAAGAGAAGGGGATTGCTATCGCGTGCTGGTAGGACCCGCACGATACGTGTTTGTTTATTTAAACTCACCGTGTTTGTGTGTCTGTCCGTCCACCGTTTGTTAATGTCAGTCTGTTTTGTTTGTTTATTTATTCTGGCGTAAAGTGCCGTGTCCTGTGTTTTGTTAAAACCTTTTTATTTATAATAAACCGGCGCAAGCAAGCGCCTTCATCATTTCATTTCAACTGTCTCTCTGCGTGTATTCATTTCCTGGATCTGACGGCACCACTCAACCAGCCTTGTGACAGGTGTCAGTGCTGTCTGCCCCTTCATTCCATTTCTGTCACCTTCACACGCTGAGAGGATTTCTCAATCTACACTGAACTGTTCCTGCCTTCTCATCAGTGAGACTGAGTACCCCTTCTCTGTCTCCCTCTATCCTTTCACAAACACACACTTGGAAGGTATTCCTTGTCCCTCTGGGATACACATGCACATGTAAAGTAAGAACATAAGAAAGGAGGCCATTCAGCCCATCTTGCTCGTTTGGTTTTTAGTAGCTTATTGATCCCAGAATCTCATCAAGCAGCTTCTTGAAGGATCCCAGGGTGTCAGCTTCAACAATATTAAGTAGCTACAGTAGTTATATCATAACAAGTTGTTTTTAAAGCACAATTACAGTTATTTGACCGATTATTTACTGTGTTTAATTAATTTCATTTTAAAAAGCAAATTATGTTTATCATTAAAGACTTCTTTCTCTCTCTGTTTCCTTAGAGCTGATCAGCACACCCACTCTGACAGTGCTACCTGATGCCTTAGTGTGGGAGGGAGAGGCTGTGACTCTGCAGTGTGGGGCTCAGATATATAAACAGGGCACACAACTTCAGTACCGCTATACCAAGAGTGGAGCTGCATCCCCAAATACAATCCCAGCAGTAGTGCCGAGTGATGAAGGGAGTTACCAGTGTGAGGTGGAGGCAGCAGAGACGGGGCTGAAGAAAAGGAGTGATTCTGTGTCACTGACTGTGAGAGGTGAGTTCAGTCTTCTCTTTAAGAGATCTTAATGGACTTCAGTCTTCCCTGCTGTAAATAAGTAAAAGGAGAATGTATTATCTTCTTCCTGTTTGCAACCACTAGCAATTATGAGACGCGTCTCCATTATGATAACTCGCTATCTTAATCTCAGTTTCATTTCTTTCTGATTCCCTTTTGTACCTGTTTGTCAGCTTCTGTAAATGTTCCTGCACTTGTATTATTATTATTATTATTAGTTTATTTAGCAGACGCCTTTATCCAAGGCGACTTACAGAGACTAGGGTGTGTGAACTATGCATCAGCTGCAGAGTCACTTACAATAACGTCTCACCCGAAAGACGGAGCACAAGGAGGTTAAGTGACTTGCTCAGGGTCACACAATGAGTCAGTGGCTGAGGTGGGATTTGAACCGGGGACCTCCTGGTTACAAGCCCATTTCTTTAATCACTGGACCACACAGTGTCACAGGCAGTGTGGAAATGACAAAAGAACAATACGATTCAAAAATAAACCAAGCTAAAGTTTTATTAAACAATTCCAGGAAAAGTGAGCAAACAAAACAAAATCCTGCCTTTTAGTACAGGACAGCTAGGCTGTTTTCCCGTTTACACACAATTTCTCAAAACAATCCCTTTTTTTAAGAACCACTCTGCCACACTATGTATGCCTTTCCACATTGGCAAGATGCTCCACGGTAACCCCAAGACCCTTTAAACAGTCTTCCTGCTCTGTTTCTAGACATTCATTTTCTACTGAAAATGTTCATGCCCAATGTGCAGCACTTTCCATAGCATGACTTATCAAAGTGGGATTGATGAGGGCTTGGGGTGTGCAGCACTTTCATTACATATCAAAGTGGGATTGATGAGGGCTTGGGGTGTGCAGCACTTTCATTACATATCAAAGTGGGATTGATGAGCGCTTGGGGTGTGCAGCACTTTCATTACATATCAAAGTGGGATTGATGAGCGCTTGGGGTGTGCAGCACTTTCATTACATATCAAAGTGGGATTGATGAGGGCTTGGGGTGTGCAGCACTTTCATTACATATCAAAGTGGGATTGATGAGCGCTTGGGGTGTGCAGCACTTTCATTACATATCAAAGTGGGATTGATGAGCGCTTGGGGTGTGCAGCACTTTCATTACATATCAAAGTGGGATTGATGAGGGCTTGGGGTGTGCAGCATTTTCATTACATATCAAAGTGGGATTGATGAGGGCTTGGGGTGTGCAGCACTTTCATTACATATCAAAGTGGGATTGATGAGAACTTGGGGTGTGCAGCACTTTCATTACATATCAAAGTGGGATTGATGAGCGCTTGGGGTGTGCAGCACTTTCATTACATATCAAAGTGGGATTGATGAGGGCTTGGGGTGTGCAGCACTTTCATTACATATCAAAGTGGGATTGATGAGCGCTTGGGGTGTGCAGCACTTTCATTACATCTCAAAGTGGGATTGATGAGGGCTTGGGGTGTGCAGCACTTTCATTACATATCAAAGTGGGATTGGTGACCGCTTGGGGTGTGCAGCACTTTCATTACATATCAAAGTGGGATTGATGAGGGCTTGGGGTGTGCAGCACTTTCATTACATATCAAAGTGGGATTGGTGACCGCTTGGGGTGTGCAGCACTTTCATTACATATCAAAGTGGGATTGATGAGTGCTTGGGGTGTGCAGCACTTTCATTACATCTCAAAGTGGGATTGATGAGGGCTTGGGGTGTGCAGCACTTTCATTACATATCAAAGTGGGATTGATGAGCACTTGGGGTGTCTGGTAATTTCTCCCAGTTTGTTTGATATTTTTCACTGCAAATCTTTAACAAACTACAACAGAACGTATCCAACACTTTGAGGCTTGTGGTGTAAAGAGCAATGATTATATTAAGCTATAATGGGGGTTTACCTCTCAATGAGAACCCCTATTGAATTGAATTGTTTTGGATCATTATTTCAATGTGCTAAATATTTATATGAGATTGTACTAGATCATAACCTTCAGTGTTATTTCCCAGAAGTTGAGGTTTAAAAACTCTATTGAACTCTACATTGCTTTCTCTGATTGGTCTGCATTAATATGAAACAATCATTCTATTCTATTCATTCTGTGCTCCAGGGTGATTCTTTAGTCCTTTCTTTCACCCAGACTTTGTGTCTAACAGAATTATTACTGATTGAAGCCTGCAAGCTACTTCAAAGAGTTCATACAAGAGCTTTATAATAGTAAGAGATCTACTTGCATAGCAAACGCTTTGTAGATTAATTTGTAGATCACTTTGTAGTAGGGCTGTGTTGGAAGGTTCGAAGGTTCGTTCACTAGCCAGGAATTCGATGGTAGTTTTAAACCTTTGAAGGTTCATCAAGTTGCATTCACGCACTGCATGTTTTTTTTCTGTTAACAGAAACCGGTTGACAATGTGTGAATGCTATAAAGCACACATGAAATGTCACTCACATGCACAATTCGATCTTTTGATTTGTATAATGCATATTACGCACACAAAAGTTGTTGCATTAAAATCCACTACCAAATCATTATACGTAGCAACTCTATATGGCGCCGCTGCCGTGTATGGAGCAGGGTGTAGTATTATTATTATTATGATCTGTTTATTTATTAGCAAGTGCATTTAAAGTGACTACCTGTAATGTGTTGTAGTTATTCATTATGTTCAAGTAACTATTTCATTTAATACAAGTAAAACATAAATTAGTAAGTATTTGTTGTGTGTCTCCCCTGAACATAATACCCCACAGCTATCCTGCTAGGAAAGTGCTGCTCACAGCCACTCAGGAATAAAGGAAACGTGAGTCTGTATATGTCATCTTCTGTATTTCAGAAGGACGACCAAAGCCAGCCCTGTCCCGGGAGGGGAGAGGGGGAGAAATATTTGAAGAAGACACAGTGACCCTGAACTGCTCTGTTCAGCCATATTCTAGTGGCTGGAGCTATCTCTGGTTTAGACTAGAAATGAAGGGGGGAGAAAACAAAAAAACAGAAGGGAGACCACATCAAAACAAGGGCAACAACTCAGGTAAGACAACTATTAAATGTATTTATCTTAATGCTAGAAGTCTCAGAAACAAAATGTTAGAACTTGAAGCTACTGCACTAACAAGTAACTACGATGAGATAGGTGTTACAGAAACTTGGTTGTCTGAGAGTGATGGAGACGAATATAATATTAGTGGGTACACACTGTATAGGAAAGACAGGCAGGACAGAAGAAGCGGAGGGGTAGCGCTATACATAAGAAATAGCCTTGAAGCCCAGGTGTTAAATCAGGACAAAGAAAACAATGCAGAATCAATATGGGTCAGAATAATGGACACAAATTCAAAGGGCATAATAATAGGAGCATGCTATAGACCGCCAAATTCAGACGCTGAGCAAAATAATCTGTTGTACAATGACATTAGAAATGCGTGTAGAAAAGGAGAAGCCATACTAATGGGGGATTTCAAATTCCCCCATATAAAATGGGAAACCCGGTGGGGAGCACAACGGACGAAATTGAAATGGTGGAAATGACAAATGACTGCTTCCTAACGCAATTTGTCAAGGCACCGACTAGAGGGGAGGCATGCCTTGATTTAATCTTTTCAAATATTGAAGACAGAATAACTAAAACAGAGATCAGAGAGCCATTGGCAAACTCAGACCACAACATGGTCTCATTTGAAATATTTTTTAAAACCCCAAAAGTAATGACTAAAGCTAAGGTTTAACCTACTTGACTTTTTTGAGGATGCAACATTGAAAATGGATAACTGCAAAGCATACAACATGGTTTATTTAGATTTCCAGAAAGCTTTTGACAAAGTCCTGCATAAAAGATTAATTCTCAAACTGAACGCAGTAGGGATTCAAGGAAATGCATGCACATGGATTAGGGAGTGGTTAACATGTAGAAAACAGAAAGTACTGATTAGAGGAGAAACCTCGAAATGGAGAGAGGTAACCAGTGGTGTACCACAGGGATCAGTATTAGGTCCTCTGCTATTCCTAATCTACATTAATGATTTAGATTCTGGTATAGTAAGCAAACTCGTTAAATTTGCAGACGACACAAAAATAGGAGGAGTGGCAAACACTGTTGCAGCAGCAAAGGTCATTCAAAATGATCTAGACAGCATTCAGAATTGGGCAGACACATGGCAAATGAAATTTAATAGAGAAAAGTGTAAAGTATTGCATGCAGGCAATAAAAATGTGCATTATAAATATCATATGGGAGATACTGAAATTGAAGAAGGAATCTATGAAAAAGAGTTTATGTTGACTCGGAAATGTCTTCATCTAGACAATGTGGGGAAGCTATAAAAAAGGCCAACAAGATGCTCGGATATATTGTGAGAAGTGTTGAATTTAAATCAAGGGAAGTAATGTTAAAACTCTACAATGCATTAGTAAGACCTCACCTAGGATATTGTGTTCAGTTCTGGTCACCTCGTTACAAAAAGGATATTGCTGCTCTAGAAAGAGTGCAAAGAAGAGCAACCAGAATTATCCCGGGTTTGAAAGGGATGTCGTATGCAGACAGGCTAAAAGAATTGAATCTATTCAGTCTTGAACAAAGAAGACTACGCGGCGATCTGATTCAAACATTCAAAATCCTAAAAGGTATAGACAATGTCAACCCAGGGGACTTCTTTGACCTGAAAAAGAAACAAGGACCAGGGGTCACAAATGGAGATTAGATAAAGGGGCATTCAGAACAGAAAATAGGAGGCACTTTTTTACACAGAGAATTGTGAGGATCTGGAACCAACTCCCCAGTAATGTTGTTGAAGCTGACACCCTGGGATCCTTCAAGAAGCTGCTTGATGAGATTCTGGGATCAATAAGCTACTAACAACCAAACAAGCAAGATGGGCTGAATGGCCTCCTCTCGTTTGTAAACTTTCTTATGTTCTTATGTTCTTAAAGACAGGCAGGGAGCTCCAGTGTACCAGACTGACAGCAGCAGTGGAAATGGAGCAGGATACACAATCAGTGCTGCTGCTCTGTCCCACAGTGGAGAGTACCGGTGTCTAGCTCGACGGGGCAGGAACACGTTTTACTCACAATACAGCGATCCCATCTGGGTAAATGTAACTGGTGAGTGATACCGAATCTCCTGCCTTTTTACAAAAGTAGCGGGTGCTGTTTTGTTCTGCTAGAGGTGACTCAATCCTCCAGCATTTCTCTAATTCTCAATTTCTAACTCTATTCCTCTCTGTGCCTATCTGTCTATTAAGATTGAAGTTTCTCACCTACTGTACCACACAATAGCTAAAATCAAAGCGATATCTGATGTTATATAGAATACCATGACAAAGCATATCTAGTTACAGTAAATGTTAGTAATAGTAATACCAATAGTAAACCAATTAGTAATAATAATCTCATTTTCCATTTTTCAATACCATATCTATTCACGGTACATGTCGTCCATTTTAAAAATAATTCTCATTACTCATTTTTCAATACCAAGAAAAAATATGTAATTAATGATTTGAGAGCGGGATTAAACTCATGACTATCACTGTTGTAAGTGAGGACTCAACTCATTATGCTTCATAGCAGTGTTTGAATGACTTGCAGATTATCAATGCAGATATATCTAAGGGTTTGGAACCTAGGGAGGGGAGGCTGCAGGATGCTGTGGGATGTTTCAATGGTGTGTTTATAGCTTGTTCCTGTCTTGACTGAAACATTTGCTGTTACCTTTACAGGTAAACCAATAAAGAGCCTCTATACTCCAGCACTGCCTCTGTCTCTCTAAGGAGCCTCTATACTCCAGCACTGCCTCTGTCTCTCTAAGGAGCCTCTATACTCCAGCACTGCCTCTGTCTCTCTAAGGAGCCTCTATACTCCAGCACTGCCTCTGTCTCTCTAAGGAGCCTCTATACTCCAGCACTGCCTCTGTCTCTCTAAGGAGCCTCTATACTCCAGCACTGCCTCTGTCTCCCTAAGGAGCTTCTATACTCCAGCACTGCCTCTGTCTCTCTAAGGAGCCTCTATACTAAAGCACTGCCTCTGTCTCTCTAAGGAGCAGGGGGCTCTGAGGGAATCCCACTCTCTGGAAGACGCTGGTTCTGATTGATTTGAATATCTTGGTCAGACAGCTTCACAATCACTCACCTGTCTTCATGTCATCTTTTCGTAGCTCTGTTCTCCAGGGTGACTCTGACAGCATCTCCAGGAGCCACAGTGAAGGAGGGAGAGGCTCTTAACCTGACCTGTGAGGCAGCAGTGAACAAAACCCCCCGCCCTGAACTCCACTACACCATTGTGAGAGACGGGGAGCCTGTGACTAACAGCACTGACTCTGCACTGTACAGCATAGCCAGCACTGAGAAGAGCCACACTGGGAGCTACACGTGTGCTGTGGAGTCACAGGGAGTGAAGAAGAGCAGCCAGGAGCTACACATTGAAGTGCAAAGTAAGAACAACCTATATCCCCTTATATAACTGTAATAAAAATATGGTTCATAATAAACTGGCATGGCAAGGAGGACTAAAGATCAACAAGGATATCACCTCTTGTCACCCGCTGTCCAAATAAACAGTTGTTTCCAAGCTCTTGAACCCTCCTGAACAGTTTTGCTTTATATGTCTGTCCAGTAATCCTCATGATTGTGAATGACACTCACACACCCCTCCTCTATCCTCAGAGTCCTGGTCGTGGATCATTGCTGCTCTCAGTGTCTCTGGTTTTGATTGTTATTCACTCACCCCTCCTCTCTCTCCTCTCAGAGTCCTGGTCGTGGATCATTGCTGCTCTCAGTGTCTCTGGTTTTGATTGTTATTCACTCACCCCTCCTCTCTCCTCTCAGACTCCTGGTCGTGGATCATTGCTGCTCTCAGTGTCTCTGGTTTTGATTGTTATTCACTCACCCCTCCTCTCTCCTCAGAGTCCTGGTCGTGGATCATTGCTGCTCTCAGTGTCTCTGGTTTTGATTGTTATTCACTCACCTCTCCTCTCTCCTCTCAGACTCCTGGTCGTGGATCATTGCTGCTCTCAGTGTCTCTGGTTTTGATTGTTATTCACTCACCCCTCCTCTCTCCTCAGAGTCCTGGTCGTGGATCATTGCTGCTCTCAGTGTCTCTGGTTTTGATTGTTATTCATTCACCCCTCCTCTCCCCTCAGAGTCCTGGTCGTGGATCATTGCTGCTCTCAGTGTCTCACTGGTTTTGATTGTTATTCACTCACCCCTCCTCTATCCTCAGAGTCCTGGTCGTGGATCATTGCTGCTCTCAGTGTCTCGCTGATTTTGATTGTTATTCACTCACCCCTCCGAGTCCTGGTCGTGGATCATTGCTGCTCTCAGTGTCTCGCTGGTTTTGATTGTTATTCACTCACCCCTCCTCTCTCTCCTCTCAGAGTCCTGGTCGTGGATCATTGCTGCTCTCAGTGTCTCTGGTTTTGATTGTTATTCACTCACCCCTCCTCTCCCCTCAGAGTCCTGGTCGTGGATCATTGCTGCTCTCAGTGTCTCTCTGGTTTTGATTGTTATTCACTCACCCCTCCTCTCCTCTCAGAGTCCTGGTCGTGGATCATTGCTGCTCCCAGTGTCTCGCTGGTTTTGATTGTTATTCACTCACCCCTCCTCTATCCTCAGAGTCCTGGTCGTGGATCATTGCTGCTCTCAGTGTCTCTGGTTTTGATTGTTATTCACTCACCTCTCCTCTCTCCTCAGAGTCCTGGTCGTGGATCATTGCTGCTCTCAGTGTCTCTGGTTTTGATTGTTATTCACTCACCCCTCCTCTCTCCCCTCAGAGTCCTGGTTGTGGATCATTGCTGCTCTCAGTGTCTCTGGTTTTGATTGTTATTCACTCACCCCTCCTCTCTCCTCAGAGTCCTGGTCGTGGATCATTGCTGCTCTCAGTGTCTCTGGTTTTGATTGTTATTCACTCACCCCTCCTCTCCTCTCAGAGTCCTGGTCGTGGATCATTGCTGCTCTCAGTGTCTCTGGTTTTGATTGTTATTCACTCACCCCTCCTCTCTCCTCTCAGAGTCCTGGTCGTGGATCATTGCGGCTCTCAGTGTCTCTGGTTTTGATTGTTATTCACTCACCCCTCCTCTCCCCTCAGAGTCCTGGTCGTGGATCATTGCTGCTCTCAGTGTCTCTGGTTTTGATTGTTATTCACTCACCCCTCCTCTCTCCCCTCAGAGTCCTGGTTGTGGATCATTGCTGCTCTCAGTGTCTCTGGTTTTGATTGTTATTCACTCACCTCTCCTCTCTCCTCAGAGTCCTGGTCGTGGATCATTGCTGCTCTCAGTGTCTCTGGTTTTGATTGTTATTCACTCACCCCTCCTCTCTCCCCTCAGAGTCCTGGTTGTGGATCATTGCTGCTCTCAGTGTCTCTGGTTTTGATTGTTATTCACTCACCTCTCCTCTCTCCTCAGAGTCCTGGTCGTGGATCATTGCTGATCTCAGTGTCTCTGGTTTTGATTGTTATTCACTCACCTCTCCTCTCTCCTCTCAGAGTCCTGGTCGTGGATCATTGCTGCTCTCAGTGTCTCGCTGGTTTCGATTGTTATTCACTCACCCCTCCTCTCCCCTCAGAGTCCTGGTCGTGGATCATTGCTGCTCTCAGTGTCTCTGATTTTGATTGTTATTCACTCACCTCTCCTCTCTCCTCAGAGTCCTGGTCGTGGATCATTGCTGCTCTCAGTGTCTCTGGTTTTGATTGTTATTCACTCACCTCTCCTCTCTCCTCAGAGTCCTGGTCGTGGATCATTGCTGCTCTCAGTGTCTCTGGTTTTGATTGTTATTCACTCACCCCTCCTCTCCCCTCAGAGTCCTGGTCGTGGATCATTGCTGCTCTCAGTGTCTCTGGTTTTGATTGTTATTCACTCACCCCTCCTCTCTCCTCAGAGTCCTGGTCGTGGATCATTGCTGCTCTCAGTGTCTCTGGTTTTGATTGTTATTCACTCACCCCTCCTCTCCTCTCAGAGTCCTGGTCGTGGATCATTGCTGCTCTCAGTGTCTCGCGTTTTGATTGTTATTCACTCACCCCTCCTCTCCTCTCAGAGTCCTGGTCGTGGATCATTGCTGCTCTCAGTGTCTCTGGTTTTGATTGTTATTCACTCACCCCTCCTCTCTCCTCAGAGTCCTGGTCGTGGATCATTGCTGCTCTCAGTGTCTCTGGTTTTGATTGTTATTCACTCACCCCTCCTCTCCTCTCAGAGTCCTGGTCGTGGATCATTGCTGCTCTCAGTGTCTCTGGTTTTGATTGTTATTCACTCACCCCTCCTCTCCCCTCAGAGTCCTGGTCGTGGATCATTGCTGCTCTCAGTGTCTCTGGTTTTGATTGTTATTCACTCACCCCTCCTCTCTCCCCTCAGAGTCCTGGTCGTGGATCATTGCTGCTCTCAGTGTCTCGCTGGTTTTGATTGTTATTCACTCACCCCTCCTCTCTCCTCAGAGTCCTGGTCGTGGATCATTGCTGCTCTCAGTGTCTCTGGTTTTGATTGTTATTCACTCACCCCTCCTCTCTCCTCAGAGTCCTGGTCATGGATCATTGCTGCTCTCAGTGTCTCTGGTTTTGATTGTTATTCACTCACCCCTCCTCTCTCCCCTCAGAGTCCTGGTCGTGGATCATTGCTGCTCTCAGTGTCTCGCTGGTTTTGATTGTTATTCACTCACCCCTCCTCTCTCCTCAGAGTCCTGGTCGTGGATCATTGCTGCTCTCAGTGTCTCTGGTTTTGATTGTTATTCACTCACCCCTCCTCTCCTCTCAGAGTCCTGGTCGTGGATCATTGCTGCTCTCAGTGTCTCGCTGGTTTTGATTGTTATTCACTCACCACTCCTCTCCCCTCAGAGTCCTGGTCGTGGATCATTGCTGCTCTCAGTATCTGGTTTTGATTGTTATTCACTCACCCCTCCTCTCTCCTCAGACTCCTGGTCGTGGATCATTGCTGCTCTCAGTGTCTCTGGTTTTGATTGTTATTCACTCACCCCTCCTCTCTCCTCAGAGTCCTGGTCGTGGATCATTGCTGCTCTCAGTGTCTCTGGTTTTGATTGTTATTCACTCACCCCTCCTCTCTCCTCAGAGTCCTGGTCGTGGATCATTGCTGCTCTCAGTGTCTCTGGTTTTGATTGTTATTCACTCACCCCTCCTCTCTCCTCAGAGTCCTGGTCGTGGATCATTGCTGCTCTCAGTGTCTCTGGTTTTGATTGTTATTCACTCACCACTCCTCTCCCCTCAGAGTCCTGGTCGTGGATCATTGCTGCTCTCAGTGTCTCTGGTTTTGATTGTTATTCACTCACCACTCCTCTCCCCTCAGAGTCCTGGTCGTGGATCATTGCTGCTCTCAGTGTCTCTGGTTTTGATTGTTATTCACTCACCACTCCTCTCCCCTCAGAGTCCTGGTCGTGGATCATTGCTGCTCTCAGTGTCTCTGGTTTTGATTGTTATTCACTCACCCCTCCTCTCTCCTCTCAGAGTCCTGGTCGTGGATCATTGCTGCTCTCAGTGTCTCGCTGGTTTTGATTGTTATTCACTCACCCCTCCTCTCTCCTCAGAGTCCTGGTCGTGGATCATTGCTGCTCTCAGTGTCTCTGGTTTTGATTGTTATTCACTCACCCCTCCTCTCCCCTCAGAGTCCTGGACGTGGATCATTGCTGCTCTCAGTGTCTCTGGTTTTGATTGTTATTCACTCACCCCTCCTCTCCCAGAGTCCTGGTCGTGGATCATTGCTGCTCTCAGTGTCTCTGGTTTTGATTGTTATTCACTCACCCCTCTCCTCTCAGAGTCCTGGTCGTGGATCATTGCTGCTCTCAGTGTCTCTGGTTTTGATTGTTATTCACTCACCCCTCCTCTCCTCTCAGAGTCCTGGTCGTGGATCATTGCTGCTCTCAGTGTCTCTGGTTTTGATTGTTATTCACTCACATCTCCTCTCTCCTCAGAGTCCTGGTCGTGGATCATTGCTGCTCTCAGTGTCTCTGGTTTTGATTGTTATTCACTCACCCCTCCTCTCTCCTCAGAGTCCTGGTCGTGGATCATTGCTGCTCTCAGTGTCTCTGGTTTTGATTGTTATTCACTCACCCCTCCTCTCTCCTCAGAGTCCTGGTCGTGGATCATTGCTGCTCTCAGTGTCTCTGGTTTTGATTGTTATTCACTCACCCCTCCTCTCCTCTCAGAGTCCTGGTCGTGGATCATTGCTGCTCTCAGTGTCTCTGGTTTTGATTGTTATTCACTCACCCCTCCTCTCTCCTCAGAGTCCTGGTCGTGGATCATTGCTGCTCTCAGTGTCTCTGGTTTTGATTGTTATTCACTCACCCCTCCTCTCCCCTCAGAGTCCTGGTCGTGGATCATTGCTGCTCTCAGTGTCTCTGGTTTTGATTGTTATTCACTCACCCCTCCTCTCTCCTCAGAGTCCTGGTCGTGGATCATTGCTGCTCTCAGTGTCTCTGGTTTTGATTGTTATTCACTCACCCCTCCTCTCTCCTCAGAGTCCTGGTCGTGGATCATTGCTGCTCTCAGTGTCTCTGGTTTTGATTGTTATTCACTCACCCCTCCTCTCTCCTCAGAGTCCTGGTCGTGGATCATTGCTGCTCTCAGTGTCTCTGGTTTTGTTTGTTATTCACTCACTCCTCCTCTATCCTCAGAGTCCTGGTCGTGGATCATTGCTGCTCTCAGTGTCTCTGGTTTTGATTGTTATTCACTCACCCCTCCTCTCTCCTCAGAGTCCTGGTCGTGGATCATTGCTGCTCTCAGTGTCTCGCTGGTTTTGATTGTTATTCACTCACCCCTCCTCTCCTCTCAGAGTCCTGGTCGTGGATCATTGCTGCTCTCAGTGTCTCGCTGGTTTTGATTGTTATTCACTCACCCCTCCTCTCCTCTCAGAGTCCTGGTCGTGGATCATTGCTGCTCTCAGTGTCTCGCTGGTTTTGATTGTTATTCACTCACCCCTCCTCTCCTCTCAGAGTCCTGGTCGTGGATCATTGCTGCTCTCAGTGTCTCGCTGGTTTTGATTGTTATTCACTCACCCCTCCTCTCCTCTCAGAGTCCTGGTCGTGGATCATTGCTGCTCTCAGTGTCTCTGGTTTTGATTGTTATTCACTCACCCCTCCTCTCCTCTCAGAGTCCTGGTCGTGGATCATTGCTGCTCTCAGTGTCTCTGGTTTTGATTGTTATTCACTCACCCCTCCTCTCCTCTCAGAGTCCTGGTCGTGGATCATTGCTGCTCTCAGTGTCTCTCTGATTTTGATTGTTATCACGGTCACACTGTTGCTGTTCTACCGATACAAGACCAAAGGTGAGACTCACACTCAATCTTAATAAATTCAAGGACAAGCATTGTGTCTTGTTATTTTCATTGACTATATTGAGAAAGGCTTCTATTAGAAAATTGTCATTGAATTTATTCAATTTGAGTATTTCCTTTGTATTAATACTGAATGAGACGACATAGACCTCAGAGCATTCTTGCAGAATGGGCTGATATTACTCCGCTTCGGCTCCATTAAGTTCTTCAGCATTTTAAGAACATAAGAACATAAGAAAGTTTACAAACGAGAGGAGGCCATTCAGCCCATCTTGCTCATTTGGTTTTTAGTACCTTATTGATCCCAGAATCTCATCAAGCAGCTTCTTGAAGGATCCCAGGGTGTCAGCTTCAACAACATTACTGGGGAGTTGGTTCCAGACCCTCACAATTCTCTGTGTAAAAAAATGCCTCCTATTTTCTGTTCTGAATGCCCCTTTATCTAATCTCCATTTATGACCCCTGGTCCTTTTTTCTTTTTTCAAGTCAAAGAAGTCCCCCGGGTTGACATTGTCTATACCTTTTAGGATTTTGAATGTTTGAATCAGATCGCCGCGTAGTTATAGTTATGACTCTGCTAATACACACCGCTAAGACCCTAAGCACTGCTGTACCAGAACTGCTGTTCATTTACCATGGAGAGATCAAATTACACAGACCAAAGTCAACTCCAGTTAAAAAGCATACCTTTACAACATGTTTCCTTTATTTCCAGGTTTTGTGTTCAATGCTGCCGAATCAAGGTAAGAATGCGGTTCTTAATATCAGTTACAAGCGGCTGCAATGGCTGATAGAATATGTGCTTGGCATGACTCTAGTAGCTCTGGGCATGCTGTGACTGCTGTGCTGCAGGTACTCATCATGCTGTGCCATTGAGATCTCACTCTGCACACACATGGTGCTGCAGTGTGTTTGAAACCTTTAAGGCTCCATAGAAAAGACAAGATTTAGTTTCTTCCCTGAAATCTGTGTGAAACTGTGACCAAACCAGCTTGTTTCATCCTTTCCCATGAATTCAGGTGATTAAGCCCTGAATCAGATTATTAAACTGTTTCCGTTGTGTCTCTGTGGTAGACTGCAGGTAGAATCAGCTGTAGGCAGCCCCAGTTTGATACTGGAACAAGATGAGATTGTATTTTATGGTCTGGTTTCATGGTGCACATATTATTATTATTATTACATTTCTTAGCAGACGCCCTTATCCAGGGCGACTTACAATTGTTACAAGATATCACATTATTTTTACATACAATTACCCATTTATACAGCTGGGTTTTTACTGGAGCAATCTAGGTAAAGTACCTTTTTCAAGGGTACAGCAGCAGTGTCCCCCACCTGGGATTGAACCCACGACCCTCCGGTCAAGAGTCCAGAGCTCTAACCACTACGCCACACTGCTGCTCCACATAGAAACAAAGCAACAGTAATGAGGCTCTGTGACAAGGATGACAGAGGTTGAGGCTCAGAGACAGTTTGAAAGTTCAAAATAAAGCTTTTTAATAAACAAAAATACAAAATAAACAGGCCAAACAAAAAGGTTTCAAACACAAAATAAACACAAAACAAAACTTACAAATATAGTTTCCAGGCTGGGCGTTGCCTTCACTGGTTTTCAAAACAGCACACACAGACAAACATACTTCCTCTCCTTCTGGAACTCTCCCCAACTGGGAGGCTGAGTCCTCCTTTTATGCCAGGTGGCTGGGTCCTTAATTGCATAATTAATTAGTTGATTGCTCCCACCTGAAGCAATCAATCTGGGCAGGGAGGAGAATTTAACTCCTTCCCTGCTAGTATTTCTAAGGGCAGAGCCCTGCTCTGCCACAGGCTCCTATCCTCCCTGGTACATTGATCCCCTCTCTCTGTCTCTTACAGGCGCCCTACAGATCAGACTCCTGCACAGCCCTCAGGAGGAATTGAGCTCTCTGGACTTGGACAGGAGCCTGGTGAGTTACTGACAGATAAGAACTCTGTTCACAGAACTTTAACTCACCCAGAATGAAATAGTTTGACAGTTTTTGATGAAGCCAATGGCAGTCTACTACAGTATTTTTTATGAATAGCAAAATATATTAACTTAATAAACAGACTTGAAAAAACATTTAATATGGATCATAGTTTAAGATGTAAAATAATCTAATTATAAATAATCTTGCCTAGAATATAATTTAGTCTCTAGTGCTATTCATTGCTATTGTGTTTCATTGCTATTGGTGAACAAACATGGTGAAAGCCTTTTGTACTCTTTCTATTAATAGCTTAAAAAATACTATTACAAATCTGAATTGCAATACGCATGTGTTAAGATTTACTGGAGTTATTTTGTTATCTCTAACCCAGAATACACCCATGTTGGAGTGACTGGCTTTTCATAACTCAGAGTGCAGCTATGACCTCAGGACAGATAACACCTTTTGTTTTTACATAAATAGTTTCTGCTTAATAAGCTGTTTTGAGCCTATGTACAAACCATTATCAAACCAATTTTAAACTGGTTCTAAAACCATTTACTTTTGTTAAAAGTGACATGCTATAACTTTTGGTAAGTGTCACGGAACACATAATAACACACTATTGGAACACGCAGGATTTTTCTGATAAACACGCTGCTTGAAATAAAAAAAAAAACATGTGTGCTAGGAGGGGCGTGTCTTGTTTGCTGAATTTACAAAAAAAAATAGAATATCTTACATTATATTAAAAAAAAGACATTGACCACATTGACCCACGTGGCGGTTCTAGCTAGAACTGTTTATAACTTTATAATGTATGCAATTCTGGCTATCAAACGCTGTCTGGATATTTAATTCATATATCTAGGCAAAGTCAAAAACGGACATACACATAGGATTTACAACGGAAGAGTAATTAACATTTTAAATCCAAAATGGGCCAAACTGACCCGCATGGCTGTTCTAGTTTTAATGCAATTTTAGACATAACTTGAACTATCCAACTCTTTTGGCTGCTTTCACAAACCCTGATCAGCACTAATCTTGGACTACCTTACCTGAGTTAACATTAGGTAGTCCTAGATTGAGGCCTGTGCAGCCAGCCATTTATGAGCAAAAAATAATTCAAATGCTCTGATTAGACAAATTATTCATTCAATTCAGTAATTCAGAGGTCAGTTGGAACAAAAACCAGCAGACACTGGGTCCTCAGGACCAAGATTGGGAAACACTGTTTTATGTAACTTGCTTCCTATATTGGTACATACCTGTTCATTATTATGAACTACGTGATTCCTGTGTTTATGTTGCTATTATATAAACTGTTTTCCTTGTATGTCACCTTGGATAAAGGCCTCTGCCAAATTCATGATAATAAATCAGTCAATTAACATATGTTGTATGGGAAAGTATTTGAAATGCATTTAGCATCTGTCACACATTTGCATTTGTATTTAGTTTGGTAGTAAATGTATTGCATTTGCATTGAGCAAATTCAGAATTTCAAATACATGCAGTCATTTGCATTTAAATCTAAATGCATTTGACCCCTTGTTTGTTTATATCACACATTATGCTTATGGATACTCATGCAATAATATTAATGATTACGATTTCTTTCATACAGGGGGCTTATAGCCAGCCGGAAACACTGGAACCATCATGCCTTTCACCACGAAACGACAAAGAAAACAACAACATAATTACTACATGAACAGGATAGGACAGGATAAGGATCAACAAATATGCAGCCCACTCACAACAACTACAATAACACATCAGAAACCAGAGACACAGACACAACCACAATTTCAGCAATCTCCAGACCAATCACAGCACATTGAGAGTTATTATTGTGCAACTGTCCGTGTAAAATATTCAGAACGAAATCCGCCCTTTGAGGAATACTGTCTGTAACACAAACCAGCCGAATCAGCATCGCAATGAGCCACAGGCCGGACCCCACCAGCAGCAGGAACAACGTCATTGGGACCAACAGCTACAGTGCCTTGCACAAGTATTCACCCCCCTTGGACTTTTCCACATTTTCTAGTGTTACAACCTGGAATTAAAATGGATTTAATTGGGATTTTTACCATTTGATTTACACAACATACTTAACACTTTGAAGGTGCAAAATATGTTTTATTGTGACACAAAAGTTAATTAAACAAAAAAAAAAGACATTTGTTGGTTGCATAAGTATTCACCCCCCTGAGTCAATACTTGGTAGAAGCACCTTTGGCAGCAATTACAGCTGTGAGTCTTTTGGGGTAAGTCTGTAACCAGCTTTGCACATCTGGATCCTTCAATTTTTGCCCATTCAACTTGGCAAAATTGCTCAAGCTCTGTCAAGTTGGATGGGGACCGTTGGTGAACAGCAAGTCTTGCCACAGATTCTCAATCGGATTGAGGCCTGGACTTTGACTGAATCATTCTAAGACATTCAGGTTCTTGTTTTTAAACCACTCCAGTGTAGCTTTGGCTGTGTGTTTAGGGTCATTGTCCTGCTGGAAGGTGAACCTCCGCCCCAGTCCCAGGTCTCTTGCAGACTGAAACAGGTTTTCCTCTAGAATTTCCCTGTATTTGGCTCCATCCATCTTGCCCTCAATCCTGACCAGTTTCCCAGTCCCTGCCGATGAGAAACATCCCCATAACATGATGCTGCCACCACCATGCTTCACCGTGGGGATGATGTTCTCAGAGTGATGAGCAGTGTTGGCTTTGCGCCACACATAGCGTTTTGCGCTAAGGCCAAAAAGTTCAATTTTGGTCTCATCAGACCAGAGAACCTTTTTCCACATGTTTGCTGTGTCTCCCACATGCCTTTTGGCAAAATCCAAACGGGATTTGATATGGGTTTTTTTCAGCAATGGCTTTCTTCTCGCCACTCTTCCATAAAGCCCAGCTTTGTGGAGCGTCCGGGTTATAGTTGTCCTATGGACGGTTTCTCCCATCTCAGCTGTGGATCTCTCCAGCTCCTTCAGAGTTACCATTGGCCTCTTGGTTGCTTCTCTGACTAATGCCCTCCTTACCTGGTCACTGAGTTTTGGTGGACGGCCTTCTCTAGGCAGAGTCGCGGTTGTGCCATATTTTTTTCCATTTTTTAATAATGGATTTAACAGTGCTCCGGGGGATGTTCAAAGTTCGGGTTATTTTTTTATAACCCAACCCTGATTGGTGCTTCTCCAGAACTTTATCCTGGACTTGTTTTGATAGCTCCTTGGTCTTCATGATGCTGTTTGTTTAGATATGCTCTCTAACAAACTCTGGGGCCTTCCAGAAACAGGTGTATTTAATCTGAGATCATGTGACACTTTAATTGCACATAGGTGGACTCCATTCAACTAATTATGTGACTTCTGAAGGCAATTGGTTGCACCAGAGCTTATTTAGGGGTGTCACAGCAAAGGGGGTGAATACTTATGCAATCAAGACTTTTCAATTTTTTATTTGTAAATAATTTTGCAAAATCTGTAGATTTTGTTCCCCACTTCAACATTGTGGACTATTTTGTGTAGATCAGTGACAAACAATCCTAATTAAATCCATTTTAATTCCAGGTTGTAACACTACAAAATGTGGAAAAGTCCAAGGGGGGTGAATACTTAAGCAAGGCACTGTAAACAAACAAACTCAACAACAGGAAAATGACATGTCATTTATTCACAAACAGTCAGATTTGCATTACTTGGAGACACAGCACAAAACACAACAGCAGAAATCATGACTTTATCAAGAACCAGAGCCACAGAAATTTAAATTACAGCACCACACCAATCCAATCATGCCTCAATACAACACCAATCCAATCATGCCTCAATACAACACCACACCAATCATGCCTCAATACAACACCACACCAATCATGCCTCAATACAACACCACACCAATCATGGCTCAATACAACACCACACCAATCATGGCTCAATACAACACCACACCAATCATGCCTCAATACAGCACCACACCAATCATGCCCCAATGTTTAAAACAGAACAGCAAGGAAATTACAAACCACAGCCAGACCAAAAACAACGACAGTGGGAATGTCGCCCAAAGAACCCAGAACCAAAACAACGAAAACATTTACAACACCACGATAAGGACCCACATATCCAAACAGAAAGGCAACAACAACAGCTTCCACTCGAGGCAAGGCGACTTCGGGAGAGCGAAAGTTACAATAAAAATCTGGAGCCAAAAGATACTGTGGGAGCGCCAAAGCTACACTAAAAACTTAGAGGCAAAGCGACTTCAACAGAAGGAAAGTTACAATAAAAACCCAGAGCTGCAAATCCTGCTTTACAAACAACTGCAAATAAAAGACAATACCATCAGAACCCAATCAAAAAAAAAAACTTTGTGCAGGGCTGTAGCAGTGTGCCTCGCCCATGTGTGGATTTTGTGTTATGTGTTGCGTGTGGTGTGTTAATGTTGGTGTATAGGTATTGGTGCATGGGATATAAATGGGTCTGTGTAGCACGAGTGATTTCAAATATATAGTTGTATTTAGACACATATGCATAATCACTTCACGTGCAGATAAAGTATGTGAGCACGGGATTGCACAAATTAGTTCACGTGCTGGGATTCAAGTGAATAATTAATTGGAAATTGAATCGCAGCACAACAGTATATATAGATGCACGTTTTACTCACTCGGGGATGTGTGTTCGACGAGTGGAGAAAGGGTGTGGAGAGAGAAGGAGAAAATAAAACGTAAGAATGCTACTCGTGCGAGAGGACTAGCACGATACTTGTTTAGTGTTCATCCACTGTCTGTTTTGTTTGTCTATTTATTTTGGCCTCAAGTGCCGTGTTCTGTTTTGTTCAAACCTTTTATTTTTACAATTAAACGCACTGAGCACCGCAGCGTCTCAGTTTCACCTGCCAGTACTGTCTGTGTGTTTCTTTCGGGCCTGACGTCACCCCTACAGCCAGCCTGTTCACAAGGGCATATTATGCTGACAAATATATCCTTGCAAGAGCTAAATGAAGACGAACCTACAACATTTGCTACAAAGTGAAGCAATTAACAAACACATACAAAAGGAAAAACATTTTAAGACACCAACGCCGAAAACAATACTACATCACACAACTAGTGAAAAACTTAACAGGCAGGAGTCATGCTTCAAAACTCATGACAGCAACATACCTTGTTGACCTTTTCATCAAGGTTTCTTTGAAAATGTAGAACAGCCTAGTGTCTGTTTACTGCACTACAAAGCAACACACATGTCCTTCTCAATCAAATACCTGTACAGGACAGTGTCTCCCAAAAGCAGAGATGATATGTGGCCCAAGTCAACACACATCACACACTGAGGCCTACTTTTGGGAAGCCACATATAATAGCACTCTTCTGTCATGCATTCCCATTAATGAGAAAGGCCAATGCCAGATTTTCCCTGATGTGCCACTGAAAAAGCATGCTCAGCCCCAGCCACTGCCAGATGAAGATGACAGTGAAGAGCGAGGGCAAGCAAAGGAAAAACAAAGCTCACACAAATGGCAGTGCCATAAAAACATCTGTCGAATTGACTCAAGCTCTTCTCTTATTCCTTATGTAGTGAACATCCTTCAAAGCATTGTGCCAGTTACTCAAGAGGAATTGCACAAACTGACTGGCTCCATGGGATCTGTGGATCTGTGGAATTTGTTTCCATATGATGAACTGACACTTAATATGTACCAGAAACAGGACAGAACTTTTGGTAACCTCCTTAACCGTGCCCGACTCGGAGCCACCAACCAAGCTGATCGCAGAGTGTTGACAAATGTAAGCAATGCAAAACATCTCCAACCATGAAACGTGAACTTATTCAGTCAGCAGGAAGAATGATTGCAGTCCAATTTATGCTTTTGGAAACCAAACCAGACGGGACCGTTACAAAGCGACCCAATGCCAAGATTACTGCTGTGCAAAAGAGCACAATTACTGTGGACAACAGGAATTACCAATTAGCTTCCATTATCACACACCAAGGGTGTTACTTCAGGACACTATGTGTCTGTTCTTGCTGTGGGTGCTACTGGAAAATGGGTGCATGCAAATTATGCACTCATTGAAGTCAAACCATGGCCAAGAAATGCAAAGGACATGTATCTGGCCTTTTATGAAGAGATCTAGTGCTTTACAAATGGCTTACATTGGCCTAAGTTCATAACACCACTATATCAAGGAGAATAATGTTTTTTTCCAGCATTAAAATGTGTTAGTATTCTACCCTTTAGCACTGACATGCATATGTACCTTTTGAACCATTCATAACATTGTAGTTTTGTACCTACGTAAATATCAATATATCAATACCTACCAAAATATACATATTGTTTTCACCACTGATGGATGTACATTTGCAACTAAAAGAATACAATGTTTACACTTTAAACATTGTCAAAAAGTCCCTTATACCATTATTTTACTTTAAAATCTTTTCTCATTTCTGTTATATTACTCTACTTATTACTCTCTTGTCTTGTCTGTCTGTTTGTCTATTTAAGGGAATGGTCACAATCCACTTGAAGTTGTATAAAGAGCATTTCAATGTAAAGTGGAGCAAGCAAAAAGGGGTAGCAGTGTGCAGTAGTGGTTAGGGCTCTGGACTCTTGACCAGAGGGTTGTGAGTTCAATCCTAGGTTGGGGGCTCAAGGGTAAAAAAAACCACTGTATAAATGGGTAATTGTATGTAAAAAATAATATGGTATAATGTGATATCTTGTAACAATTGTAAGTCGCCCTGGATAAGGGCGTCTGCTAAGAAATACATAATAAAAAGATTAGCCAAGTTAGAAGCAACGATTGTGTGAATCTTGGGCCCCAGCACCTTTCCAATTGTGCCAAGGTTGCCCCAATTGCATCTCATAACTTGGCCTTTTGTGTTTGCTTTAAATGGCTGCTGGGTTTTTGTAACTTGGTTTTTTTACATTGACAGTGTTTATGTTTATAGATTATAATATACAGCCAGGTATTTCTGTAGTGTGTCTCCTCTCTTTCAGGGTTCATATTATAATACAAAGCCAGGTATTTCTGTAGTGTGTCTCCTTTCATTCAGGGTTCATATTATAATACAAAGCCAGGTATTTCTGTAGTGTGTCTCCTCTCTGTCAGGGTTCATATTATAATACAAAGCCAGGTATTTCTGTAGTGTGTCTCCTCTCTGTCAGGGTTCATATTATAATACAAAGCCAGGTATTTCTGTAGTGTGTCTCCTTTCATTCAGGGTTCATATTATAATCCAAAGCCAGGTATTTCTGTATTGTGTCTCCTCTCTTTCAGGGTTCATATTATAATGTGACATTTTATTAGCAGGTCTGAGAATCTGTGTCTCATGACATTTTTAAATCCAACATGAAATACTACTGTACATTATGGCTTCCGGTAGACTTTTGCAATATCGTTCTGTGGTTTCTTTGATTACATGATGTCAATTAAAACATCTAATTTATGTTAGTCTAGATTTATTTATTTTATTTATTTTATGTCTCAATCAATAATAATAATAATAATAATAATAATAATAATAATAATAATAATAATAATAATAACAAAATGTAAGTGATGCAAAACTTTTGGCCATAGCTGTACCTGCCGGGCTCCACCATGTTTCACTGTGTGGAACTGCACCTCGAGCAGTCCGGGCTGTTCCACCGAAGAACACGCTCCACGGCAGGAAGGAGGAACGGTTTCATCAAGTAAGATTGTCCAGTTATGTTGGGTCTGATCGGTCTGATCGGTCTCACGAAGGTATGCCTTTAGTATCACATCTCCCAGCAGAGCAATCACATGACCTGAACACTGGAATCACCTATTGCCAGAGCGCTCGCTCTACGTCCCGCCTCCAGACAGACAATCTTTGCAAATGTGTACAGAAACTGGCAAGGGATTCTGGGAGTTGTAGTTTTTTATGTTTGCAGTACCACTGCATTGATCGCCTCAAATGCAAAACGTTTCCAAACTAGGTGGAGACACAGACAGGCTTTTGTGGTGTACTGTCTGTAACAGTAATAATCACCGCCATGAAGTTTGTAATAGTAGAGAACTCATTTCAGGCATTAATGCATCTGCTTCATCAAATCATAAGCCTGACTCAAGCTTGAAATTCAGCTATGACCAGAAAGTACAGGAGAGGGACTCAATATTTAATTTGGGAAGTTGTACTGTGTAGTTTGGCAATAAACACCTTTAAAACAGTCACGTTTCATCATGTCATAATGGGAAAACTGAATATGGGGTGGAAAATTAATATCTCAGGTATATTAAAAAGTGTGTTGACTGTTCTTATTTATCAGTAAAGTAGAGTTGTTCTACTTTATGTAGAGGTAATTTCAGGGATGTTAATTATAGTGTTTTGGAAATAAACGCCTTTAAAACAGCCTCATCTAATCAGGTATGGTGACATAGGCAGCAGTGTGGAGTAGTGGTTAGGGCTCTGGACTCTTGACCGGAGGGTCGTGGGTTCAATCCCAGGTGGGGGACACTGCTGCTGTACCCGTGAGCAAGGTACTTTACCTAGATTGCTCCAGTAAAAAACCCAACTGTATAAATGGGTAATTGTATGTAAAAATAATGTGATATCTTGTAACAATTGTAAGTCGCCCTGGATAAGGGCGTCTGCTAAGAAATAAATAATAATAATAATAATAATAATAATGTTGTCAATGAAAGATATGTAGGAGGTTGTGAGGTCCAGTGGTTAAAGAAACCAGCTTTATATATATATACTTACTCTAAGCACACTCTTAAACTCAGGGAGACGTTCCAGATGACTTTTAATAATCAAGAAGCTCACACAAACTTATTTGTTTTGACGAATCAGAGTAGTATCAGTACTCCTTCAGTTTATTAAATGCTTAAAAATGGATTGAGTAGTTACAGACTACATCAAATCCCATGTTGTTGAGTTCAACTCTTTTATAGCTGTACCACGTTTTAAAAACAGTACAGCAACACAGGAATCAACCGAATATGATCGCACTAACACTGATCTGGACAGCGAGCATAATGCTGTTGACTCGGAATTCGATTTTTCAGATGCAGATGAAAATGACCCAGATAATGCATTAATCAGTAAGGATACTTAATAAAGCAACATTTTCTGATTTTAAATGTTCGATTCCAGAAACTGCACATTTTACATTGCCAGCAGAAGTGTGGTTGAATTTAAAAAATAATAATAAAAAAGGAAGGTATTTCAAAAAATATACATGGGAAGGTTTATTTGTGAATAAAATGAAAGAGTCAAACCCCTATTGTGTCTTAATATTAAAAAAAACACAGTTTCAGTACTGCACATAATAGAAGGACAAATAAACCTTATCTTCACATAAATGGATATTGCAAGCATAGATCGTGTAAAATGAACTTCACCATAACACTATCACATCCTAAAACACTGCGTTTTAACGTGCGGTACAGGGGCACAGTATTGCACACTTCAGATGCCTTGAAAGCGAGACCATTCAGGGGTCCCGAGAGAAACAACCTGGCTGTCACTTTACAATATGTAAAGTCTTACAAATTATACAACGAGCTGCTAGGAAACGCAGACCCAAACGCCTTAGCAGCATTAAATAGAACAGGGATTGGTTCAGATACCGCTGTCTTAAGAAAAATTAAATCAGAGAATCGTAGCAACACATTAACTGATAACAATGAAATAATAGCACTTAGAATGCTAAAAAAAGGAGGATAGTGATGTAAGTAGCATGTGTTTTAAAGGCTTTGTACAAATTATACAAGCGGTCCCACTTAGTTATATGTTTTACTGAAGAGGGTATACGGTTATGGCATGAATTAACACGCAGTAGTCCTGCTTTCTGGGATGCCACAGGTGGCATTGTTAAATCAAAATTTACGAAGAAAAGAATCTTATATTATGAATTGTTAGTATGTAGTCCGGTAACTCATTTGTCTGTGCCTGTAGCTTTTATGATCAGCGAAGAGCAAAGTGCAGTGGAATATCTTATTACAACAATAAGAGATTATGAAAGAAAGATTTCCCAAAAAAATACGTTACCTGTGCAAATAAACAGCGACAGGTCAATTGTACTGCTTCAGGCATCAATTAAAGTGTTCAATAATGAAAATATGGAAAGTTACCTTCGTCGCTGCTGGAAAAATCGTAAATGGAACAGCAAATGAGACCGATCTTAAATTTACTGTCATTAGGTCTTGCAAAAGGCATTTAATGCGACAAGCAAGTGGATTATGCAAGAAACAGTATAGCGGTAAAGATGGGCGTTATGAAGCAGGAATGTATATATTTAGCATTTTGGGTAATTCTAGTAGTCTCGATGAGGTCTCTGCTGTTGTTTATGAAATCTGTATCTCCTGGGAAGTAGGTACAATAACCCGCTAGTCACAGAAAGTCTACTAAAGCTGAAAGATAGAGTAAAAAACATAAACAGACAAGAACATGTGATTGATTCTAATAGAAGCATTCTAGATGAGGATTTAGAATGTAATTCACAAATTAAATCTCCATTTCTTGAACATTTTGAAAACATTAAATTGAAAGCGCAACGCAATTTAGAAACGCGTGAATGTGGCGAAAGAAATGCATATTTCGGAACAATTCTTTTAGAGAAACTTTTCGGTCTTTTCCTTCTCGTTACAGTTATTTGGTCAGATATGCTGATTAGAACTTTAGACAGATATTCTTGTTACAAAACACAAGTTTATCAAAATAAAACAACTGCCATTTCTGAGGTAACTTTCAAAAACACAAAAGTATTGTATTTAAATAACGAAAAGTTGAGAATTGACGAATGTGTTGCAATAGAATGAGGGAACTTTTAATATATGAGTTAGCCCTCCAAGGAATTATTCCTGTATAAATACATTTAAAATTAATCAAAAGTTATGTTCCTCTGTGTTCCATATCTCAAAATTAATATTTCAAGTGCTTAGTTTTTTCTAGTTCTCATAGTGTTTTGTTTTTTAGGACATCGTGGATCTGATCTTCTTCAGTGTTATGCTTGATCCTGTGCAAATATTTTTTTATATATATTTTTAGAATGCCCTGAAGGGGGCTGTTGAGAGCCGAGGACTTCTGCAGATTTCCTCAAATTAGAAATGAGGTTTTTTCTACCCCCCAGTGCTGTTAACAGTAGTCTAGTTAGCTTAAAATTCACTTTACAAATTAAAGCACAGGTAATTCAATGTCAAAGTGTGGTGTCATCTTTATTTTCTGTACCCCCAGTGTGTCTACATTACATTTCACCCCACTTTCAAAGATGCACAATCTTTAGTTTTGTCAGGAGTGGGTCTTGAGTGTGCCCAGTACCCGAACATGACAGGAAAACGGCTGTTTTAACTAGACACCTGACATAAAAAGTAGTGTTGCTATTACAGTGACGTAAATCTTAAATAAGTAACTTTATTTTCTGTACCCCCAGTGTGTCTACATTACATTTCACCCCACTTTCAAAGATGCACAATCTTTAGTTTTGTCAGGAGTGGGTCTTGAGTGTGCCCAGTACCCGAACATGACAGGAAAACGGCTGTTTTAACTAGACACCTGACATAAAAAGTAGTGTTGCTATTACAGTGACGTAAATCTTAAGTAAGTAACTTTATTTTCTGTACCCCCAGTGTGTCTACATTACATTTCACCCCACTTTCAAAGATGCACAATCTTTAGTTTTGTCAGGAGTGGGTCTTGAGTGTGCCCAGTACCCGAACATGACAGGAAAACGGCTGTCCCTGACATAAAAAGTAGTGTTGCTATTACAGTGACGTAAATCTTAAGTAAGTAGCTTTATTTTCTGTACACCCGGTGTGTCTACATTACATTTCACCCCACTTTCTATATGTATATAAACTATATTTTTTGTGCTGGACTTTTATTTTGATACCTTGCCTGTGCTGAGTCATTTTGAAAACCGAAAGTAATCATCTTATTGTTGCTAGCTCACAGAACTCCGAAGTTGGGGCCCACCCAAATTTCCATTCCCAGCTACGCCCCTGAGTTATATGCGATACAAACGACTCGGTTACGATGTTAAAATTCAAAATATTAGTAACGTTTTATTAAAAGGTCCCCGGTATCACAATGCCCTTTTGCGGTCCATTTTAGATAATTGCTAAACCGCACTGAACGGTTTGTATTTTGGGATTGGTACATTCCTCGTTGCGCAGCGCCTCCCCCGTCCTGTGGAACGCAGACCCTGAGGGAGAGCAGAGAGGAGGTAAGCGAGTCTTTATTGAGTTGTAAAATATGTTTTTAAACTACAGGAAGCTGTTATCTTGTATTACTTTGAAAGGGCCGTGTTGTTGTGGGGTAGGAGCGCATTGTTTTTCTGTGTGTGTGTTGTGTTTCTGAAGCGGTGTGGCTCTGCCAGCGCGTTTGTTTTTATTCACATCCCCCTCATTTACAGTCTGCGTGCCATGGGCCCAGTGATGCCAGATTTGATCCCGGGTAAATAATTGTTGCGTTCTGTTCTGTTAGATTTCAACAAACCAAACCCCACGTAGGTTAGTATCAATAGTTTTGACATTACTTATGCTAGAGCCTACCCCTAAAAACACACCTGTCACTCTGCCAAGACTTCAGGAGGGCGTGGCACCGACAGCAAGATGGTCTGAATGGCCTCCTCTCGTTTGGAAAGTTTCTTATGTTCTTAAATTCCGAGGACTTCTCTTGTGCACAGCCTTCTTCAACTCATACCAAAGATTTTCAATCAGATTTAGATCGGGACTTTGACTCGTCCATTCCAGAACCTTGATTGTATTCATCTTTAACCGTTAGATTTTGTCTGTTGGAATGTCCACTTGCACTTTAAACCAAGTTTTGTAGCGGAGGATTTCAGATGACTGACCGATATCTTTTGGTATGCTATGGAATCCATTTTACTAACTAAATTTCCTGTGCCATTAGAGGAAAATCAGCCTCATAGAAGGATACTACCACCTCCATGCTTGACAGTAGGTATGGTGTTCTTTTCTTTGTACGCCTCATCAAACTTTCTCCAAATGAAACGACTATCAGTGTGACCAAATAGCACGATTTTTGTTTCATCACTCCACAAAACCTTTGACCAGAACTCGAATCCATCATTCAGATGTCGTTTTGCAAACTTTAAGCGATTGTGACGTTTTCCTAAGAGTGGCTTTTTCCTTGGCCTGCGACCATTGAGACTTTCTCCAAAACTGTATAACAGAGTTTAGACCTTTTCGACTTGAGAGGTTCTCCATGTATGCATCTCCCTGCTTCTATAGTTTAAGATCAGGTTTGCAACGGGAACTATAAACTACACTGCTGCTTCCTTTCTGTAATTCCACAGACCCCAGATTGAGAACCTCTGTATTATAGTGTACTACAGGATACTATGTGACACTATAGTGTACTGCAGGATACTGTGTGACACTATAGTGTACTGCAGGATACTGTGTGACACTATAGTGTACTACAGGATACTGTGTGACACTATAGTGTACTACAGGATACTGTGTGACACTATAGTGTACTGCAGGATACTGTGTGACACTATAGTGTACTGCAGGATACTGTGTGACACTATAGTGTACTGCAGGATACTGTGTGACACTATAGTGTACTACAAGATACTGTGTGACACTATAGTTTACTGCAGGATACTATGTGACACTACAGTGATTTTGGACTGTACTGTAGTATTTTATTTATATGGAGTCAAGGTCTCCATTGGTAAAAGGCATGAGAAGCTTGTGACTATCTGTCTGTCTGCGCTACCGAGCCCCGAAGAAATAGATTGGACTCCTGAAGGAGGAAGTAAAAACATTCAGATATATGAGGCTGTGTGGTCCAGCAGTTAAAGAAAAGGGGCTTGTAACCAGGAGGTCCCCGGTTCAAATCCCACCTCAGCCACTGACTCATTGTGGGACCCTGAGCAAGTCACTTAACCTCCTTATGCTCCGTCTTTCGGGTGAGACGTAATTGTAAGTGACTCTGCAGCTGATGCATAGTTCACACACCCTAGTTTCTGTAAGTCACCTTGGATAAAGGCGTCTGCTAAATAAACAAATAATAATAAATAATAATAATAATAATAATAATAATATATTTGCCATGTGTTCACTTTTGTATGTGATAGATTCTACGTTTAAGTGCTACATGGGCAAATGTTTTGCATCGCCCTATAGAATTAACACCTTTAGCTTCATAAAGTTTTTTTTTATGTCTCAATCCTAAAATTCTAGGTAAAGTAAGACTTTTTGCCAAAACCTGTACACCCTGTGTCTCAATACTGCTATAATACTGTGGAGTGTAGTGCACACCCTGTGTCTCAATACTGCTGTATTACTGTAGAGTGTAGTGCACACCCTGTGTCTCAATACTGCTCTATTACTGTAGAGTGTAGCGCACACCCTGTGTCTCAATACTGCTCTATTACTGTAGAGTGTAGTGCACACCCTGTGTCTCAATACTGCTCTATTACTGTAGAGTGTAGCGCACACCCTGTGTCTCAATACTGCTCTATTACTGTAGAGTGTAGTGCACACCCTGTGTCTCAATACTGCTCTATTACTGTAGAGTGTAGTGCACACCCTGTGTCTCAATACTGCTCTGTTACTGTAGAGTGTAGTGCACACCCTGTGTCTCAATACTGCTCTATTACTGTAGAGTGTAGCGCACACACTGTGTCTCAATACTGCTCTATTACTGTAGAGTGTAGTGTGCACCCTGTGTCTCAATACTGCTCTATTACTGTAGAGTGTAGTGCACACCCTGTCTCAATACTGCTCTATTACTGTAGAGTGTAGCGCACACCCTGTGTCTCAATACTGCTCTATTACTGTAGAGTGTAGTGCACACCCTGTGTCTCAATGCTGCTCTATTACTGTAGAGTGTAGTGCACACCCTGTGTCTCAATGCTGCTCTATTACTGTAGAGTGTAGTGCACACCCTGTGTCTCAATACTGCTCTATTACTGTAGAGTGTAGTGCACACCCTGTGTCTCAGTACTGCTCTATTACTGTAGAGTGTAGTGCACACCCTGTGTCTCAATACTGCTCTATTACTGTAGAGTGTAGTGCACACCCTGTGTCTCAATACTGCTCTATTACTGTAGAGTGTAGTGCGCACCCTGTGTCTCAATACTGCTCTATTACTGTAGAGTGTAGTGCGCACCCTGTGTCTCAATACTGCTCTATTACTGTAGAGTGTAGTGCACACCCTGTGTCTCAATACTGCTCTATTACTGTAGAGTGTAGCGCACACCCTGTGTCTCAATACTGCTCTATTACTGTAGAGTGTAGTGCGCACCCTGTGTCTCAATACTGCTCTATTACTGTAGAGTGTAGCGCGCACCCTGTGTCTCAATACTGCTCTATTACTGTAGAGTGTAGCGCACACCCTGTGTCTCAATACTGCTCTATTACTGTAGAGTGTAGCGCACACCCTGTGTCTCAATACTGCTCTATTACTGTAGAGTGTAGCGCACACCCTGTGTCTCAATACTGCTCTATTACTGTAGAGTGTAGTGCGCACCCTGTGTCTCAATACTGCTCTGTTATTGTGGAGTTCTCTGTATGTTACAACATATACAATATTATCCAGTTCATATACATTGTAGTGCACCTCCATTATTGTTAGTTTTCTTTATCTCAGTGTGTGGAGTGTGTTTGACTATGTATGTATATGGCAGTCTGTTCTGGGAGTGCAGTGCTGTACAGAACTTGCCTATCTGACTCTGTCTGTATATGGCAGTCTGGTCTAGGAGTGCAGCGCTGTACAGAACGTGCCTGTCTCTCTGTATGTATATGACAGTCTGCTCTGGGAGTGCAGTGCTGTACAGAACGTGCCTGTCTCTCTGTGTGTATATGACAGTCTGCTCTGGGAGTGCAGTGCTGTACAGAACGTGCCTGTCTCTCTGTATGTACATGACAGTCTGCTCTGGGAGTGCAGTGCTGTACAGAACGTGCCTGTCTCTCTGTGTGTATATGACAGTCTGCTCTGGGAGTGCAGCGCTGTACAGAACGTGCCTGTCTCTCTGTGTGTATATGACAGTCTGCTCTGGGAGTGCAGTGCTGTACAGAACGTGCCTGTCTCTCTGTATGTATATGACAGTCTGCTCTGGGAGTGCAGTGCTGTACAGAACGTGCCTGTCTCTCTGTATGTATATGACAGTCTGCTCTGGGAGTGCAGTGCTGTACAGAACGTGCCTGTCTCTCTGTATGTATATGACAGTCTGCTCTGGGAGTGCAGTGCTGTACAGAACGTGCCTGTCCCTCTGTATGTATATGACAGTCTGCTCTGGGAGTGCAGTGCTGTACAGAACGTGCCTGTCTCTCTGTGTGTATATGACAGTCTGCTCTGGGAGTGCAGTGCTGTACAGAACGTGCCTGTCTCTCTGTATGTACATGACAGTCTGCTCTGGGAGTGCAGTGCTGTACAGAACGTGCCTGTCTTTCTGTATGTACATGACAGTCTGCTCTGGGAGTGCAGTGCTGTACAGAACGTGCCTGTCTTTCTGTGTGTATATGACAGTCTGCTCTGGGAGTTGTGGCAAAGCGCCCCGCCCCTGTGTGCATTTGTGTTATGTGTATGTATGTATGCGTGCGTATGTTAATGTTGGTGTATAGTCATTGGTACACGGGATATAAACGGGTCTGTGTTTCACGTGTATTTAAAAAGTGTATATTTGTATTTAGGCACGGGATTGCACATCACGCACGTGCATTTAAAATATAATATGTGAACACGGGGTTTCACGTAATTAATTCACGTGCTGGGATTCAAGTGAATAATTAATTAGTAATTGAATCCCAGCACAACAGTATATATAGATGCACATTTTCACTCAGTGGTGGTTGGGTGTTCGGAAGAGGAGAACGGGTGAGAGAGAGAGGAGTAAACGTAAAGTGAAGATAGTAAATATAATAGTGTTTGTTCTCACCGTGTTTGTTTGTCTCCGTGCACCGTTTGTTAAGTGTCAGTCGTTTTGTCTGTGTGTTTATTTTGGCGTCAAGTCCCGTGTTTTTGTCTGTTCCAACCTTTTATTTGTTAATAAACGCTGAGTGCAGCCATTGCACTCAGCTCATCATCAACCACTGTCTTTGTTTTGAATTCCTGTCTGGTCTGACGCCACCCACTCTGGCCGTCTTTGTGACACGTGGTGTCTTCGTGGGATAGCCGCGCCTCCAAGCGTCAGACCAGGAGGGGTATGGATTAAAAAAAAAAAAAAAAATTACAAATATTGTTTTGGGGGAAAAAAACAAAACAAAACAAAAAATCAATGGCAGAAGACGCCATCAAACTGCGGGGCTGGTTCCTGGAGAATGCTGGGCTGGAGGCCCAGTCTCTGCCCATGGTCGTCCGGGCCCTGTGGATGATGGACAGTGAGAGATGGGAGGCCTTTCAGGAGGAACACACCCCAAACACCTTGGAGGAAGGTGTGGAGTTTGTCCTCAGCTACCTGGAGGCAACCATCAACGGAACAGCAGCCCAGGTAGCAGGACCACCAGCAGAGGGTGAGTACCTGCTGTCCCCATCTCCACCAGCAGAGGGTGAGTACCTGCTGTCCCCATCTCCACCAGCAGAGGGTGAATGCCTGCTGGTTTTGCCTCCACAGCCCAAGTGGGAGGAGCCTGAGCGTCCACAGCCCAAGCGGGAGGAGCCTGAGCGTCCACAGCCCAAATGGGAGGAGCCTGAGCGTCCACAGCCCAAGCGGGAGGAGCCCGAGTGTCCTACGCCCAAGTGGGAGGAGCCTGAGCGTCCACAGCCCAAGCGGGAGGAGCCCGAACGTCCTACACCTGAGTGGGAGGAGCCCGAACGTCCTACGCCTGAGTGGGAGGAGCCCGAACGTCCTACGCCTGAGTGGGAGGAGCCCGAACGTCCTACGCCTGAGTGGGAGGAGCCCGAACGTCCTACGCCTGAGTGGGAGGAGCCCGAACGTCCTACGCCTGAGTGGGAGGAGCCCGAACGTCCACAGCCCAACAGGGAGGAGTCGGGGCGTCCACAGCCCAACAGGGAGGAGTCGGGGCGTCCACAGCCCAACAGGGAGGAGTCGGGGCGTCCACAGCCCAACATGGAGGAGTCGGGGCGTCCACAGCCCAAAAGGGAGGAGTCGGTGCGTCCACAGCCCAAAGGGAGGCAAGTCGGGGCTTCCACAGCCCTGGGACCCAAGCCACCAGCAGAGGGAAAATGCCTGCTGGTTCAGTCCCAAGAGCCAGAAGGGGAGGAGTTACAGGCTCAACCCCCTGAAAATTTTTGGGGGGGAGAAGGGCAGGATGCTGGTGTCCCCCAGCAGCCTCTCGCTATGCTGCTGAAGGCAGCACGGCGTGCACATGCCCAGCCGCCACAGCAGAGGGAGCCAGCACCGCCAGGAGCAGAGGAGCAGGAGCTGCCTCTGCCTCCACCACCTCCAGGAGCAGAGGAGCAGGAGCTGCCTCTGCCTCCACCACCGCAAGGAGCAGAGGAGCAGGAGCTGCCTCTGCCTCCGCTACCACCACCGCAAGGAGCAGAGGAGCAGGAGCTGCCTCTGCCTCCGCCACCACCACCGCAAGGAGCAGAGGAGCTGGAGCTGCCTCTGCCTCCACCGCCGCCAGGAGCAGAGGAGCTGGAGCTGCCTCTGCCTCCACCGCCGCCAGGAGCAGAGGAGCTGGAGCTGCCTCTGCCTCCGCCACCGCCCGGAGCAGAGGAGCAGGAGCTGCCTCTGCTGCCCGTACCTCCGCAGGGAGTACGGTGGCCGGAGCCCCAGAAAGGGGAGCTGCCGGCCACGAAGAAGGGGGAGGAGGTCTGGAGACCACTTTCCCCAGCAGCAGTTTCGCTGCAGGAGTTCTTGTGGCCGGAGCCCCACAGGAGGGAGCTGCCGGCTACGAAGAAGGGGGAGGTCGGGGGACCACCTGCCCCCGCAGCTTTTTCGCTGCAGGATGGGACCAACAGGCTGTCAGCCGTGCCACTACCGGCAGGGGTGCTGACAGCATTGCCAGCCAAGGGCCCACTGAAGCCTCCCTTCCCAGCCCGAGACTTTGTTCTGGACTGCTGGGTTTTTAAGGGGGGAGGTGGCCGTTGAGGCCATGTGTGCTGCGCACAAGGGGGGGTATATGTGGCAAAGCGCCCCGCCCCTGTGTGCATTTGTGTTATGTGTATGTATGTATGCGTGCGTATGTTAATGTTGGTGTATAGTCATTGGTACACGGGATATAAACGGGTCTGTGTTTCACGTGTATTTAAAAAGTGTATATTTGTATTTAGGCACGGGATTGCACATCACGCACGTGCATTTAAAATATAATATGTGAACACGGGGTTTCACGTAATTAATTCACGTGCTGGGATTCAAGTGAATAATTAATTAGTAATTGAATCCCAGCACAACAGTATATATAGATGCACATTTTCACTCAGTGGTGGTTGGGTGTTCGGAAGAGGAGAACGGGTGAGAGAGAGAGGAGTAAACGTAAAGTGAAGATAGTAAATATAATAGTGTTTGTTCTCACCGTGTTTGTTTGTCTCCGTGCACCGTTTGTTAAGTGTCAGTCGTTTTGTCTGTGTGTTTATTTTGGCGTCAAGTGCCGTGTCCTGTTTTGTACTGTTGAACCCTTTTATTTGTTATTAAACGCTGAGTGCAGCCATTGCACTCAGCTAATCACCATCACCGTCTCTGTGTATTCCTTTTCTGGTCTGACGCCACCCACTCTGGCCGTCTTTGTGACAGAGTGCAGTGCTGTACAGAACGTGCCTGTCTTTCTGTGTGTATATGACAGTCTGCTCTGGGAGTGCAGTGCTGTACAGAACGTGCCTGTCTCTCTGTATGTATATGACAGTCTGCTCTGGGAGTGCAGTGCTGTACAGAACGTGCCTGTGCTGATCCTGCATTGCGTTAGCGCAGTGTGTCACAGTCTGAATCTCTAGTTGTGTCACAGCTTTAACTAACAGATCTTGTGTTGTTTTCCAGGGAAATGAAGATGACATTCCTGGGGAGGACCTGTCTCATTGTCATGAGTTTGCTACCAGCTGTTTCTACACAAGGTGAGAGGGACTGTAGAAATGAAACTGATGAAGAGACAACCTACTATTTCTAACATGAAGATATTTCAACAGGACGGATCCACTGAGATGCAATATTTCATATCGGTGTGTTTCTGTGTGGATGTATAGCATTGAGCTCAAAGAATGGGGCGCACCAACCCTACTTATGCTTTCAAATACTTATTCTACTTAAGATTCTGTTTTAAGAAACTGTTTGTTTTTTTTGCCTAACCTTGTTTTTTCTTTCTCAGGTGCATGGCGTGTTGTTGGCTCTGATCAGCCTGTCATTGCTGAGGCTGGTGATGATGTCATCCTGCCCTGTCACATTTCACCCAGAGTCGGTGCTGTGAGCATGGAAGTGAAGTGGTTCAGGAAGGGATCCGACAGAATCGTTCATTTATATATTGACAAAAAGGACCAGCTCAGAACACAGGACAGTGACTACCGGGGCCGCACTGCTCTCTCTCCTGAAGCACTGCAGACAGGCGATATCTCTCTGCATCTGAGAAACCTCCGATACCCTGATAGTGGCGTCTATACCTGCGTCGCTGATGATGGAGGATGGGATGAAGAAGGACAGACTGAACTGATTATTAGAGGTAGGATTGTCCAGTTAGACCCCACGTAGAATAATTCAGGTCACTTTATTACAAAAATGAATTCCTAATAAGGTACAGAGGAGCTAGGCCAACCATAGAACCACAGGCTCTGAGGACATAGATCAGTCCCTGTTGATTCGCTCCAGCACGTGGTCTCTCGGCTCCTCTCAGGTCCTCTTCTTCCTCGTATAGCATCCGCAGCAGAGCTTGGCTTTGTGCTTCCCTTTCAAGTACGAAATGGAACCATTACCGTATGGGTATTTACCTCTTAAAGACCCGAACCCTGAATAAGATGCATCAGAGCCGCTGTATGAGCAGACATGACCCGCCCCCGAGGACATACTGCACTCACAGACCTCAACGCCGTTTTTCCTTCAAGCTTGACCTGATAGGGGAGCCTGCTTTCAGATAAGTACTTGTTGCCTTTTCTGTTCCTCTGACCACACTCGGACAGTAAACTCATTATTATTATTATTATTATTATTATTATTATTATTATTATTTATTTCTTAGCTGACGCCCTTATCCAGGGCGACTTACAATTGTTACAAGATATCACATTATTTTAACTCATGCTGTCTGAGTGTGGTCAACCTCTCTGCGTGCTCATTGGAAAAGACAATAACTGTGGGGTGGGGGGCTCTGGTTGGCTAAGGGCCAATAAAAATCAATCTGTTCGTGTTCAGTCTATCAATTCAACTCCACCAAACTTTTACCACTACACCACCGATAGTAATGTCCAAGAATCTCCAATTATTTTTACCCCAATTATCTCGCAATTTGAAACGCTCATTATTATTATTATTATTATTATTATTATTATTATTATTATTATTATTATTCTCCTTCACCGCAGCGATGTGCTTGTTTGTCATATAAATCTGTAATGACCTTTTCTCTTTAGTTAATATATGTTTGAAACACTAGTCTTACCATATGTTAAAGTTAAGAAAAGTAAAATATATTTTGGGTTTGTGACACTGATTTATATACACAATATTTAGAAATTACAAAAGCAAATATTACACCATTTAATATGGCTTTTAAAACCGCTACAGGGTGGATAAATATGAATTTATTTAACTTGTACTCATTATGTACTGTGGGAAAAGGGATGTGATTTTTGTTTCAATCCTAGCGTGTGCGGACCGGGATTTACAGCTGCTTCCACATGTGCTTCAAGTTCAAGTTGTATCTGCTTGTGCCAGGTCTGGGGTTTCGTGCTTAGTAATTGTTGGGAGCTGCATGCAGCTCTTTACCTAGCCATGTTATATAATCTTCAATTTTGAACAATACCAGTTTTCAGTAAAAACATTTTACGTTGTGTGAAGAGGTAAGACAGTTAAATTGGTAAATGTGAATTTATTTGATAAGAAACGTAAGTTACAAATTACAGGTGGAACCCGAGTTAATTTTAATTTGGAATTTAAGCTTCCTGTTCAGAAAGACGTGATACTGTGTTATCGCTGATTTCATTTCAAACGTCGTAAACTATGTTCGTTGTTGTTTTGGGAAAAATATCCACACAAATGTAAGCTTACAACTCTACAACCAACAACACTATGAAATGCAGCCTGCTGTTTTGAGAATAGTATTGAAACTTGTTTTCAGTACTGTATTCAGTTTATGGTTTATTTTTTTAACATTTAAAAAAAAAATTAATCTCCGCAGCGGCACACTGAAAAGGAATGTGTTCGTCCTTTAGCTGTTTTAAAAGCCACAGTCATGGTGTAATATTTGTTATTGAACATTAATTTAGCGGTTTGATATGATATATGCAAAATTAGTATGCAAATTTGCAAGAGCATCTTAATGTGTGGCTATTTATGGTAACAAAGTTTTGAAGAAGTCTGTTTTCTTATTTTATATCATGCAGTGTTAAGGGGCGCCCCGCTGCAGTACTGTTCACACCAAACGCGGCAGGGTAAAGTCAGTGGGTGGTCCGGTGTTACGTCACGGCTGCAGGTACAGTGGCTTTTGGTTGCCGAGCAACAAACAGTAAATGCCAACGGGAAAATAAAACTCTTTTGACAGAACTGAAGACACTGACAAAAAACAAAACTGAGGAGCGAAACATTATAAATATTTTTTTTTATAAAACCTAATTGTAACCACCACAATCACCCCCCTCCTTTTTTTTTATTAACTGTTAAAATGTAATATATGTACACCAAATAAAACGTTTTGCTTTATCTTTTAAAAGTTTGTCTGCAGTTAATTTATCCAAAAAAAATGCTTACATTATAGTAGCAGGTGCATAATTATTTTCAATGTGGAGTTTAGCACAAAAAATATATATTATCTCATTTACGTAATTATGTATATTTTAATATTCACTCGGTAATCCCATTTGTACACCCGCTGACCTCCATGCTGCAGCTTTTTTATTACTATCTTGGTAACTATTAATTGTTGTATTATACAACGCTGGAAAATCTGAAATTAAAGCTAACAGCTTTTCCTCCATTTTATTTTTGTATTTCTTCAAAAGGAACCTCCTACTTTTCCGTGATTGGCTGTTGGTAGGTTACGTCACGACGCGGCGCGGGCAAAAGTTGAAAATATTTGATCTCTTGCGTGCCACTCTGCAGTGCCGCGTCCCTCTGCCGCTGAACCTGCGCTCACTGCGGGCAGTACAACTGCCTGGGGGGACAAACTGGGCGGCGGACCTCCTCTCGAGGAGAGCTCCCAGCGTCTCAGAGTGGAGACTTCACCCCAAGGTGGTGAGCCTCATTTGGGAGTGGTACAGGAGAGCAGAGATAGATCTCTGTACCTTCTAGGAATCAACCCAGTGTCCCCTCTGGTTTTCCATAATAAGAGGTGGGGGCCCGCTGGCAGTAGATGTCTTGGCACACCAGAGTCCGAGGCAACTGTTTTATGCCTTCTCGCCATTTGCTTTTTCCCAGCTGTGTCTGGAGGAAGTCAGGCAGGACCGGGCCAAGGTGCTCCTAGTAGCCCCGTATTGGCCCAGGAGACTCTGGTTTTAAACCCTGATGCAGCTCCTGAGCAGCCAGCTGTGGAGACTGCCCAAGTGCTGTGACCTGCTCAGTCAGTTCATTAATTAGGTTGGCAATGATTAATTTACAGGGAATATCTCCTACACTACACAAGGAGAGCAGACCCGGCTGGTGTGTCTATCTGTGTGTGTCTCACTGTATCTATTCCCTGACAGCTCTGGGGACCCAGCCCTCAGTCTCTATGGACTCTACACAAGGAGAGCAGACCCGGCTGGTGTGCAGATCAGAGGGGTGGAGCCCTGAACCTGAAGTGATCTGGAGAGACAGGGATGGAAACGATGTGACATCACTGTCCAACACAACAGTGCAGAGGGACAGTCAGGGGCTCCTCAGTGTCAGCAGCTACATCAAAATCAAACAGCAGTCCAACGTGTTCTCCTGTCTGGTTAGAAGTAAAACACCCAAACCAGACTGGGAATCCAAACTCCACATATCCAGTGAGTATCACATGTTTGTGGATTGAGCCTGACTGACACTGACCATAGATTACAGTCATCATGATGGGGCATCAACATCTGAATCAAACACATGAACTAGTGGACCAGTCAATATCTGAATCAAACACATGAACTAGCGGGACCAGTCAATATCTGAATCAAACACATGAACTAGTATTGGGAGGGGTGTGTGGAATGGACTCACTATGAGGGATGTGGCTCAGTGCTAGGAGGGGTGTGTGGAATGCTCACTATGAGGGGTGTGGCTCAGTGTTGGGAGGGGTGTGTGGAATGCTCACTATGAGGGGTGTGGCTCAGTGTTGGGAGGGGTGTGTGGAATGCTCACTATGAGGGGTGTGGTCAGTGTTGGGAGGGGTGTGTGGAATGCTCACTATGAGGGGTGTGGTCAGTGTTCGGAGGGGTGTGTGGAATGCTCACTATGAGGGGTGTGGTCAGTGTTGGGAGGGGTGTGTGGAATGCTCACTATGAGGGGTGTGGTCAGTGTTGGGAGGGGTGTGTGGAATGCTCACTATGAGGGGGTGTGGTTCAGTGTTGGGAGGGGTGTGTGGAATGCTCACTATGAGGGGTGTGGTCAGTGTTGGGAGGGGTGTGTGGAATGCTCACTATGAGGGGTGTGGTCAGTGTTGGGAGGGGTGTGTGGAATGCTCACTATGAGGGGTGTGGTCAGTGTTGGGAGGGGTGTGGAATGCTCACTATGAGGGGTGTGGTCAGTGTTGGGAGGGGTGTGTGGAATGCTCACTATGAGGGGTGTGGTCAGTGTTGGGAGGGGTGTGTGGAATGCTCACTATGAGGGGTGTGGTCAGTGTTGGGAGGGGTGTGTGGAATGCTCACTATGAGGGGTGTGGTCAGTGTTCGGAGGGGTGTGTGTAATGCTCACTATGAGGGGTGTGGCTCAGTGTTGGGAGGGGTGTGTTGAATGCTCACTAGAAGGAGTGTGATCAGTGTTGGGAGGGGTGTGTGGAATGCTCACTATGAGGGGTGTGGTTCATGTTGGCAGGGGTGTGTGGAATGCTCACTATGAGAGGGTGTGGTCAGTGTTGGGAGGGGTGTGGAATGCTCACTATGAGGGGTGTGGTCAGTGTTGGGAGGGGTGTGTGGAATGCTCACTATGAGGGGTGTGGTCAGTGTTGGGAGGGGTGTGTGGAATGCTCACTATGAGGGGTGTGGTTCAGTGTTGGGAGGGGTGTGTGGAATGCTCACTATGAGGGTGTGTGGTTCAGTGTTGGGAGGGGTGTGTGGAATGCTCACTATGAGGGGTGTGGTCAGTGTTGGGGGGGGTGTGTGGGATGCTCACTATGAGGGGTGTGGTCAGTGTTGGGAGGGGTGTGTGGAATGCTCACTATGAGGGGTGTGGTCAGTGTTGGGAGGGGTGTGTGGAATGCTCACTATGAGGGGTGTGGCTCAGTGTTGGGAGGGGTGTGTGGAATGCTCACTATGAGGGGTGTGGCTCAGTGTTGGGAGGGGTGTGTGGAATGCTCACTATGAGGGGTGTGGCTCAGTGTTGGGAGGGGTGTGTGGAATGCTCACTATGAGGGGTGTGGCTCAGTGTTGGGAGGGGTGTGTGGAATGCTCACTATGAGGGGTGTGGTCAGTGTTGGGAGGGGTGTGTGGAATGCTCACTATGAGGGGTGTGGCTCAGTGTTGGGAGGGGTGTGTGGAATGCTCACTATGAGGGGTGTGGCTCAGTGTTGGGAGGGGTGTGTGGAATGCTCACTATGAGGGGTGTGGTCAGTGTTGGGAGGGGTGTGTGGAATGCTCACTATGAGGGGTGTGGTTCAGTGTTGGGAGGGGTGTGGTCAGTGTTGGGAGGGGTGTTTGTGTTCCAGTGTGTTGAGCTGCTGTGTTGTTTTTCAGGAGATTTTTTCCCAGGAGTCTCTGGATGGAAGGTGGTTTTCTCCTTGACTTTAGCTCTCAGTATTGGAGCCATTCCTCTGCTGGTGTTCCTATGGAGAAGAATGGATAGTAAGTACTTATTATTATAGAAAAAGCTTTGTGAGACATTTTGCATAACTCTGTGCATTTTAGTGTCATAAACCTTCACTATCATATTGACTGTACTGTGTTCTTTCTAGGAAAGTTGAAAATATGTGAAGTTAAAGGTAAGTGAAGACTTTAATGAACAGATACTGCAAACCCATTCCAGCTCCAGCAGTAGCAGCTCAAAGTGGCTCAAATGTGTTGGATGTCTGGATTTCTGGTGGTTGTGTTTGACGAAGTTTCTTTTTTTCCCTTATTCTGCCTATCTGAACCCAGCTGTTTCAACTCTCTTCCATCTCCCTGGTGGTTTTCAGTCTGCTAGGGGTGCAGACTTCCATGAATTGTGGGTGTGTCAGCTCCTCAAGCTCCTGTTGCCGTCTCATTTCCTGCAGCTCCATTTCTAGCACACTTACTAGTTTAACCCTTTGCAGTCCATTTATTAAGTGCCGTCAGGCGCGTCAGGTCCAATTTATTTTCACACGCGCAGTTAATTTTAGACGCGCTGTTTAAAAGTGTTTTTTTTTCACAGTCAAACGGGTTTAAATGGCCCTGCATATCAACAAAGCACTCACTAGGCATCTCCAGCCCCGCCCCACCCTTTCGTTCACTATCGCTTTCACATATGCTAAGAAATAAATAATAATAATAATAATAATAATAATAATAATAATAATAATAGTCGTACATACCGATCGATCATCTCCTGATCACTCGTTTTATCACCAAACTCCTCAATAATGCGATCCAAGTCATTATTTTATTACTAGAACATCTCAAAAAAGCTCTGCAAATGTCCATGATAGTCTCTGTGCGCTGATTCAGTACCATTCAGCTTGTTTCCTTATGACCGCCCCTATGTAATGCCAGGGGCATGTATCACTATTCATGAGATACGCCTTTTATTTATTTATTTATTTTTATCGGCTTGTCTCGGCTCCTGTCGCTCCCACTCGACCATTGAATGGTTTTCTCGGCTTTTTCCGGAGAAAAAACGACTAGAAACCCGTTTTTTTGATGATGTCGGACAGGGTCCGACAATGGACCGAATAGGAATAATTGCAGTGTCGGACCAGGTCTGACATAGGACCACAAAGGGTTAAGCAAGTCCTGGATCGTGCTGCACTTTACACACACTTGTTTTAGCTCTGTTGGGTTTTCTCGGATTTCCCACATCATGCAGGTGTCACAGATTACTGGCTTGAAGAGCATGTGTTTTTTTGTTTTTTTTTGTAAGTTTAGCTTCTGCAGCTGTCAATCTGCTTTCAAACTGCTCTGCTTTTAAATGATGCACTTCACACGATGTCGCTCCCACGCTGTCGCTGTGTGAACTGCCTCACTTTATTGTGTTCTGTTGTGCTTGTAGCTCTGCCCCGCCTCCTTGTCTCAGAACGGCGCTGAATTTGAATCAGCTCTGCTGAGTTTGTTTCAGTTACTTTTAGCAAACAATATAAAATGCTAAATTGAAATTACAATCCCCTTTCTAAGTGTTCTGTTTGAAATGTGTGATACTGTAATGAACTAATTGTTAAAATGATTGTTTCGTTATAAAATGGTGTTCACATGCCTGTAGAATTGTTCCGACTGACTGGTTTCAGTGAATTAATTTAATCAACAATACATCTGCCCTTCTCTTCAAAGCCACACAGCCACTTTTAGTTCAAAGATTTGTAGGATAAATAAATGAAAAAATCAACGGGTGACGCCACAGAAATGTTTCATAATAATGCAGATAATAACTTCACGTATATCAGATTAATTTGATAAAAAGTTCAGACAGTAGATTTATTCACTAGAATCTTCATAGAGATATTGGATTCATTTGATTGGTTGTGTATTTTATATTGTAATTTAACACTTAAAAAAACTGCTCTGTTTTATTTTTTAGCTGTTCTTCATCTTCGAGAGGAACTGGGTAAGAACTGTGTTTTTTGGTTTATTATACAGATTTTTATAAGAACATAAGATAGTTTACAAACGAGAGGAGGACGTTCAGCCCATCTTGCTTGTTTTGGTTGTTAGTAGCTTATTGATCCCAGAATCTTTCCTGATCATGCATCAGATGTGTAATGAAGTGATAATTGCGGGTCTGATGAGTGAGACAGAAACGTGACTGACTAGATGAACACTGTTACTTGAGAGTCATTCAGTTCATAGGCAGGTAGCTCCACTGTAGGGGTGTGTCCAGTACACTAGTGCCTGTGTGCTTGAGTCCTGCACACCATCTCTCTGCTGGATCAGAGCAGTCAGTTCATAGGCAGGTAGCTCCACTGTAGGGGTGTGTCCAGTACACTAGTGCCTGTGTGCTTGAGTCCTGCACACCATCTCTCTGCTGGATCAGAGCAGTCAGTTCATAGGCAGGGAGCTCCACTGTAGGGGTGTGTCCAGTACACTAGTGCCTGTGTGCTTGAGTCCTGCACACCATCACTCTGCTGGATCAGAGCAGTCAGTTCATAGGCAGGTAGCTCCACTGTAGGGGTGTGTCCAGTACACTAGTGCCTGTGTGCTTGAGTCCTGCACACCATCTCTCTGCTGGATCACAGCAGTCAGTTCATAGGCAGGGAACTCCACTGTAGGGGTGTGTCCAGTACACTAGTGCCTGTGTGCTTGAGTCCTGCACACCATCTCTCTGCTGGATCAGAGCAGTCGGTTCATAGGCAGGCAGCTCCACTGTAGGGGTGTGTCCAGTACACTAGTGCCTGTGTGCTTGAGTCCTGCACACCATCTCTCTGCTGGATCAGAGCAGTCAGTTCATAGGCAGGTAGCTCCACTGTAGGGGTGTGTCCAGTACACTAGTGCCTGTGTGCTTGAGTCCTGCACACCATCTCTCTGCTGGATCAGAGCAGTCAGTTCATAGGCAGGTAGCTCCACTGTAGGGGTGTGTCCAGTACACTAGTGCCTGTGTGCTTGAGTCCTGCACACCATCTCTCTGCTCAAGGTCACACCATGTCAGTCACATCTAGGCTTCTAGCTACTCAATACAAAGTTATTATTATTATTATTATTTATTTCTTAGCAGACGCCCTTATCCAGGGCGACTTACAATTGTTACAAGATATCACATTATACATTATTTCACATTATACAGATATCACATTATTTTTACATACAATTACCCATTTATACAGTTGAGTTTTTACTGGAGCAATTTAGGTAAAGTACCTTGCTCAAGGGTACAACAGCAGTGTCCCCCACTGGGGATTGAACCCACAACCCTCCGGTCAAGAGTCCAGAGCCTTAACCACTACTCCACACTGCTGCCCAGTTCAATAGTGTTCAACAGAGGGATGATTTTAAACCTCAGTGTTCAGAAAGTAACCCAACTTTCTTATTTTCACAGAGTCTATAAGGTGTGTCCCTATATCAGGTATGTATAGTGTGTGTAAATCCACAGCCTGACTCACCCCAGCACAGCCCTGCCGGTTAGTGTGTGCTGCACATCTTCTGAACTGTAGAAAGTACAGGAGGAGTGATTGTAAAATAATGCTCTCTTTATTTCTGTGTTCTAGAATGGAAGTGGATCCTCAGCTCAGCAGGTATGTGTCTCTTCAATGGATTCCTTTCACAGTGGAGGATAAAAGAACAGCGAGGAGCCCCGTCTCACTCACTGTGTTCACATCTATAATAAAAATACACATTGTATCTAATTATTAGCAGACAAAAGTCTTGCACGCATGCAACTATATACATTCAGAAACATGTTCTCCCCTTCTCTTGCATTAGAATTGGGTTGACTGAATGATGAAGACCTAATGCTTTGCCACAGTGTCTAAGCCTCAGAAACCATTTCAGGCAGTGACTTCATGTTTGTAGGTTCATATAAACTAGTGTTCTCCAGTCAGCTGTCCTTCATTAAAAATGCTAGCTACAGATACACATGGTTGAAAAGTTGTCGCTGTCTACAGGGCATTTGTGTTCCCTAACAAGCAGTAGGTCAGTTTCCTTAGTTACGGCGGATGAGCCCCAGGATCGGATCAAGATTATGGATCAGTGGCGCCTCACCCGGATCTGCTTAGTACAGCACCTTCTGAACTAGCTCCCATTTTTTGTTTCCTAGTACAACTGTTTTTTTTTTATATATCCAGTGGTTTGCTGAAGTATTCACCCCCTGCAAAGTTTTCACATTTTGTTGGCACCTGAGCGTACTCCACGACGTTTTCAAATTAGACTTTACATGTAAAATCTACACAAACTATTATTATTATTATTATTATTATTATTATTATTATTTATTTCTTAGCAGACGCCCTTATCCAGGGCGACTTACAATTGTTACAAGATATCACATTGTACATTATTTCACATTATACAGATATCACATTATTTTACATACAATTACCCATTTTTACAGTTGGGTTTTTACTGGAGCAATCTAGGTAAAGTACCTTGCTCAAGGGTACAGCAGCAGTGTCCCCCACTGGGGATTGAACCCACTACCCTCCGATCAAGAGTCCAGAGCCCTAACTACTACTCCACACTGCTGCCCTATAAACTACTCCACATTGATAAAGTTAAAAAATGCATATAGAATATAAATTAGTAGGATTTACAGAGAAAAACAGATTAATCTCAGTTGCATAAGTATTCAACCCCTTTGCTACTGCAGCCCAAAATCAGCTCAGGTGCAAATGATTTGTTTTGAAAGGTCACAAAGTGGGTGAAATGGTTTCAGATTGTGTGTACTCAAAGTGGTTTAACTTGTAGATAATTTCCTTCAGGTATATAAAGACTTTCAAGCTGCGACTCGCATAGTGATCCAACAAAGCAACCATGAAGACCAAGGAGCTTTCGAAACAAGGCAGGGATAAAGTGGTAGAGAGGCACAGAGCAGGAGAAGGGTGCAAGAAAATTTCAAAGGTGCTGATTATCCCTCTCAGCACATGAAGTCCATCATTAAGAAGTGGAAGATGCATCATACCACCCAGACACTACCCAGATCAGGTTGCCCTCCCAAACTGAGCAGCCGGGCAAGTAGGAAACTGGTTTGGGATGTCACTCTGAAGCCAACAATGATCTTGAGAGATCTGCAAAGTTCTGTGTCTGAGATGGGAGTCAGTGTTCACACATCAACAATAAGCCGGGCCCTACACAAAGCTGGCCTGTATGGACGGGTGGCAAGAGAGAAGCCATTACTCAAAAAGATTTATCTTAAAGCACATATAGAGTTTGCGAAAAAGCATGTAGATGATACTGCAGACGTGTGGAAAAAGGTTTTGTGGTCAGACGAGACAAAAATTTAACTTTTCGGTCTAAATTACAAACATTACGTCTGGCACAAGCCCAACACTGCACATCACCCAGTCAACACCATCCCAACTGTCAAGCATGGTGGTGGCAGCATCATGTTATGGGGATCCTTCTCTTCAGCAGGGACTGGGAAGCTTGTCAGGATAGAGGGGAGAATGGATGGTGCAAAGTACAGGCGAATCCTTGAGGAAAACCTGTCTGAGTCAGCCAAGACTCTGAAACTGGGGAGGAAATTCACATTTCAGCAGGACAATGACCCAGAGCACAAAGCCAAAGCCACACTGGAGTGGTTGAACAAGAAGAGAATTAATGTTCTTGAGTGGCCCAGTCAAAGTCCTGACTTGAATCCAATTGAAAATTTATGGCGAGACTTGAAAGATTGCAGTCCATCGACGATCCCCAACAAACTTATCAGAACTGGAGCAAGTGAAGAATTGGCAAAAAATTCACCATCCTACTGTGCAAAGCTATTAGAGACCTATCCAAAAAGACTCATAGCAGTAATTGCTGCAAAAGGTGCTTCTACCAAGTACTGACTTAAGGGGCTGAATACTTATGCAACCAGTAAATTTCATTTTGTACATTTTCTTTGCAAGTTTTGCTGACATTTAACCTCCTCCTCATATAACAGTGTTCAGTTTAACCACTACAGCTTTGAATAAAAAATGTTTGTCTGAAAAACTGTGAATACATTATATGTAATTCAACAAAATGTGAAAACTTTGCAGGGGGGTGAATACTCCTGCAAACCACTGTATATGTTATGGACCGATGCCAAAATCGGGCAGTTGCTGAAATGCCCGTGCAGTTTGTGAAGTGTCCAGCTGCGGTGGGCAGATGCAGAATTAGCATCAAATTTTATGTCATTTCAGCATCTGCCCTGGCAGTTTGACAACTGCCCACAGCCACCCGGGCTGATGGTAAAGAAAGATTTTTAACAGATACAGTATATTACTAATAGAGTATATTACTACTACTAATTATTATTATTATTATTATTATTATTATTATTATTATTATTATTAATAATAGTGTGTGATCTCTCTCTCTCTCTCTCTATATATATATATATATATATATATATATATATGTATGTGTGTGTGTGTGTGTGTATATATATATATATATATATATAAATATAAATACACATATATATAATACACACACACACACACACACAGTTGTAGTCAAAAATGTACATACCCCAGTGGAAATGTAACTTTGACTAGGCCATTTCAGAACCTTGATTGTATTCTTCTTTAACCATTCTGAAGTAGATTTTGATGTGTGCTTTGGATCGTTGCCGTGTTGGAACATCCAGTTGCGCTTTTAACCAAGTTTTGTAGTGTAGGGTTTCAGATGATTGGCTAATATCTTTTGGTATGCTATGAAATCCATTTTACTGTGTATTGGAATTACATTTCTTGTGCCATTAGAGGAAAAACAGCCCCATAGAAGGATATTACCACCTTCATGCTTGACAGTAGGTTTGGTATTCATTTTTGTATTCACTTGTGGCTTTTTCCTTGACCTGCAACCATTGAGACTTACACCATGTAATACTCGACCTATGGTTGAAATGGAAACCCCAGTCCCACTTCCAGTTATTCACTTTGAATATATTTAGCAGGCAATCTCTGATTTGTTATTAACCTTCCTCACAATTCTTCTGCTTGGTCTTGGTGAATGAACCTTCTTTCTTCCAGACCAAGGGAGGGTTGTGACAGTACCTCGAGTCTTGTACTTCTTGATTAATAGTATCCTTCTCCAGCTTTATGACAATAATTAATTTTCTGCCTAAGGTCTTCAGATAGCTCTTTACTTTTTCCCATGTTGACTTATTGGTAATGACAGCAATCATCCTATGCCTAACCCTTTTATACTCTAAAGAATGTTAACCTACAATCCAGCAACCAGGAGGTCCCCGGTTCAAATCCCACCTCAGCCACGGACTCATTGTGTGACCCTGAGCAAGTCACTTAACCTCCTTGTGCTCCGTCTTTCGGGTGAGGCGTAGTTGTAAGTGACTCTGCAGCTGATGCATAGTTCACACACCCTAGTCTCTGTAAGTCGCCTTGGATAAAGGCGTCTGCTAAATAATAATAATAATAATAATAATAATAATAATAATAATAATAATAATAATAATAATAATAATTGACACAGAGCACACTTTGAAATAGTTTTTATTCATAGTTGGTACATAGCTGTATTCCATGATTTAAACAAAGATTCTTATTCTTATTATTGTCTCCTCTGCTCTTCACAGTTGTTTTGACTCTGGACCTCGATACAGCACACCCCCGGCTCACCCTGCCTGTGGATGAGAAACAAGTGAGAAGAACACGACAGGATCTCCCTGACAATTCTCAGAGATTTGATTACAGGCGCTGTGTGCTGGGTAGAGAGGACTTTACCTCTGGGAGACACTACTGGGAGTTGGAGGTGGGAAACAATACATTCTGGAGATTAGGAGTCAGCAGAGAGTCTGCCCCGAGGAAGGGGGAATTCAGCATGACCCCCCAGCAGGGTTACTGGACTGTGGGGTGGGATGGAGATGAAGATAAAGAAGGGTTCATTGCTCTCACTGACCCCCAGACCCCCCTCCCCCGGAGCCTGAAGCCCCAGAAGCTGGGGGTGTATCTGGATTTTGAGGAAGGGCAGCTCTCCTTTTACAATGCTGAGACCAGATCTCACATCTACACTTTCACTGACATGGAGATCAATCCCAATGAGAAACTCTATCCATTCTTCTGGACGTTGGAATACAAAGACCTTGCACTGGTGTCCCCAGAGAAGATGAATGACAGCTCTTTCTTTCTTCTAGTCTGGAAATGGATTCTTGCTGCATCAGGTACTGGTTCACTTTACTACTTGTTTGCTAGAGGCTGATAATATGCGTGTTGATTAATTATTCATTTCTATAACTCCTATCTGGTGTGAAGTGTTACAAACATACAACTAACCATTGCTTTTAATAATAATAATAATAATAATAATAATAATAATAATAATAATAATAATAATATGGGTCATGCAGGTTTTATTATTTTATAGTATTAAGTTCATGGTGTAGTAAAAAGTATGCAGTTGTTACAATAACAGCAATGTTTCTCCTGTGTTAAACGTATTGCCTAGATATCTTTTTCAACATAATATTGATTGTTTTTATATTTGTATTTACATATCTTCATCATAAATCACCTGAGGAATGAAGGCGATGGCAAAACACAGCGTGAGGATTGTGTCACACCTCCGTGTGTACCTGCCTGACTCTTCACACAGTGTGAGGATTGTGTCACACCTCCATGTGTACCTGCCTGACTCTTCACACAGTGTGAGGATTGTGTCACACCTCCATGTGTACCTGCCTGACTCTTCACACAGTGTGAGGATTGTGTCACACCTCCATGTGTACCTGCCTGACTCTTCACACAGTGTGAGGATTGTGTCACACCTCCATGTGTACCTGCCTGACTCTTCACACAGTGTGAGGATTGTGTCACACCTCCATGTGTACCTGCCTGACTCTTCACACAGTGTGAGGATTGTGTCACACCTCCATGTGTACCTGCCTGACTCTTCACACAGCGTGAGGATTGTGTCACACCTCCATGTGTACCTGCCTGACTCTTCACACAGTGTGAGGATTGTGTCACACCTCCATGTGTACCTGCCTGACTCTTCACACAGTGTGAGGATTGTGTCACACCTCCATGTGTACCTGCCTGACTCTTCACACAGTGTGAGGATTGTGTCACACCTCCATGTGTACCTGCCTGACTCTTCACACAGCGTGAGGATTGTGTCACACCTCCATGTGTACCTGCCTGACTCTTCACACAGTGTGAGGATTGCGTCACACCTCCATGTGTACCTGCCTGACTCTTCACACAGTGTGAGGATTGTGTCACACTTCTAGCTGTGTACCTGCCTGACTCTTCACACAGTGTGAGGATTGTGTCACACCTCCATGTGTACCTGCCTGACTCTTCACACAGTGTGAGGATTGTGTCACACCTCCGTGTGTACCTGCCTGACTCTTCACACAGTGTGAGGATTGTGTCACACCTCCATGTGTACCTGCCTGACTCTTCACACAGCGTGAGGATTGCGTCACACCTCCATGTGTACCTGCCTGACTCTTCACACAGTGTGAGGATTGCGTCACACCTCCATGTGTACCTGCCTGACTCTTCACACAGTGTGAGGATTGTGTCACACCTCCATGTGTACCTGCCTGACTCTTCACACAGTGTGAGGATTGTGTCACACCTCCATGTGTACCTGCCTGACTCTTCACACAGTGTGAGGATTGCGTCACACCTCCATGTGTACCTGCCTGACTCTTCACACAGTGTGAGGATTGTGTCACACCTCCATGTGTACCTGCCTGACTCTTCACACAGTGTGAGGATTGTGTCACACCTCCATGTGCACCTGCCTGACTCTTCACACAGTGTGAGGATTGTGTCACACCTCCATGTGTACCTGCCTGACTCTTCACACAGTGTGAGGATTGTGTCACACCTCCATGTGTACCTGCCTGACTCTTCACACAGCGTGAGGATTGCGTCACACCTCCATGTGTACCTGCCTGACTCTTCACACAGTGTGAGGATTGTGTCACACCTCCATGTGTACCTGCCTGACTCTTCACACAGTGTGAGGATTGTGTCACACCTCCATGTGTACCTGCCTGACTCTTCACACAGTGTGAGGATTGTGTCACACCTCCATGTGTACCTGCCTGACTCTTCACACAGTGTGAGGATTGTGTCACACCTCCATGTGTACCTGCCTGACTCTTCACAGTGTGAGGATTGTGTCACACCTCCATGTGTACCTGCCTGACTCTTCACACAGTGTGAGGATTGTGTCACACCTCCATGTGTACCTGCCTGACTCTTCACACAGTGTGAGGATTGTGTCACACCTCCATGTGTACCTGCCTGACTCTTCACATGTTCTGTTTTAAATAGGGCTGTGCATGATGCTGATACAGCGTAGTGATATTCATTAGGATCACAAATCGTTCCTATACACTGAAGATTCTGAAAATAACAATGGTGATATTTTAGTTGTGCTGCTATTCAGTTTTAAATTGAACATTCTGAAATGATTTACAAAAAATGTCACGGATGGGCTGTTATTTGTTATCCATGATTCAGGACCCCAATTTTACGTGCACGGTTATTTGTAGGGTGTGCAAACCAGGGGTCTGAGAGTTCTGCTGCTGTGCAGAGTTCTGCTGTGCTGCTCATGAACTGGGCTGCTCATGAACTGGGCTGCTCATGAACTGGGCTGCTCATTATTATTATTATTATTTATTTATTAGCAGACGCCCTTATCCAGGGCGACTTACAATTGTTACAAGATATCACATTATACATTATTTCACATTATACAGATATCACATTATTTTACATACAATTACCCATTTATACAGTTGGGTTTTTACTGGAGCAATCTAGGTAAAGTACCTTGCTCAAGGGTACAACAGCAGTGTCCCCCACTGGGGATTGAACCCACAACCCTCCGGTCAAGAGTCCAGAGCTCTAACCACTACTCCACACTGCTGCCACTCATGAACTGTGCTGCTCATGAACTGTGCTGCTCATGAACTGTGCTGCTCATGAACTGTGCTGCTCATGAACTGGGCTGCTCATGAACTCGCCACACAAACGAATACTAATCAGTGAAGCACAATCTTTCTGCATTATGTATGTCTTATTATTTCTTAGCAGATGCCCTCATCCAGGGCGACTTAGTTGTTACAAAGTATCACAATACAAAATATCACATTACAGATAAGAGCTGTTGTAAAATACAATAATACCTCTGGAGAGTGAACACCCAGGGGGCATAAAGTTGTCGTTAAGGTAAAAGTGGAGAGGGACGTTGACTCAGACGGGCATTATTGCAGAGAGAGTATTTTTAACATTAGGTAGAGATAGATTACTTTTACAATTAGGCTTGCTTAAAATTCAAAGGTAGAGCGCAGAACACAGTCACGCTAAAGAATCATGAAGTGCAGTTAACATGTTTAATGACAGGTGAAATACAATTCAGAGCTGCTGCAGTATGTCCACTGTTTTGTCATTTCAAATCCTTTTACAAAACAAACGTTCAACTTTAAAGCTGCAGGGTCCAGTGCAAACCCACATCATGAAAACATTTGTAGGTGAAAAGTGCTAAAATAAAAGTCGCTACATTTAAACACGTGACATTTACGGTCCACTGAAATAAAGGGCTTTACATAATCTCTGTAAGTAAGAAACTGGAGTGTCCAGTGTGAAAACAGAATAATACGTTAACGTAGCATCTAAAGCAGCGCTATAGCATAAAGATGTTCAATACAAAAAATGCCTGAGTTACAAGCTGTTGCAGTGTCTAAAAATATGGATTGTAACAGGAAAGCGTAATCAATCAGACTGCGGAGTCTGTATCCTCTGATCCGAAACCGACAAACCGCACGTCTTCGTTATCTGAACAGAAGATAACCCTGACCCTGAATCATTCAACGCACAGAGCAACTACTTCAAGGCAGTTTTTACTATTCATGTGAGCCGCGATATTTCCCCTCGGGCACTATTTGCGCATGGTTATTAAAAACCAGAAATTAATGGTGAAAATTTGACTTTCAGATAAAAGTTGGGGGGGGGGGGCGATCGTTCAAACAGAGGCGTTGACTCGGCAGAATCCAGTATTTGCTTTTAAGAGTAAATTCCATCAAGAGTAAGTAGTAGGCACAATAAATGGATACAAAAAGATTTCAAATAAGAGCCATTATAAAAAATGTGGATACGGTTACCTTCAAGAGTAAAATCAATTATGATTGAGAGCAGCAGTAGAGTACAGCAAAGTGTGGCGCAGTTAAGTGCAAGTACATGATGATGCAAGTCGTGATACAATTGGGTGCCATATAGTCCAGCGTAGTGGAGGGTTGTGAGGTTTACAGATGTTGTCTGAACGGGTGTGTCTTGAGGAGGTGCCGAAAGGCGGTCAGCAACTGAGCAGTCCTGATATCCGTGGGTAGATCACTCCGTAAATAACAATCACAACACTTTGTCGGTTTTTAGAAACCACCCTTTTCGAAAATATCAACATCTGAAGCATTTTGAAACAGATAGAAATGTAATACTATTTAAATGTCAAAAATACTCATTTTAGTATAGCAATTGAATACATAACATGTGTAATGTGTATTTTTTTGCTTGTAGTATCTTCTATGTTGATGTTAAAACACTGCCTTGCAAATGTATCAGTAATGACAGTGCGAAAATAGCTCATTCATTCATTCTAGTGCGGGAGAACACACACAAAAACAGTGTACATAATTACAAAAATGCAAAACAAAACACAGTGAGGAAAAACAGCAGTAAAACAAAAGGTGGCCAAGCTTGGGCTGTGCGCTGCTCCCACTAAAAGGGAGGTCGCACATCAGGAAGCTTTGTCGACCCAAGTATGTTTATAACCTTTTCATCAAAAATCTGTTTTTCATTTCATTAGCTTTTAGTACAAAATCATCCTCAGAATCACAGGTGATGCCCCCTAGTTCATATTTGATAGAATTGTTTTCTTTGATTTTAAATAAAAATGATTTCAGACTTGAGAATATTTATCATCTCCAAATTCAGGGTGTAGCAATGGGTACAGCAATGGCGCCTAACTATGCCAATCTACAGTACTGTGCAAAAGTTTTAGGCCTGTACTTCTCAGCATTGAGGAGACCATTAATTCTGACCAAATCCCCAACTCCATTTGCAGAAATGCCGCCCCAAACTTGCAAGGAACCTCCACCATGCTTCACTGTTGCCTGCAGACACTCTTTCGTGTACCGCTCTCCAGCCCTTCGGCGAACAAACTGCCTTCTGCTACAGCCAAATATTTCAAATTTTGACTCATCAGTCCAGATCACCTGCTGCCATTTTTCTGCACCCCAGTTCCTGTGTTTTCGTGCATAGTTGAGTCGCTTGGCCTTGTTTCCACGTCAGAGGTATGGCTTTTTGGCCGCAAGTCTTCCATGAAGGCCACTTCTGACCAGACTTCTCCGGACAGTAGATGGGTGTACCAGGGTCCCACTGTTTTCTGCCAATTCTGAGCTGATGGCACTGCTGGACATCTTCCGATTGCGAAGGGAAGTAAGCATGATGTGTCTTTCATCTGCTGCAGTAAGTTTCCTTGGCCGACCACTGTGTCTACGGTCCTCAACGTTGCCCGTTTCTTTGTGCTTCTTCAAAAGAGCTTGGACAGCACATCTGGAAACCCCTGTCTGCCTTGAAATTTCTGCCTGGGAGAGACCTTGCTGATGCAGTATAACTACCTTGTGTCTTGTTGCTGTGCTCAGTCTTGCCATGGTGTATGACTTTTGACAGTAAACTGTCTTCAGCAACCTCACCTTGTTAGCTGAGTTTGGCTGTTCCTCACCCAGTTTTATTCCTCCTACATAGCTGTTTCTGTTTCAGTTAATGATTGTGTTTCAACCTACATATTGAATTGATGATCATTAGCACCTGTTTGGTATAATTGTTTAATCATACACCTGACTATATGCCTACAAAATCCCTGACTTTGTGCAAGTGTACCTAGAAAAATTAATGCTGTTTTGAAGGCAAAGGGTGGTCACACCAAATATGGATTTGATTTAGATTTTTCTTCTGTTCACTCACTTTGCATTTAGTTAATTGATAAATATAATCTATTAACATGTCTATTTTTGAAAGCATTCTTACTTTACAGCATTTTTTCACACCTGCCTAAAACTTTTGCACAGTACTGTATATAAGGGTAAATTTGAACACGATTACATTTACAACAATAATCCTTTTTAATCTAAAGTTGTGGTTACGTTACATTGATATATTTTTTATATGGACTAGACCTAAAGATATGTTGAGTAAGTTTGAAGAATATGTCAATAACATTAAACCTACACTCAAGTTTACTTCAGAGATTAGCTCGAGTATGGTTACTTTTCTAGATGTCCAAGTTGTGAAGGTGGGGCATCGCCTGATAACCTCTTTATATAGGAAACCCACGGATCGTAACAGTTTTTTAAATGCTTCTAGTTATCCAGTTTCCCGCTGTTCTTTGGCAGTTATAAGATGCTGAAATGATCCAAACACAGTGATCTGTTTCAGTGTTTTCGATGGCCCTTCTGTTTCGCCTTGTCTTGTTTATGTTTCTTTTCATACAATGCATGTTTAGTGCTTCCCATGTGTTCTACAATGGTCTGCCTACGAGTGTAATTTACAGCATTGCTGCATGAAGTACAAAACAGCACATTACCATCGATGTGAAATTTATCCTTGCCAAACTCATTGATCCGATCTTTAGGGTTGATTTTTTATTGTATTCAGCATCTTTGAACAGCTCTGAATACTGAAGTAAACTGAACTTGAATGCCTTGCATGTTTTTTGCCCCTCCCCAAATGTAAAACTAAAAAATCTCTGAAAACAGAAAATCTGTTATTCCGCACAAATGGATTCCTAGGGTCCCAACTGATAACCACTTATCTGATTGTGATGAAAATATGTATAGACACTCTACCACAAATTATTCAAAGGTTTAACATTTAGATCCATTATCACCCCTCCTCCGCTTTTCTCTCGATCCATCTTTTCACCCTTACCTCTTTAAATATTCTCTCCGTACCTCTCCCTCGTTCCTTCTCTCTTCCCCATTTTCCTCTCACTTTTCCTTTCCCTCTCTACCCTCCTCTTTATTTGTCTCTCTCCTCAGTATCTCCCACTACATCCTTCTGTCATTCTCTTTTATCCTCTCCTGTTCTCATCAACAGAGATGCATATTCCAGGTGACAGGTATATACTATAGGTTACACACTTTTACCCATTGAGAGAACCACTTATCCGAGTGTGATGAAACTTGGTACGGACGTTCTTTAACACAAATTATTAGGAGTTCAGACTCTGGAGGCTGTGTGTAGATACGGTCTGTCTCTCTCTCTTTCACCCCTCCCTGTCCTCCACTGCTCAATTTTCTTCAGGTGTACTTTAACACTAATTATTAAGAGCATCAGCCTCCTTTACCTGTTTTTTACCTCTCTTCCTTACTCTCTCTATCGCTTTCTCATTCCACTCTCATTGTATCAATAATAATAATAATAATAATGTCTCCTCTCTGCTCCACAGTTGATGTGACTCTGGACCCTGATACAACTTCCCCCTGGCTTACTATGTCTGTGGATGGGAAACGAGTGAGAGGGGCAGGGACATGGCAGCGTCTCACTGACAATCCGTATCTCCGTGACAATCCAGAGAGATTTGATCGCAGGCCCTGTGTGCTGGGCAGGGAGGGCTTCACCTCAGGGAGACACTACTGGCAGGTGCAGATGGGGGAGAATACATTCTGGACATTAGGAGTCAGCAGAGAGTCTGCCCAGAGGAAGGGGGAGTTTGGCATGACACCCCAGCAGGGTTACTGGACTGTGAGGTGGAGTGGAGATGACTTCACTGCTGTCACTGCCCCCCAGACCCCCCTCCCCCGGAGCCTGAAGCCCCAGAAGCTGGGGATGTACCTGGATTATGAGGAAGGGCAGCTCTCCTTTTACAATGTTGAGACCAGATCTCACATCTACACTTTCACTGACATGGAGTTCAAGCCCAATGAAAAACTCAATCCATTCTTCTGGACCTGGGATGAGAATATAGACCTTGTGCTGGAGTCCCCTAACCCTAACACTGTCAGTGCTGAGGATTAAACATTGCTAAACTAGGAAACTATTCAAACAGCTCAGTCAATCTCCTCTTCACTTTCACTGACACTCTCTCTGCACACTTCTGTGCTGATGAGAAGAAATCCTCTCTCATCCACCCTCTTACCCTGAGCCCCTCCTCTTTATTTCTCTACACCTCCTTTCCTACTCTCCCTTCCTGTCTACCTTTCTGTATCCCCTCCACCTCTCTCCATCTCCAGATCTCTCTATCTCATCTCTCCCTCCCTGTTGGCTCTCCCCACTGATATGTTATGGTTACATTGTTACAGTTGGGATAAAACAAAATTATTTGGATACCTCTCCACTCTTCCCTTTCTCCTTCTCTCACTCCCTCTCCCCTCCCTGTCCCACTCTTCCGATCTCCTTTCCTGCCCTCTTTACCCCTCTCCCTCTATTCTGCCCTCTCTACGGTGGGTGTATTTCAGTGCTGTAACTCAAAAAATGAAAACAGTGAAAAACAGGCAGAAAAGGACTTGAAAAGGAGCTTGATTCACTGATCTCCACTGAAGGAAGGAGACTTTAACAATCGATGAGTTAACGATGGGCTGAGTCGTCTGACCAGGAAACAAAGACCTTGAACAAAGACCTGAACAGGACAACGGCCAAAGTTATCACCCGAGAGATCAACACTGCGAAACAAATTGAGTATTCAACATGAAACTAGAAGAATAGAAAAATAATCACTGAAGAGATACTTGGGGAATGGAATGAATGCATGTTTGCAGAAAGGCTGGCGCTTGTGAAACATAAAGGGGTGTAAGATATCTAGCACATTGTTTCAATTAACAAAGGGGCTGGAATAATATTGCATGGGTGTGATTTAACAAGTATACAGAGGGAGGATCAATAGTGATCTAAGAGATTGAGGGAAGGGCTGGAATGAATAAGAACATGTGAAGTGAGGGTTAAGTTTATGTACAGTGGATTCTAATTAAAATACATATAATTAACACTAGAACTGCCAGGTTTATGCTATTACCTAGAACTGCCAGCGGTAGTCATTTTGATGGGGATTTTTTAACCCTTTGCGGTCCTATGTCGGACCTGGTCCGACATCGTGAAAAATCCCTTTCCGGTCCATTGTCGGACTCTGTACAACATTGCCAAAAACCATGGATCTAACACAGCCTGTGTTGCGTTTAAGCTGGAAAAAGCTGAGACAAGTCGTTCCCTAATGGTCTCTGATCGGAAAGAAGGCGGAGAGAACCGAATAGACCATATTCAAGCTGAGCAAAGCCAAACTGAACAGACGGAGACGAGACGCACAGAGTGATAATGGCGCAGAGGAGACGGAGAAAGGCAATGCAGCCTGAAGAACTTGCACAGATGATGGAGGAAGAAGAAAGTACAGACGAAAGCAGTTTGGATGATGATTTTGACCAATCTAGTGACGAAGAAGTAAATTTTTCACTTACTGAGGACTCTGAGCAATCTGAGGAAAGTGACCACGAACCAGACGTGCAGCCGAAGGGCGATTTGGAGACGTGCATCGGTAAGTGCGGATACTTTCACAAAACTCCCATTTACTGTGATAAATAAGGGATTTCAAGGGAGTACTACTTTTAGTACTCAACTTTTTTCCACGAACGCTTTGTTTACTGAAATTGTAAATGAAACCAGTAGACATGCGAGCGTAAAACCAACAGGACCGCGGTGTCACAACTCTATTTGGAACTCCTGGAAACCTGTTACGTTACCAGAGATGATGTTCTGCTAATTATGGGACTGAATGTAAAAACAGAGGAATGGGCCGACAGAATGCTGTTTTTCAAAGATCAAGAGACCACGTTTCTTGCCCTCCCCCACCCAGGTGCATCAGGCTGCTTTTGTTAGCAGAATGTGGTCAGCTACATAGACACAAAATGCCGTGAGCTATTTATCCCAGGTAGAGACATTTGTATTGATGAGAGCACCGTTGGCTTCAAAGGAAGGATTATCTTCAAATGCTACAATCCTCAGCCTACCAATCTTCAAATGCTACAATCCTCAGCCTACCAATTGGGGGATGTGTGTGTATGTTTTAGCTGACTGTGAAACCTGGTTATGTCTCTGCTGTTGATCCTTACTTTGGCAGCCCAACAACAGACTCCCTGCTGAGACCTGAAATGTATATTCTAATATTTACTGATTGGTATTCACTCATACAGCTATCCTGCTTGCATATAAGGAGGCTGTGTGGTCCAGTGGTTAAAGAAAAGGGCTTGTAACCAGGAGGTCCCCGGTTCAAATCCCACCTCAGCCACTGACTCATTGTGTGACCCTGAGCAAGTCACTTAACCTCCTTGTGCTCCGTCTTTCGGGTGAGACGTAGTTGTAAGTGACTCTGCAGCTGATGCATAGTTCACACACCCTAGTCTCTGTAAGTCGCCTTGGATAAAGGCATCTGCTAAATAAACTAATAATAATATTCATATTATTTGATTATTGATTTAAAAATATTGTTACTAAAATAGATTATAGACAATAGATGAATGGATTATTTTCCATGTAATCAATATTTACACTGAAGCTGAGATGCTCCCTGAGTATTATTCATTGCTAAACACAGTGAACTGATTTCTGCTATTTTGATATGAATCTTCTGTTCTGTTTTTGTAGCGCATCTATTGTCTATCTTTCTTGATAAAATGTATAAAAGATATAACGGTGTTGTGTGATTTACTGCTCAATTCTTTACCTCGGCAATCTTGAACTCGTAAAAAGAAAGACATTCATGACAGCAGAGTGCTGATTAAATGAGACCATTACACATATGAATGAATTGTATCCTTAAACTGGACATTTTAATTGTGATTCTTCCCACATAACTCTTCCTGGAATAACGATGCTGTTGGGTCCATGAGCAGATTCTTCACAGAGACACAGTGGGAACAGCTTCCTATACGAGTTACAAAAGCAAGATCCAATGAACTACACAAATGCCAGAATTGACAATATTGTTTAATTACCAGCAATTCAGTATCTCCTAAAATATAATAGCATCAAATAAGAGGAATTTGGTGTATTTCACATTTTCACTGTTTGTTTTTTTTTTTTTTTTTTTTTTTACTAAAATGAGTTTGTAAAAGCTAGCAACAAATTAATTTCTGTGTAAAGACTTTCTTCCAAATCAGCCATTCTGCTTTGTGTAGTGGGGTTAGTTATATTTATTATATTTATTTCTTAGCAGATGCCCTTATCCAGGGCGACTTACAAGATATCACATTATTTCTACATACAATTACCCATTTATACAGTTTTTACTGGAGCAATCTAGGTAAAGTACCTTGTTCAAGGGTACAGCAGCAGTGTCCCCCACCTGGGATTGAACCCAAGAGTCCAGAGAGTCGTGGGTTCAATCCAGGTGGGGGACGCTGCTGCTGTACTTTAGTGTATATGATGATGATGATGATAATAGTAATAATAATAATATAATTAGTTTTGAATGCCCTTTGAACTGTGTTTCTATTCCTGTATATAATTTGTTAAGGACAAGACAGTCACAATCATTCACACACACCATTTACAAATGGACTTTTCATTTCCATGTAGAGGCATATTTCGCCACACGATATTTGTAAACCCCTCTCGCATGTTTAGACCTGCATAAGCGAACACCCTTGTGTCCTTTTCTCAGAGATGCGAGTCCTGTCTCCTCAGTAAGCACCTCAATGGTTATCCTGCCTCATTCATTATGCGTTGCTCTGTTTTCACTGCTGTGATTGACTCAGAGTGTCTGTGGAGCTCCAAGCTTCCTGCGACCCAGGGGTTCATTTGTAAAAACAAAGGTACCTGATCTTATCATTAAGGAAGAGGGCAGCAGTCTTTGTTTCCAGATCTAATGTACTGCCCTTGATTTACAGCAGCTCCCATAAATGCTTCAAGATCTCCTCTGCTTCAGGATCGGGGGGTGGGGGGCAGGGGGTTCATGTCTTATTGTTCGTGTCGGTAGCTGCATGCCCACCTTTGCTTCGCCATGTTTTAACATAATCTTCAGGTTCGAACAATACCAGCGGCAGAGCGACTAATCTGATGAACAGGAGCGCCAACACTGCTGTTGTTAAGAGCTCTAGTTCCTTTAGCGTTTTCACCGTTTGGGTTGTAAAAATTCTAGTAATGTCACATCCTAAAATATATTGTTACAGTACAGTTCCGTCATTCGATTCATGGAAAGCATTTTTTGTCTGTTGTGCATGTTATGTATATAGAGTTCTTTCTTGGAAAAAGATGTGTTCATACACTTTTTTTCTCTATGTAATGGCAGGTGTATAATTCTCACCTGTCAGATAAAAAAAGGTATTGGATCCGGCGCAAATGAAGCCCTGCTACTAGCACTGAAGAAAGAGAATCACGGTGCTTTCTGAGGTAACACTGCTGAAATGGGGTTTGAACCCCAGCTCCTCTACAGCAAAGACTCTGCTCACACTTTAGCTGATTGAACCCAGCAGAGGTGCAGACAATAGTGTCACAGTACAGCCTGCCTCAATAGGAATGAATTCTGGGTCTCGAAGCATCAATCAAACAAGGATAAAACTCATCAATCACATCTCTTCCCTACGATAAACCTACCAGCACTTCAAGTTGACATGGAGAGCGATGTCCATTTCCAACACTGCTGTCTTTGTATGCTGTCTGCTCCGGTCAAGGTGGGACAGGTCGAGGAGGAGGAGGACATTGGAGTTGGGGAAGAGCCTTAGGGACTGGCTGCTGAGCATGTCAATCACCCGGAGGAAACTGCTGATTAGGTATAGAGAGAGAGAGAGAGAGAAAGAGAGGCTTTTAAGATCATTCATTAATCATTCCAAATAAAATCCTTTGAACTACAGTAAGGCAAAACACAACAAAATTAAGGTTATTGCTGCCTCCAGGGATCAGCTGAAATCTCCCCAGTGCATCAGATTAAAATCCTAAAAAAAACATCATGTTTTCCTGAAAAAACAGATTTTAAACAAATAAAAGGATCATAAAATATCAATAAAAACACAATAAAAATAATATATATATATATATATATACAAAAATATCCTAACAGTGTTTTCTTTCTGTTAAAAAAACAGATTTATACCAAATTAATGAAAACAATGTAAACAATAAAATACAAAGAAAAATTAAAACTAGAACATAAACTGGAGGACACCAAGTTGTTGATGACTAGGACCTTCCCCCTGAAAGACAGCTGAGCCAGCAGTCCCCTCCATCTCTGCAGCCGCCCCCTCACCCTGTCCAGCAGGCCCTCCCAGTTCTTCTGCATGTACACTTTGGTTCTTCAGTACCTGTCCTGTCCCATCTCAATGCCTCAGGTAGAACACAAGCCAGTAATGCCCACAAGCCAACTGCCTGACAAGAAGGAGCCACATTTTGCCCAGTTGATGCATGCAGAAGACGCTCTCTGAAATGTGCTCGGAGAGCGTGAGGGTGAGGAGGGCACTGCCCAACCAGCCAGCTTAATCCTCAGCAGGTGCAGCAGGGACTCTGGCCAGTGAGAAGAGCATGCCAGACAGGGAGCAGCCTGTCTAATACCCCGTGGAAAGGCTTACTTAGCACATTGTTAATCTTTAAAATATTAAAGACATTTAAATATAAAAGCTGAATATAACAAATAAAAACAGGGCCAAAACCGAAGGCTTCCAGGGTTTTAAAAAGGTACGTATGGTCGACCCTGTCAAATGCTTTTTTCTTGGTCCAGTCCTACATTAGAATCATAAATATTTGTAACAGATAAAAAATCACGTATTAAAAATAAGTTATCAAAAATGGAACGTCCATGTGTGCAGTATGTTTGGTCATTGTGCACTACAGATCCAATACTTGTTTGTCAAACATTCTGAAATTATTTTAAAATTGGAACATAAAAGTGATACAGGTCTCCAGTTTTTGAGCAGGCACAGATCTCCTTTCTTGGACAGCAATGTGATTACTGCCCTGCGGCAGCTGAGGGTCAGTTCTTTGTGCTTGAGGCTCTCTCTCAGGACCTGGAACAAGTCCTCTACCATTATTTTCCAAAATAAAATTCACCAGGCAGTCCATCTATCCCAGGAGCTTTGCATTAGAGAGCTGTGTGACAGCAGCGGTCAGCTCCTGGTAGGTCAGTGGCTCGTTCAGGTCATGCTGCTCCTCCTCGCTGAGGCTGGGCAGATCCTGGAGCAGTTGGTCAGTGTCTTCTTGTTCACAGAGCTCATCCTGGTACAGCTGACTGCAGAACTGCACCGCCTCCATTCTGATCTCCTCCTGGCTGTACAGCTCTCTGCCGCAGGATGTCTAGATGCAGTGCATCTTCCAGCTGTCTGCTCTCCTCTCTTCCAGGCTGAAAAAGAAACTGGTAGGAGCGTCCATCTCTCTTAGCTCCGTGAATCGAGAGTGCACAAGCGAACCCCTTCACCCTCTCCTTCAGCAGACTTCCAAGAGCATTATTTTGCTCCCTTAGCATCTGTAGGTTCTGCTCTCTGTTATTAGTGTCCACATTGCTCTCAGGTTGAAGGAGTTTTGTCTCCAACTCTCTCATGGCTGCATTCAGTGACCCGGTTGCATCAAGAGTGTACTGCTGGCAAAATCATTTTAATTTGTGTTTGTGGCAAAGTGGTTTGTAGTGCTCCGGTGTACAGGTGATTCAAGGTGCTCCAACAAAGGACAAACACAAAGTTCACAGGTCAGGTTCTTTAATTCCCTTGACAAGGTTTTCAAATAATAAAGCTGGCTCTACCCAGCAATGGGTATTGCCAGCGACAAAACAAAGGGGTTGCAGTCCCGAAATAATAATTCCAACACAAAACACGTAACACAGTCACAAACAACACGTCTCCGGACTGTGTGCTCTGGTGCAGGTGCGGTGCTCTGAGTGCTGGTGCTCTTGTGTGTTCAGGTCCGGGCTGGCTTCTCGCTGCAGCTCCGGCTTCGTATCAGCCGTCTGGCAAAACAAACACAACCGTTTAATCAATGGAACCACACTTCATTCAAGGTTCCGTCCTTGTCTCCTCCCATTAACCACAACAAAGGAACCGATTACGGCGTCACGTCCCCCTAAAGTACCCTAAGCCCCGCCCCCTCCGATAGCTAGTTCAATCACGTCTCCTCCAATTCATGACTGACACTTCGCTCACCGTACTAGGGCGATGACTCCAGGTACCGTAACGCCGCCTTCTTCCTGAATGGCCGGCTTCCGACTGTCCCCTGGAATGAACTGCCCAACCATTCAGTACGAAGCCCGCAGTTCCTGTTGTACAGTGCCCTCACCGGTCAAGAGGGAGATTGTTGATTCGGATTCATTCGCTCTCCGTCACAGTGTTTTACCAATATCAGCCGTCCTGTCACACCTTCCACAAACAGTCATCGCGAAACTTCAAAACTCATGCGAACATATTTCTTTTTACAGGTTTCAATCAAACTGGAGTGGGTTTGGAGGCATAACTGGAGGCATATTCTCCATCACACAGTTACAGAAATTAAAGTCAAGTGGCCGCCCTCCTAAATATTTTTCGTCTCTTGGTTGGGTTGGGCTGCTATTTCTGGCATAGTAAATGTGTTGAGTATGCGCAGTGTGCAAAGGTAGCAAAAGAACATGTGCAGAGCATGCAGTTCCTGAAGGAAGCAAAAAGTGGCGGTGGCAAAAAAGTGCAGAACACCGAAGCACCCTTCATAAGAACATAAGAACATAAGAACATAAGAAAGTTCACAAACGAGAGGAGGCCATTCGGCCCATCTTGCTCGTTTGGTTGTTAGTAGCTTATTGATCCCAGAATCTCATCAAGCAGCTTCTTGAAGGATCCCAGGATGTCAGCTTCAACAACATTGTGAGGAGTTGGTTCCAGACCCTCACAATTCTCTGTGTAAAGAAGTGCCTCTTATTTTCTGTTCTGAATGCCCCTTTATCTAATCTCCATTTGTGACCCCTGGTCCTTGTTTCTTTTTTTAGGTCGAAAAAGTCCCCTGGATCGACATTGTCTATACCTTTTAGGATTTTGAATGCTTGAATCAGATCACCACGTAGTCTTCTTTGTTCAAGACTGAACAGATTCAATTATTTTAGCCTGCCTGCATATGACATGCCTTTTAAACCAGGAATAATTCTGGTCGCTCTTCTTTGCACTCTTTCTAGAGCAGCAATATCCTTTTTGTACCAAGGTGACCAGAACTGAACACAATATTCTAGGTGAGGTCTTACTAATGCATTGTAAAGTTTTAACATTACTTCCCTTGATTTAAATTCAACACTTTTCACAATATATCCAAACATCTTGTTGGCCTTTTTTATAGATCGATTACAACGAGAAACGGGTATTGAGAATACTAATACAAAGTAGACACTTTGTGTGATAAACCATATTTAATATTAGTATATTAACCATGTATGTTAATGTTGTTATGGTCGTTGTAATCTTCTGACTATGCAATCAATGAACTGTACACTATTAATGCATACATCTAACCAATAACCTTTCCTTTCTGTAATATTAGTTGTGCGCCCCTGTTTATTCTTAAATAAACTATTGTTTTATATTTCTGACTCATTGTGTGAATGTCGGTTATTGTAAAGGGAATCCGAGTTCTACATGGTCCAGAACTTAAATATGGTCTGTCTCATTTCTTACATTTTGATGTTCTTAAACAGGGCGACTAGAGACTAATTTATATTTAAATAAATGGTATACCTAATTCACTACAGCTACCGTTAGGTGACATTATCCACAGACACGGAGTGACCTTCCATTGCTATGCTGATGATACCCAGCTATATGTGTCCCTAAAGCCAGGAATATCTAGCCTGGGTGTTATTTGCTACTTGCTATCAAGCATTGGATGTCACAGAATTGTCTAATGTTGAATTCAGATACAACAGAGGTTATGCTAGTGGGCTCACAGAACCAACTCCCCAGTAATGTTATTGAAGCTGACACCCTGGGATCCTTCAAGAAGCTGCTTGATGAGATTCTGGGATCAATAAGCTACTAACACCAAACGAGCAAGATGGGCTGAATGGCCTCCTCTCGTTTGTAAACTTTCTTATGTTCTTAAAAGGAAATGTGGGATTACAGAGCTCGACCCTTGCAGTCTTTCATCAAAACATAAACTAGAAATTAAGAGTTTGGGGGTCATCTTTGATCCTGATCTATCATTTCATAAAATGGCTTTCTTATCTCAGTGGGTTTTAATGTAACTTTAATGCTGTTATTTAAATGGTCTGACTGTGGCAGTTGTATGTGTGACATGCTATACAAATGTATTGTGTTTTTTCTCTGCTATGTACTGTACAGTGCAGTGCGATAGTTTTGTATAAAAAGTGCTATATAAATGCAATAAATAAATATGTTTGCTTGATAGAATTATAAAGATGTATTAGTATTGCATATACTTACCTGTTGGGGATAATTCAGCATCGCCTACATTGTAATTGTTAAATGTTGATTTAGACTTAGTATGCCTGCCTACAGATGTCAGGACTGCCCAGTCCCTGACCACATTCCGGCGCCTCCTTAAGACTCACCTCTTCAAACAGCACCTGTAGAACTCCTCTGTTTGTATCCTGGGACACTATCACCCTTCATTTAAATGTGCTTTATTTTGCTCTTATCTGCCCCCTATTCTACTGCATTTAATCCTGTACTTCAGAATACTGTAATCTGCCAAGTGTTTAACCTGTAGTACTTTGTATTTAATCACATCCTGATATAACTATCACTATTTAATCATATCCTGATGTAACTGTCACTATTACCTGCTGTATTATTGAATTGTGGTTTGTCACACTTGAACAAAAGTTATTGTATTTCTTGCTCTTATTGTATTACTTGTATTGTAACACTTGAAATGTATTTGCTTACGATTGTAAGTCGCCCTGGATAGGGGCGTCTGCTAAGAAATAAATAAATAATAATAATAATAATAATAATAATAATAATAATAATAATAATAATAATAATAATAATAATATTGTGTGTATGTGTAATAAAATATTGAACTTGGTTTGTGGTTCCTGTTCATTCATCCTGGGGGTTAGAGGTAGTGACACGGGTAGTCAATGAGGATGACTGTGATTGTTACAGACAGTACACTACAGTTACAATAGATTTATTTTTTGTTGTGAATGCAAGTTCTCTTCGTGTTTGTTTTCACTGCGGTTTATATAGTCTGTTAATGGGAGTGGTCCCTGGCGTGAGCCCCAAGTGAGGTATTACTTTAGCTTTTCAGAGCTTATCACCGTGTGTACAAATGCGTCCTATTTTACTCGAGGAATTGGTTCAAACTCCTTTCACTAAACACGTTTTGTTATAAACCGGTACTGAACAGCATGTAGGCGCTGGTTTCACCCGATGCGAGGTACCCGGAGCAGACAGGATGTGGTGTGACACCAGGGTCTGCCGTCAGAACCGGGGGTCCCATTGTCTGAGATGCTTAGAGAGGAAGACAAGAGAAAACAGGAGGAATACAAGAGAGAGAGAGAAAGAAAGAGAGCGGTGAGTTACTGGGATTGAATGCACTGCACCCGCTGGGAACCCCGTGTGTGGTTCGGGGGGGTGTAATGTGTTTATATTATATAGAGGACGGCGAGTTTGATGCGAGACTCGAGCAGACACAGCAGCGCATCATTATTATTAAACCTGCTCGCAGACTCTCCGGCGCTCTTTGAAACAGACTGAGCTCGGATCGGATTTATATTCATGTTGGGTTAATCAGAGATGGCTATCTGTAGTACTAGACGGGCCGCCTGTAGTGGAGGAGGAGGCTGTGTGGTCCAGTGGTTAAAGAAAAGGGCTTGTAACCAGGAGGTCCCGGGTTCAAATCCCACCTCAGCCACTGACTCACTGTGTGACCCTGAGCAAGTCACTTAACCTCCTTGTGCTCCGTCTTTCAGGTGAGGCGTAGTTGTAAGTGACTCTGCAGCTGATGCATAGTTCACACACCCTAGTCTCTGTAAGTCGCCTTGGATAAAGGCGTCTGCTAAATAAACAAATAATAATAATATGAACTGTACTGTACTGATAGTGTGGAGTAGTGGTTAGGGCTCTGGACTCTTGACCGGAGGGTCGTGGGTTCAATCCCAGGTGGGGGGACACTGCTGCTGTACTCTTGAGCAAGGTACTTTACCTAGATTGCTCCAGTAAAAACCCAACTGTATAAATGGGGCATTGTATGTAAAATATAATGTGATATCTTGTAACAATTGTAAGTCGCCCTGGATAAGGGCGTCTGCTAAGAAATAAATAATAATAATAATAATAATAATAATAATAATAATAATAATAATGTTAAAACATATGGTTTAAGTAAGGCCTCCTACACACACACCACGGTTAGCGCAACAGCCCTATTTACAAACGGCACTCGCTGTGGGTTTATGTTGTACACACACACCTTTCATTACTGAAGTGAGTGACTCCCTGTTTAAACTAACAACTGAACTCAGACCACCATTACACGACATGCGTTAGGTTTGTGTGGAGGTGTCTCAGCAAATCCGACCCCCCTGCCAAATTTACCCCACCCCCCCCCGGGTCATGTGACATGTCAGCGTACGAGTCACTTGTAGGGCAGTGTATCGACAGTGTCTTCGCGATACGAGGGTCACGATACGATAAAATGTGTGATTTGATTTTTTTCTGCCATACAGACTCATGTCATAAATATTGACCGTGCTTTTAAGGAGAGGAAGCATTTTTGTGTTACACAGGCGCCAATGCGCCTAACCACAAAAAGACTGTTTACATTATTTATTGTCGCCTTTGCAACCATTAGCCCCAGTCTGTTGATGTTTAGTCTTGCTATGCATATATATAGTGGAGTAGTGGTTAGGGCTCTGGGCTCTTGACCGGAGGGTCGTGGGTTCAATCCCAGGTGGGGGACACTGCTGCTGTACCCTTGAGCAAGAAGGTACTTTACCTAGATTGCTCCAGTAAAAACCCAGCTGTATAAATGGGTAATTGTATGTAAAAAATAATGTGATATCTTGTAACAATTGTAAGTCGCCCTGGATAAGGGCGTCTGCTAAGAAATAAATAATAATAATAATAATGATCGGGCAGTTGTCATGGTTACACATCCAGTGGCAGACAAAAGTCACTGGCACCCTTAACTAAACAGATCATTCAAGGTCTATGTGCGTATAAGCCTTTGTGTTTAGGTGACTTTGTACAGTTATTTCATGCACTGCTGTGCCAGATGTTTCTGTAAATCCTTGGCTGTTAATGGTGGATTTTTGCAAGCTGCTCGAACAATTCTTCTGGCTGTAGTTGTAATTTTTCTGGGACGTCCACTTCTTTCCATCGTTCCAGTTGAATAAGTCTTCAAATACTTCTTGAGTATTGTGGATTTTTGTATTACAGTTATTTTTTCTGCAACGCTGTTTTTCGATTCCCCTGCTGTAGTAGTTACTGTAACAAACGTTTTTCTCACATCCTGATCCGACTCCTTTGTTTTGACCACGCTGTGCTAAGACCACAAACACCTTTGCTTCAGTTGAGGGGCGTGTTTTACAGCTGATGGTTTTATAATATTGCTAACTTGATAAGTAGTGGTTTCTAACTGATGAATAGTGTTTTAATTAGCTCAATTAAGACTAACCTTAACTTACACAGGCTTTAATTGAAAAGGTGCCAATCAGTGCCAATAGGGCAATGTGATTAATATCGGTTATACAGTAGCTTCAGTGTATTTTGTGAGAAATATTTAAGTAATGTCATAAACTGAGTTCAAGGAATGAGCAGGTCAAAAGGTTTAATCTTTAGTAATGTTCATGTATGGTCTTGCACTAAATCTGCTAACAAATTAGTCTTAGTTGAACCATTTAACGTGGCATAAAAACTGCAATAAGTAATACACCCTCATGGTGTGTGTTGCCACCTCCTTACAGTGTTTGTCACGTCATTGGCATCATCCGGGCAGCAGTGTGGAGTAGTGGTCAGGGCTCTGGACTCTTGACCGGAGGGTCGTGGGTTCAATCCCAGGTGGGGGACGCTGCTGCTGTACACTTGAGCAAGGTACTTTACCTAGATTGCTCCAGTAAAAACCCAACTGTATAAATGGGGAATTGTATGTAAAAAAATAATGTGATATCTTGTAACAATTGTAAGTCGCCCTGGATAAGGACGTCTGCTAAGAAATAAATAATAATAATATCTAATGTTATTATTATTATTATTATTATTTATTTCTTAGCAGACGCCCTTATCCAGGGCGACTTACAATCGTAAGCAAATACATTTCAAGTGTTACAATACAAGTAATACAATAAGAGCAAGAAATACAATAACTTTTGTTCAAGCAAAGTACAAGTGTGACAAACCACAATTCAATAATACAGCAGATAATAGTGATAGTTACATCAGGATATGATTAAATAGTGATAGTTATATCAGGATATGATTAAATACAAAGTACTACAGGTTAAACACTTGGCAGATTACAGTATTCTGAAGTACAGGATTAAATGCAGTAAAACAGGGGGCAGATAAGAGCAAAATAAAGCACATTTACATGAAGGGTGATAGTGTCCCAGGATACAAACAGAGGAGTTCTACAGGTGCTCTTTGAAGAGGTGAGTCTTAAGGAGGCGCCGGAATGTGGTCAGGGACTGGGCAGTCCTGACATCTGTAGGAAGGTCATTCCACCACTGCGGAGCGAGGGTGGAGAAGGAGAAGGAACTATGCAACAGTTTAATAAATGGCAAATGAAAAAGAGCTCTGTGTGATATGTGAGATTTAATATATTAAAAAAAAAACACACAAGATCAACACAGCAGCTCTTGAGCCTCTATTTAAAAGTTTTAGACAGCAAAAAGTAAGCAAATCAGACTATGCACGTGCATGCATTGTGATCTCTATAGAAGGCCATCTGGGTCAGAAATGCACTGTGCTGCTTTAGAGTGAGTCAGAATCTCATGGGACAGACAAAAGGCAACACGTCACTCTGAAATGCATCGCTTAAACGGTGCCCAACTTGCTGGAAATTAGGGATGTCACGATATTAACTTTTTCATTATCACGATAGTAGTTTAGAAATTACCGTGATATGTCGAGTATCGCGATATACACATCCGATTTTGAAGTAATTGCAGAGTTTTCCCACATTTTTTTCTGAACAGCAAAAACATCATCTATATTATGAGTATTATTATTATTATTATTATTATTATTATTATTATTATTATTATTTATTTCTTAGCAGACGCCCTTATCCAGGGTGACTTACAATTGTCACATTATTTTTACATACAATTACATTATTTTTACATACAATTACCCATTTATACAGTTGGGTTTTTTTACTGGAGCAATCTAGGTAAAGTACCTTGCTCAAGGGTACAGCAGCAGTGTCCCCCACCTGTGATTGAACCCACGACCCTCCGGTCAAGAGTCCAGAGCCCTAACCACTACTCCACACTGCTGACTATCAAGAAACTAATTTGTTGCAGGTTAGAGCAATTACATTATTCTTTTTTATTGTTTTTTTACAATCTTAAAATGTTTTTCTTCTTTTCAGAAAAAATAGGGCAAACTTTGCACTCGCTTCTAAATGGTGCCATTACTGTTCTTAAAAAATGAATATCTGTAAAAACAAACACCTAAGAAATCTCTTACTAAGAAACCAAGAGGAAACCATTTCTCACGGCTGCAATAAACAGCATATTTTTTAAGACCACAAACACTGACTTTCGTTAGCGCCCTCGCCTTCGGCTCAGGACGGATGACTCCCGTCGCGGTCAGTTATCACATGGTAGAGCCCTGATCGACGGACACTATCGCTTAAGTAGATTTTTTTTTAATTGCACTCCCCTGGCCTTACTTCCTGTCTTAGTTGCGTCATCCCCAAGCAGCTAATAGGTGGCAGCGGGTTATTATTATTATTATTATTATTAGTTTATTTAGCAGACGCCTTTATCCGACTTACAGAGACTAGGGTGTGTGAACTATGCATCAGCTGCAGAGTCACTTACAACTACATCTCACCCGAAAGACGGAGCACAAGGAGGTGAAGTGACTTGCTCAGGGTCACACAATGAGTCAGTGGCTGAGGTGGGATTTGAACCAAGGACCTCCTGGTTACAAGCCCCTTTTCTTTAACCACTGATCTTTGTGTTGATCTTTCAATTATTTCTGCTGATTCACAGTCCCACAAATATTCAGTGTACCCTTCATTATCTCTCCTGTCTCCAAAATAGACCTTGAATATGTTCTGGCCTATCTTGACTTGGCAGGCAGTCAACTCCTTACTTAACTCATGAGTTTGTTGGCAAAGAACATTGCATGCATAAAATAGTTAAGTTCTCAGCTAGAAAGAGTGTATTATGATGTGATTATTATAAGTATATTAAAGTATATTAAAATGTTTAAAAGTACTTGATGTTACATCACCTTAGCTGTACTTGACCGTGATACTAACCCCTCATTTGCTTACTAAGAACACCTAGGTCTTAGATTACTTTTAAATTACTATTATCTCATTTCCATTAAACTCTTCATTGTCATTTCTTATCCTGCACTGTTCTGTACATGCTGTTGATGCACGTCACGGACATCGACGTTTCTCTCTCACTGAGAGCTCTGATTGTGAATGTGCAGCCGTGGTGATGGGGAGAGGAGGTCACTGACAGGCTGGTTTATATTGCTGGGATGGGGGGTGGATGATGTCACTGACAGGCTGGTTTATATTGCTGGGATGGGGAGTGGATGATGTCACTGACAGGCTGGTTTATATTGCTGGGATGGGGGGTGGATGATGTCACTGACAGGCTGGTTTATATTGCTGGGATGGGGAGTGGATGATGTCACTGACAGGCTGGTTTATATTGCTGGGATGGGGGGTGGATGATGTCACTGACAGGCTGGTTTATATTGCTGGGATGGGGAGTGGATGATGTCACTGACAGGCTGGTTTATATTGCTGGGATGGGGGGTGGATGATGTCACTGACAGGCTGGTTTATATTGCTGGGATGGGGGGTGGATGATGTCACTGACAGGCTGGTTTATATTGCTGGGATGGGGGTGGATGATGTCACTGACAGGCTGGTTTATATTGCTGGGATGGGGGGTGGATGATGTCACTGACAGGCTGGTTTATATTGCTGGGATGGGGGATGGATGATGTCACTGACAGGCTGGTTTATATTGCTGGGATGGGGGGTGGATGATGTCACTGACAGGCTGGTTTATATTGCTGGGATGGGGGGTGGATGATGTCACTGACAGGCTGGTTTATATTGGTGGGATGGGGGGTGGATGATGTCACTCACAGGCTGGTTTATATTGCTGGGATATGGGATGGATGATGTCACTGACAGATTTGATTTATTGCAGCAGCAGTGTGGAGTAGTTGTTAGGGCTCTGGACTCTTGACCGGAGGGTCGTGGGTTCAATCCCAGGTGGGGGGACATTGTTGCTGTACCCCTTGAGCAAGGTACTTTACCTAGATTGCTCCAGTAAAAACCCAACTGTAAATGGGTAATTGTACGTAAAAAATAATGTGTAAAAAATAATGTAATTCTATGTAAAAATAATGTGATATCTTGTAACAATTGTAAGTCACCCTGGATAAGGGCGTCTGCTAAGAAATAAATAATAATTGATTGATTGATTCATTCATTCATTCATTCATTCATTAATTTCTTTATTTTTCAGGTGACAGGAATTTCTATCCAACTGACTCATCTGGAAGAGAAAACGAAAACTCCAGATTTAAAAAGACAGAGAGAGGGGGAGAAAGAGAAGAGGGGAGAGAGAGGGTGGTTTGAGATTGGCTCTGATGGAGGTTGACCGAGGTGGGGGGGGTGAGGGAGCAGAGGAACGAGTGATGGAGAGAGGCGACAGCGAGGAGGAAGAAGTGATACAAATGGTGATTGAAGAGAACAGAGAGGAGAAGTGGGATGGAGGGAGTGAGCGACTCGCAGAACAGAGGGGGGGAGGATATGATTTTGAAATGCTGGGTCTCTCTCCTGGATCCACTCAGACTGGGTTTACTAGGAGCTCACAAGGGAGAAGACTGGGAGCCAGGCAAGGGTCGGGGAAACAGCTCTTGGGAGTGAAGCAGGAGGGAGAGGGAGAGAGAGGGAGAATTTCATTGCACCCCAGAGAGAGATGCTTGCAGCTTCTCAAGGGAAGAGTGAGAGAGGGACATGGAGAGAGAGGAAGGGGGGACAGCGGTAAAGGAGAAGGAGAGAGGGGGCTGGATGTTGAAAGAGGTGCAGTGGCAGGGAGCTCCTCTGTCAGCTCGAATCAGAAAGCCGTCCCCCTCAAACTGCTGTGCAAGAGCCTTGCACCTTCCCAGCATGCACTGCTCCCAGAGCCGCCTCCACCCCCTCCTGCCGGAGACCGGAAGAGGAGGAGGAAGCTGTCATCGCCCACCCGGTACCTGCTTCCTGTCGGCCCACAGAGTCGATCCCAGACATGCGCTCCTGACCTCGGAACAGCTGGAAATCCGGTAAGGAAAGTGGGGAGTCTGATTCGCACCTTGATAGGGGGGGCAGCCAGAACCCCCCTGTGCACCCCAAACCCCGGGAGTAACCCCTCCACTAGCAGCAGAAGGAAGAATAGAGGTTCAGAACAGCTGTTGTATGAGATAAGAGCGAATGGAGAGCAGAGAGAGGGGGACAGAGACACAGACGAGACAGAGTCCTCCTGCTCCTCCTCCTCTGAGGGAGGGACAGACCCCGGGGACACAGGAGACAAGAGGGGGGGCAGCAGGAGGAGCAAGGGGGGTGCCGAGCCTATGAGGAGAGCCGCTCCCCTGGTGGAGTTCGTTCAACTGATCGATGAGACTGGAGGATACGCCAGCACCAAGCTGGTGCCCTGTGAAGACAGAGAGGAGGAGCAGAAGCAGGAGGAGAGGGAGAGGGCCTCCGCCTTGGAGATCCCCGAGGTGGTGATCGACAACAAGCCGTACCGCTGCTCCGCCTGTGAGAAGACCTTCAAGCGTGCCTGGGAGCTGCTGAGCCACGAGGTGGTGCACAACTCGGAGCGACCCTTCCGCTGCCACGCCTGCCCCGCCCGCTTCAAGCGCCACTCCGACTACAAGAGCCACCGCATGGTGCACACGGAGCTGCGGCCCTTCGGCTGCGAGTCCTGCGGCAAGACCTTCAAGCGCTCCTCCAACCTGCAGGAGCACCGGCGCAGCCACTCGGGCGCGCGCCCGCACCCCTGCCCCCGCTGCGCCAAGAGCTTCAAGACCCCCTACGAGCTGCAGCGCCACGGCCTGGTCCACGCCACTGACAAGCCCTGCCAGTGTGAGGACTGCGGCAAGGGCTTCCCCACCACCGCCACCCTCCTGGCACACCGACGGCAGCACTGCGATGACAAGCCTCACGTCTGCCCGGTCTGCGGGAAGAGGTTTGCTTATGGACACAGCCTCAAGGTCCATGAGCGCGTGCACACGGACCAGCGGCCCTTCGTGTGCCCGCTGTGCGGGAAAGGGTGTGTACCAAAGTGCTGTGTTTATTATTATTATTAATATTATTATTATTATTAGTAGTAGTAGTAGTAGTAGCATTTTGTCATTTAGCAGATGCTTTTATCCAAAGCGACTTACAGACATTAGGGGGTGAACTATGCATCATCATCAACTGCTGCTGCTGCTGCTACAGAATCACATACAATAGGACCTCAGTTTCATTGACTATGTTTATGAATTTGTTATTATTATTATTATTATTATTATTATTATTATTATTATTATTATTAATATTAATTTCTTATCCAGGGCGACTTACAGTACATACAATTACATTATTTTTTACACATTATTTTTACATACAATTCCCCATTTATACAGTTGGGTTTTTACTGGAGCAATCTAGGTAAAGTACCTTGCTCAAGGGTACAGCAGCAGTGTCCCCCACCTGGGATTGAACCCACGACCCTCCGGTCAAGAGTCCAGAGCCCTAACCACTACTCCACACTGCTGACGTCCTAGTCTTACTCCTGCACATAATTATTTATTTATTCTCCTCCTAAACATAACATAATTGTTAGTAAAAGTATAATCACAATTCAAATGACTTGTGATTGACAGGCACTTTATTGAGTTTAGACAGGAATATTCAACAGGGTTGCACACTTTATTAAACAGAGTTTATACTGAATATTCAACAGGGTTACACACATTATTAAACAGAGTTTATACTGAATATTCAACAGGGTTACACACATTATTAAACAGAGTTTATACTGAATATTCAACAGGGTTACACACATTATTAAACAGAGATTATACTGAGTATTCAACAGGGTTGCACACATTATTAAACAGAGATTATACTGAATATTCAACAGGGTTGCACACATTATTAAACAGAGATTATACTGAATATTCAACAGGGTTACACACATTATTAAACAGAGATTATACTGAATATTCAACAGGGTTACACACATTATTAAACAGAGATTATACTGAATATTCAACAGGGTTGCACACTTTATTAAACAGAGTTTAGACAGAAAAGGTGAATTAAAGCAGTTACCCTAGCTTTTAAACAGTAGTTAGATCAGTATATTCACCTCCATTAGGAGCCATGTTGGCCCCAGTCTGCACATGTAAAACGCTGTATTTTCCGGAACCCCCGGTTCTTACTCTTTAACCCAGTCCATGGGCAGCCAATTGAAAGCTTCCCATCGGGGTCCTCCGCGTAGCACTCCGATCCTTCAGGTGTGTCCTAGGAAACTATAGAACTGCTCTATAGGAACAGGGCGAGTTACGCTCTTGTCAATCCAACATGTTGGGAGTATTTTGCTGCATATTCATTCCAGTACATACACAATAATATCTATCCTAAAACCAGAATCATTTCAATGTGCAACAGGGAGACATGCTCTTTAAGGAGGCTTGTGGCTCAGTGGTTAAAGAAAGGGGCTTATTACCAGGAGTTTCAAATCCCGGCTCCGTTGCTGATTCGCTGTGTGTGACCCTGAGCAAGTCACTTAACCTTGTGTTCAAACGTAAAACAAACCTATTGTAAGTGCTTCTGCAGCAGCAGCAGCAGTTGATGATGCGTAGTTCACCCCCTGGTCTCTCCAAGTCACTTTGGATAAAAGCGTCTGCTGAATGACTCAATAATACCAATAATTTAACGGAGACGGGCTCCCGAGTGGCGCATCTGGTAAAGGAGCTCTCGCTGGTTCGAGTCCAGGCTATTCCATTGCCGACCGTGGACGGGAGTTCCCAGGGGTCGGCGCACAATTGGCCGAGCGTCGCCCGGGGGGAGGGAGGGTTAGGTCAGCTCACCGCGCACCAGTGACCCCTGTAGTCTGGCCGGGCGCCTGCAGGCTTGCCTGTAAACTGCCCGAGAGCTGCGTTGTCCTCCGACGCTGTAGCTCAGTGAGTCCGCAGTGTAAAAAAAAGCGGTCGGCTGACGGCACACGCTTCGGAGGACAGCGTGTGTTCGTCTTCGCCCTCCCGAGTCAGCGCAGGGGTGGTAGCGGTGAGCTGAGCCTAAAAATAATTGGCCATTCCAAATTGGGAGAAAATAATAAAAATAATTGGCAACGACTAAATTAAAAAAAAATAAATAAATAATTTGACAGAGACAGTCGCACCTCTTGCTCTAAGTTCAGGTGTTATTTTATCATTAATTTCCTCCACAGCTTCAAGCAGAGCAACGCACTGGCCAGCCACGAGCGTGTCCACACCGGCGCCCGGCCCTACGCCTGCCCCACCTGCGGGAAAGCCTTCAAGCAGAGCTCCTATCTGGCCATCCACCAGCGCGCCCACACAGGGGAGCGACCCTACCGCTGCCAGCTGTGCGACAAGGCGTTCGCCCGTCCCTCGCTGCTCCTGCAGCACCGCCGGGTACACAGCCCCGCCCGCCCCTACCAGTGCGGGGCCTGCGGCAAGGCCTTCAAGGACTGCCAGTACCTGCGGCTGCACGAGAAGGTGCACACGGGACAGACGCCCTACAAGTGCCAGGCCTGCGGGAAGGGGTTTGCTCATCCCTCCAACCTGATCCAGCACCAGAGAGTGCACCGGGACAGAGGAGGAGCGGAGGAGAGGGGGGAGAGAGACGCAGAGACTGTTCTGTATCAATGAGGCAAGGGTGAGGGGGGAGAGCGACACAGAGACTGTGCTGTATCTATGAGGCAAGGGTGAAGGGGGAGAGAGACGCAGTGACTGTGCTGTATCAATGAGAAGAGGGAGAGGGGGGAGAGAGACACAGACACTGTGCTGTATCTATGAGGCAAGGGTGAAGGGGGAGAGAGACGCAGACAGTGTGCTGTATCAATGAGGAGAGAGAGAGGGAGGGGGGAGAGACACAGACACTGCTGTATCAATGAGGAGAGGGAGAGGGAGGTGGGAGAGACACACAGACACTGTGCTGTTCCCGGAATAGCAATCCTGTCTCCCGCTCAGCTCCTGGAATAATGCTCTTGAACTCCAGTCTACTCTGCTCCGTCATTGAAGTCTTCAAGTGCAGATATCACTGCTGCTCAGCTGACACAGAACCTTCTCTCACTCTCCCTCCCTTGTCCTCTCTCTCTTCCCCTCTCCATTTCCTCCCCTCTCCCTGTCCCTCTCTCTCTCTCTCTCCACCTCAGTCAGGCTCTTGTTAAACTCTGAACTGTACAAAAGTTTCCAGTGGAAACTCCATGAAAACGATCCAGTGTGGTCCAGTCCAGCAGCCCAGAGCAGTGACTGCCTTCCAGTGTTAATAATGTGATCAATAATCACACAGGACAGAGATATGTGATCATATATGAAATGATAAAGCACTTTGAATTTTGAATAGCCCTTCCTGATCGTGCCTGGAGAAAGGAGGGGGTGGAGAGAGCTTTGCAAGCAGGACTTGTTTTATAGCGTGTGATACTGCGGCCTTGTGGCAGCCATGTTGGCTCTGACACGCTATGGTTTATAATGAATGCTGGCTCCGTGTCAGAGCCACCATGGTGTCAGTTTTGCTTGTTCACGGTTCGCGTGTGCGTTCTGGATTCCCTGTTACAGTCACTGTGGGAGCAGAAGCACAGCGGCTCTCTGAGGCTTCACACACACACACCTTGGACTGAGACTGACTGGGCTGGACTGGGAACTGTGGGAATCCAAAATGTGAGAATCTAGATATTAAACTGATCTGTGTGATAGCAACAACAAACAAACAAGCAAACACACACACAGAGACACACGCATACATATACACACACACACACAGAAACACACAAACATACATAGAGACACACAGAGACGCACAAACACTGAAGGTGGATCTACACTGGAAGCAAGCGATGCTAGCGAATTTTCTAGCTACATCAAAAGTGAATATTTTAGCAGAAACTGTCACGTGACCCTGTCCTTATCCCTCTCGCTGTTCTCCCACCCAATCCTATGCAAGACAGAGGCGGCCCATTCACAGCACCACTCACGCAGCACATAGACTACAGAACAAGCAAGCAAAGCCAACACACACCAAAGAGAGAGCGAAGTCGCCACACACCCAGGAGAGGGAGAGCGGTCCCGCTGACAGGAGGAAGAGGTAAACACACGCAATCACGCTCGCAGTAATACAACACAATACACAACTATTTACATACTTTCCCCTTCTCGTCCACACTCTCCCGTAGTCCCAGCAGTCCATACTGCATTACAGCTGTTGCAGGTGGGGCTTATCCTGGAACTGGGTTGTGTCTGGAAATAGGGCTGAAGCTGATCCTGGGTGTGGTTTTGTGAGCGGGTTGGTTGGGCTGGGAACTGACTTTGCTTCTGATTGGTCCATTTCACTCTAGTCACTCACGACTGGCAGGAAAAACAGAACAGATTTCTATTCCTGTGGAGTTGCTCGCTTCATCCAAACTGGCTGCCCGCGTCGCTCGCTGCTGGTGTAGACGCACCTATACATTCCAGTCACTTCTCAATTAAGACACACACACAGACACATGCCTTCACACACACACACACACATGCCTTCACACACACACACACACAGACACACACACATGCCTTCACACACACAGACACATGCCTTCACACACACACAGACACGTCTTCACACACACACAGACACATGCCTTCACACACACACAGACACATGCCTTCACACACACACACACACACATGCCTTCACACACACACACACACAGACACACACACATGCCTTCACACACACAGACACATGCCTTCACACACACAGACACATGCCTTCACACACACACAGACACGTCTTCACACACACACAGACACATGCCTTCACACACACACAGACACAGACACATGCCTTCACACACACACACAGACACATGCCTTCACACACACACAGACACATGCCTGCACACACACACACCCACAGACACATGCATTCACACACACAGACACACACACAGACACATGCCTTCACACACACAGACACATACCTTCACACACACACACACACACACACACGCTATTTTCTAATGAACCAAAGTTTTCATCAAACAAACAACCAAACTCCTGGAGAAAACTCCCAGAAGGAAAAGAGAAAGACTTCCAACTGATATCTAAACAGGACCGAACTGAACTGGACCGAACTCACAAGTTCAGTGCTCCCCAAATATGATCCCAAGTATGGGTCAGTTTTCAATCCCTCAGAATGGATGCATTAGGATTGATTGGGAGGGCATTTCAGTCCCAACTGTGAATCATATTTAACCTGGATAGTGTTACAAAAATCATCATCATCATAACAGCAATCATAATCATAGTAATGATCTCATTTTGTTTGGGTTTGCTCTTTGCCAATTAATCTGTAGCTGTTAAGGAACTATAACACTGTAGTCACTATGAAGCTATAAGTTAATGTGTTAATAATTATAATAATGGATGTTGTGTTGGTCTTCATTTTTCAAGCCGTTAAGAATCCTGTGACCTGCCCTGATGTCCATGTGTGTTACAGACTGTGTGGACGCTCCAGTTCATTTCCATTGTCCCTGTGTGTCCCTGGAGCTCAAACTAACTGCAGGGAATGGAAACAAACTGGACTGTCAACAGCAGGGGCTGTTCCCTGGTAGAGTGGCATGCACAGAAGGCTGGACTGTGGGGGGGAATGTTATATATTTAAGTTTAGGCACTGAAGCTCTGCTTGTCTGCCTGTTTCCATCCACTGTCTGTCTCTGTCTAGCGGCATGTCTGTCTGTCTATCTATTAGCCTGTCTGTCTCTGTGTGTATGTATCTGTGTGTCTATCTATCTGTCTGTCTCTGTGTGTATGTATCTGTGTGTCTATCTATCTATCTATCTATCTATCTATCTATCTATATATATATGTATCTGATATATAGATATATATATCTGTCTGTCTGTCTGTCTGTCTATGTGATTCTCTATGTGTATGTATGTGTATCTGTCTATCTGTGTGTCTGCCTGTCTGTCAAGCTGTGAAGGGAGGGGTGTCGATGCAGCATGACACCAGCAGAGGGCAGAGGAGCACAGGCTGAGAGAGAGAGAGAGAGGCAGTGTCTATTCTATTCTTATCTAGTCCAGCGCTTTCATGATATAGGAGAGAGTGAGAGGGAGATGAAAGGGAGAGGGGGATCGAGAGGGAGTGAGATAAAGAGGGAGAGGGAGAAATGCAGTGACACAATACAGATTCCTGGAATTGAATTCCTGCCGCTCTCTAGAGGGAGGGGGGAGAGACATAACAACACAAAAACCTTTCCAAATGAGAGGAGGCCATTCAGCCCATCTTGCTCGTTTGGTTGTTAGTAGCTTATTGATCCCAGAATCTCATCAAGCAGCTTCTTGAAGGATCCCAGGGTGTCAGCTTCAACAACATTACTGGGGAGTTGGTTCCAGACCCTCACAATTCTCTGTGTAAAAAAGTGCCTCCTATTTTCTGCCCCTTTATCTAATCTCCATTTGTGACCCCTGGTCCTTGTTTCTTTTTTCAGGTCGAAAAAGTCCCCCGGGTCGACATTGTCTATACCTTTTAGAATTTTGAATGCTTGAATCAAGACTGAATAGATTAAATTCTTTTAGCCTGTCTGCATACGACATGCCTTTTAAACCCGGGATAATTCTGGTTGCTCTTCTTTGCACTCTTTCTAGAGCAGCAATATCATTTTTGTAACGAGGTGACCAGAACTGAACACAATATTCTAGGTGAGGTCTTACTAATGCATTGTAAAGTTTTAACATTACTTCCCTTAATTTAAATTCAACACTTCTCACAATATATCCAAGCATCTTGTTGGCCTTTTTTATAGCTTCCCCACATTGTCTAGATGAAGACATTCTGAGTCAACATAAACTCCTAGGTCTTTTTCATAGATTCCTTCTTCCATTTCAGTTCTTCAATTTCTCCCATATGATATTCATAATGCACATTTTTATTGCCTGTGTGCAGTACCTTGCACTTTTCTCTATTAAATGTCTTTTGCCATGTGTCTGCCTAGTTCTGAATGCTGTTTAGAATGAACTTTGCTGCTGCAACAGTGTTTGCCACTCCTCCTATTTTTGTGTCATCTGCAAATTTAACAAGTTTGCTTACTATACCAGAATCTAAATCATTAATGTAGATTAGGAATAGCAGAGGACCTAATACTGATCCCTGTGGTACATCACTGGTTACCTCGCTCCATTTTGAGGTTTCTCCTCTAATCAGTACTTTCTGTTTTCTACATGTTAACCACTCCCTAATCCATGTGCATGCATTTCCTTGAATCCCTACTGCGTTCAGTTTGAGAATTAATCTTTTATGCAGGACTTTGTCAAAAGCTTTCTGGAAATCTAAATAAACCATGTCGTATGCTTTGCAATTATCCATTGTCGATGTTGCATCCTCAGAAATATCAAGCAGGTTAGTTAGACACGATCTCCCTTTCCTAAAACCATGCTGACTGTCTCCCAGGATACTGTTACCACAGACACACTGATAGAAAGTTAAATAGAATGATAGATTCTTTTAAAACATTTTACTTAAAAAATACTTTATTTTAACAAATACCAAAAGAAAAACAGAAAAAAACAGAAACACATTCATCGTACTATTACCACACATGAGATACAAAATGCAATTCAAATATCGTATCGCCCTAAAATGTCAAGAAAGTGCATTAAAATCACAAAAACAGACAATCTGAGTGTTTCCTCCTCCATTATACACACAAACCCACCCACATGCCAAGTGTCCAGGTCGTGCATCATAGAGTACAAGTTTAAATCGAGTCTAACGCTGGACAAAACCAGCACTCTAAAAATATCAGAAGCTACAGTCCCACACACCTTGTGTTTCCTGCTTTTTTAAGTTGCTCATTCAGCTTGTCCCAGCATAAAGTTTGCCAGTTGGTATATATCTGTCCTGTGTTTGGTGTATGGTAGCTGGTGATGTAAATTATGCCCTGCTCGGCCTCTTCCAGGGCAGGTACAGCACACTCTGTCTCAGCCAGTGCAGTCCGTCCCAGAAGAAATCCAGGATCACTTTCTGGAGCATTTGTAACAGGTGCTGCTGCAGTTCCACACAGATCAGTGCGTGACAGAGCATTGATTCTACCAGGTTATTTACCATTAAAACCTGCCCTCTGAAAGAGAATTGAGGCAGTAGCCAACGCCACCTCTCCAGACACCCCTTCGCTCCCTCCTATTTCTTTTGGGAAATGTTTTCGTCCCCCTAAAAACACCCCCTGTTCCACTGTAACCCCTGTGGTAGGACTGGAGGACTAAACCCCTCTAAACCCCTGCCCACTATCAGTATTGCACTGCTCTTTGCCCGGTTAATTCTCGCTGAGGAGATTTTTTCAAATCAGGCCTGACTGAAACACATTTCCTTTAGATTTGGTTCTTGTGTCATCAGCATGGGTGTCCATTGCAATGGGGTGTTGTGAGCCCTGTGAAAACCCGCCTCACATTAGAGGCTGTCTGGACAGGGAGAATGATAAACCTGAGAGGGGCAGCCTTGACTAATGCCTCTCTGGAAAGGAAAGGTACACGCAGTTACCCTCTGATCTTCAGCAGGCTGAGAATGTTACAATAGAGAACCTGAATCTGAGCCAAAAAAACACGGCCAAGTACTGGTGATCAGCTTGGTCAAGAAGCGGACGCACACACACGCACGCACGCACACACACTGATAGAAGGATAGACAGATTGATATATATATATTTTGAAAGTTAGATTGATAGAATGATAGATACCTAGAATTACAGATATCTAGAATGACAGAATGATAGATTGAATGATAGATTGAATGACAGATTGAATGGAAGATTGAATGGTAGATTGAATGACTGAATCTTCTGTCATTGTCATTCAATCTACCATTCAATAATTCAATCTACCATTCAATCATTCAATCTACCATTCAATCTGTCATTCAATCTACCATTCAATCCCTCCAGAGCTACCGTCCTGTCTCCCTCCTACCCTTCCTCTCCAAAACCCTCGAGCGGGCTGTACAACGCCAGCTCTCTGATTTCCTGTCCAACCACTCTCTGCTCGACCCTCTCCAATCTGGCTTCCGCTCTGCTCACTCCACTGAAACCGCCCTCCTGTCTGTCACCAACTCACTAAACTCTGCCCGAGCTGCCTCTCTCTCCTCTGTCCTAATTCTCCTCGACCTCTCTGCTGCCTTTGACACTGTCGATCACTCTATTCTACTATCCTCTCTCGCTGACCTCTGGCACTGCTCTGGCCTGGTTCTCCTCCTACCTCTCCAACCGCACTTACCAGGTAACCTGGCGTGGAGCAACCTCCACACCTCGCCCTCTCAACAGGAATCCCCCAAGGGTCAGATGCTCTGATTTTCCTCTCCTTCCCCACCTCTGACTCCACCATCCCCTCCCGCATCTCTACCTGTCTGTCTGCTATCTCCTCCTGGATGCACTCGCATCACCTCAAACTCAACCTCTCTAAATCTGATCTCCTGTTCTTTCCCTCCCCCCCCCCCCCTCTGATCTCTCTATCTCCATTCCTCTGGAATCTACCACACTCTCTCCCTCCTCAGCTAAGAACCTCTGAGTCACCCTGGACCCCTGCCTCTCTTATTCCCAGCACATCTCCACTCTGGCACGCACTTGCCGATTCTTCCTGAGCAACATACAAAGAATCCGACCCTTCCTCACCAACTACGTCACCCAGCTCCTGGTCCAGGCCCTGGTACTCTCCCGCCTAGACTACTGCAACTCCCTCCTGGCTGGCCTCCCTGCGTCCACCACCCATCCGCTCCAGCTCATCCAGAACTCTGCTGCCCGCCTGGTGTTCTCTCTGCCTCGCTTCTCCCACACAACTCCACTGCTCCGCTCACTCCACTGGCTCCCCATCACCGCTTGCATCCAGTTCAAGACTCTTGTACTAGCCTACAGATGCCTTGACCAGACTGCACCCAGCTACCTCCAGACCCTCATCTCTCCCTACACCCCCACTCGACCTCTCCGCTCCTCCTGCACTAGAAGACTGGCTCTACCTCCTCTACGCTCCCTTGCCTCCAGAGCCCGCTCCTTCTCCTCCCTTGCCCCGCAGTGGTGGAATGACCTTCCTACAGATGTCAGGACTGCCCAGTCCCTGACCACCTTCTGGCGCCTCCTCAAGACTTACCTCTTCAGACAGCACCTGTAGAACTCCTCTTTTTTTTCCCCTGGGACACTTATCACCCTTCCTTAAATGCGCTTTACTTGCTCTTATCTGCTCCCTATTTTACTGCATTTAATCCTGTACTTTAGAGTACTGTAATCTGCCAAGTGTTATTTAATCTGTAGTATTTTGTATTTAATCATATCCTGATGTAACTATCACTGACACTGTTATCTGCTGTATTATTGAATTTATCTTGTTCTTACAAGTATTAATACTTGTACTGTGATTCTTGAAATGTATTTTTGTTTACGACTGTAAGTCGCCCTGGACAAGGGCGTCTGCTAAGAAATAAATAATAATAATAATAATAATAATAGATTGAATGGTAGATTGAATGATAGATTGAATGGTAGATTGAATGGTAGATTGAATGGTAGATTGAATGGTAGAGAGCTGTAATTATAGATATATCGAGTGATAGATTGCAGGATTAATACAGACAGGCACACCTGCTCTCATGTCATTGAGGGACGCACAGGCACACACAGACACACTGATAGAAGGTTAGATAGGATGATAGATTGAATGGTAGATAGATTGCAGGATTAATACGGACAGGCACACCTGCTCTCATGTCACTGTGGAGCGTGCGCTGGAAAAGGGGAGAGAAAATGTTTCCTTGGCAACTGTAAAAACAATCAACAGAACAGAGCGAGGGAGCAGCTGTGAAGCACACTGAAGCACAAAACAGCAGTTATGTTTTTAATTAGTCTGACCAAAGTATTCAATGGAAAACTCCAATCGTTTTCTTTTGTGTATTGTCTATAACAAAGCTTTGCATCTTGGTTGTTGCCCATGCACATTCATCTTGTTAAGGTATTGTTGAATTGTTCGCTTGGGAATGTCTTGACTATCTTCTCTCAATTCTTGTGTCAAATCTTTTGCAGTAATCCGAGGATTTTGCCGGGCTGCTCGATTTTCAGATTCTCAGATTTTGCAGAAATCTTTCTTGGTCTTCCACACCTGGAGCTAGTTGCAGTAGTTCCTGTTCTCCTGTGTTTGTCAGTAATAGCCCACACAGTGCTTTTCTATAATTTTTCTTTAATTGTCATCAGGTGTAAGTTTTGAATCATGATAATTGTCAATAATTAGCAACGAATGGGTTTCATATGAACTATGTTGATTGACTCAGTCTATCAGTCTATCTATCTGTCAATAACACACTGAACCACATAGCTATCTATCTGTCTGTAACACGCTGAACCACATAGCTACATGACTCAGTCTATCTATCTGTCTATAACACACTGAACCACAGAGCATAGCGGTCAGTGTTATTTAGCAATTTTAGTGAAGGCAGGGGCAACAACACTGACTCCTCATTTAGCTCTGATTTGTCAGCTAGTCAGCAAGCGAGAGGGGGGTACACTGCTGAAAGCATTCGGGTACTTCTACAAGTAGTTAAAGGGAAAAGAGGGATTCGTGTGATCGAGCAATTTCCCTATTTAAAATTGTTCATAAATTCTGCGCAGCAAGTGAGATGCAATACAATAGTACTGGGCATGGGGAAAAAAAAGAAAGCGATCAATTGAAAAATGTGATAAACAACGTGCAGGTCTCTCTTAAAGAGCAATCATTTTACAAAAGCATTTTTCCTCTTTTCTGTGTACGTTTCCATCATCGTCTGTACTTTCCTCTCCTTTTTTAACACTACAATGCAGACTCTTAACTTGGGGCCTTTAAATATAAACAGGGCACAGATGCAGTGAAGAGAGCAGCTCTTTTTGAATATATAAAACAAAGTTAGTGTTGCCATGTTCCAAGAGACACACACTGATGAGAACAATAGATCAGAATGGACTCATGATTGGGAGGGGATGTTATTGTTAGTCATGGTACATATTTTAGTGCTGGAGTTGCCATGTTATTTGCTAAAGGTTTTAAGCATGACTGTATCACAGTAAGTGAGATCATTAGCCTGAAGAAATAGTTTTATTAGCTGGAGATTTTAATTATACAGTTGACGACCAGCTGGACAGAAATGCTCAGAGCTCCACTTCAGGTCCGTCAGGGAGCTGGTTACTGTCGTAACAGCGCATGATGTGGCAGAGGTGTGGAGATCAGTGAATCCTGATGTTAGGCAGTACACCTGGAGTAAAGCGAGCGCTGGGAATACCTGTCTAGCTCGACTTGATACTTTTTATGTTTTTAAGCATCATTTAAATTATTTTACTAAATGCATTATTCACCCCACAGGTCTATCTGACCATAGTTTGGTCAGTTTGAACACAATTATTCCTACCTCATGTCTATTCTTCCTATTGGCATTTTAATGAAATGTTTTACATATTTTTGGGAATGATGGAGGAGGCAAAATGTGGATTTTTTATCAGTAAAGCAACAGTGGGATGTGGGTAAAGTTCAGACCCGATTATTCTGCCAGCAGTACACTAAACATACTACCAAGAGCACTAGAGAGGCAGTGAGAGAGCTGGAGGAGGATATTCCTGAACTCCATAGGGCTCTGTTCAGTTATAGCGACAGGCTATACCAAGACCTGAAGCTTAAAAGGAGTAGTTTGAATGATCTGCTGGAATCGCAGGTACCGGGAGCACTGGGACGCTCACGGTTTCTCAGTCTCTCTCAGATGGATGCTCTGACTCAGTGTTTCTTCGCTTTGGAAAAACAAGTGTCACAGAGTAAAATAATACACTGCCTGCGAACAGCAGCCGGTCAGCTGTGAGCCTGAGGCCATCAGGGGGCACACTGTGGGGATCTGTTCAGAGCTCTACACAGCAGAGGATGTGGACAGGTCTGGGGGAGCTCAACAGTTCCTCCAGGGGCTGACACAGGTTCCAGAAGGAAGGGTTCAACATGGGCAAGCCACCTGGAATCGACGGACTGCCTGTTGACTTTTATAAAACGTTCTGATCTGAGTTGGGGAGTGATCTGCTGGGCATGATGGAGGAATGCATTGCAATCAAGACTTGATAAAAAAAAAATAATAATAATAATTTAGGATTTAATATCAGCCTCCAAGCTCTTTGGTTTTAAAGCTGGTCTGCTCTCCTTTGATCAAGAGAAAGCTTTTGACCAGGTATACCACATTTAATTATTGGATGTAGTTGGGGCATTTGGCTTTGGTCCTAATTTTTTGGGAAAAATTAAGTTGCTCTACAGTAACATTTTTAGTGTACTTAAAATCAGTGGTGGTCTGTGCTGTCCTTTTAAGGTCGAGGATGGAATTGGCCAGGGCTGTTCTATATCAGGAATGTTGTACTCTCTTTCATTTGAACCCCTAATGTTAAAATTGAGAACAATATTGACTGTGCTGTCCATCCCGAATGGAGCCTGTTAAGGCGGTGGCCTATGTTGATGACCTTGCTGTGTTAATAACAAATAAGAATGACATTCAAACAATAGCTGGAGCTTGAGGGTGTTTGAAAGTGTGTCCTCAGTTAGGATAAACTTGGCTAAAAGTAATGCTTTTCTGATTGGGGAGTGGGAGGGCAGCCGACCACCAGAATTACCACCAGGGCTAAAATGGAACTGGGTGGTTTTAAGGTACCTGGGAGTCTACTTGGGAGGACAGGGAATAGCGAAAGTGAACTAGGAAGAGGTAAAAGGCTGACTAGAAAACTGGCGTTGGCGTCTAACCAAGGTCTCCTACTGAGGCAGAGTGCTAATCATCAATAACTTAGTCACGTCCATGCTTTGGCACAGGCTGATGTGTGGAGACCCCCCTCCACCCCCCTCCACCCCTCCTGTTAGAAGTTCAGAAGTTATTGCTAAGTTTTCTTTGGGATGGTCTGCATTGGGTAAAGCAGGGGGTATTGTACTTACCTGTATTATGGGCATAAAGAGCAGAGTAGCGGCTTTTCAAATCCAGTTGCTCCTGAGAGTGCTGAACACTCCTGAGACTGCTGAACACTCACTGCTGAACACTCCTGAGAGTGCTGAACACTCACTGCTGAACACTCCTGAGAGTGCTGAACACTCCTGAGACTGCTGAACACTCCTGAGCTTCTGCCCTGGAGAGCGTTGGCTTTTGCTTTCCTTCACTTGGTGGGGAGGCTGCATTTTAATAGGCACCTGTTTTTAATGGACAGTGGACAGTTAAACCTATCTGTTTTACCAGTGTTTTATAGGAGATGCTGAACACCTGGAAGGTTTTTAAGACTCACAGAGATTTTAAGTCAGTAGGGCTGTTCGCAATGCTTGAAGAGTCAAATATAGAATCAAATAGTTTTATTTCACTCTTAATTTCCAGAGGAGTAGTGAAGGTTGGGAACTTAATCGATTTTGACAACAGAATCTGGAAAAGCCCTGAGTCACTAGTGAGTGAGCTGGGGGTGAAGTCAGTGCGTGTGGTGGGAGGGTTTCTAATGCGGCTCAGAGCTGCATTGTCTGGAGAGGGATTACGCCAGTTGAGCCCGTTTTTTACAGGAAAAAGTACGCTGGAGTCAGAACCTCTAGAATTGGACCTGCAGATTGGATCCGCAATAGAGCAGACCAGTGATACCACAGGGTAAATTCTGCAGGTTGGGAAATTGTACAGGGTGCAGTTTGGGTCAACTGAAAAAAGGAGACTTGTATGTGTGAAAGTGCTGCATTTCAAAAGACTAAAGGGCATGCCTGATACACACTGGAGAGAGAGGCTGCAAGTAGAGGAATCCCTCACACCTGCATGCAGGAGTCTGTACAGGACACCAATACCAAAAAGACTGGCTGATTTACAGTGGAGACAATTGCACACCATTGTGGCCACAAACTCCTTTCTCGCCACCATTAAGCCAGGGGTGGATGATAACTGTTTATTTTGCTTGAAAAGAGAGACAGTATTGTAGAAGATAGTGAGGGCGGAGACCTATGGTGTATGTTTCTGATGGTTCTGGTAAATAAACCTGAGTTACTCTACAAAGACTGGTCATTGACTGCTGCAACACACACACACACTGACACACACACACACACTGACACACACACACACACTGACACACACACACTGACACACACACACACACACTGACACACACACACACTCACACACACACTGACACACACACACTGACACACACACACACACACACATACACACACCCACACTGACACACACACACACACTTACACACACACACTGACACACACACACACACTGACACACACACACACACACACACACACTGACACACACACATTGACACACACTGACACACACACACACACTGACACACACACACACACACACACACACACACACACACTGACACACACACACACACAGTGACACACACTGACACACACACACACCACACTGACACACACACACACTCACACACACACTGACACACACACACACTCACACACATACTGACACACACACACTGACACACACACACACTCACACACTGACACACACACACACAGTGACACACACTGACACACACACACACCACACTGACACACACACACACTCACACACACACTGACACACACACACACACAGTGACACACACTGACACACACACACACACACATACTGACACACACACACTGACACACACACACACACACACACTGACACACACACACACAGTGACACACACTGACACACACACACACCACACTGACACACACACACACTGACACACACACTGACACACACACACACTCACACACATACTGACACACACACACTGACACACACACACACTCACACACTGACACACACACACACACAGTGACACACACTGACACACACACACACCACACTGACACACACACACACTCACACACACACTGACACACACACACACTCACACACATACTGACACACACACACTGACACACACACACACTCACACACTGACACACACACACACAGTGACACACACTGACACACACACACACCACACTGACACACACACACACTCACACACACACTGACACACACACACACACAGTGACACACACTGACACACACACACACACACATACTGACACACACACACTGACACACACACACACACACACACTGACACACACACACACACACACACTGAAACACACACACACACACACACTGACACACACACACACACACACTGACACACACACAAGCACACACACACACACCAGTAGTTTTACAAGTATTTCATTACTTTCTGTCTTGTTCCTGGTTACAGCCTTTGTTTGAAGTCCTAAATGATTTGCTGTTGAACTTTACCCAAATTACTTGGATCTTTGGGGTGAAGTGCACCAAAGGGAATAAAAATATATGTCAATTGGCTAACTTTCTACTGGGCCAGGCGAAAATGGCCATTTTAAAGAGTAGGAAAACCAGACTTAATGTGGCAGTGTGGGGGAGGTATGGAGTACAGGACTGGAGTGTGGGATGACTGTGTGGACTTTGCATTTCTGTAATGTATTAACCTTGACTTGCTTGAGAATTTATTTCTCTTGTATAGTATTGCAAATGTAATAGATTTTATTGATACAATAAAGTTATTTGAAAAATAAAAACACAGTGAACCACATAGCTACACGACTCAGTCTATCAGTCTATCTGTCTATAACACACTGAATCACATAGCTACACGACCGTCTATCAGTCTATCTATAACACACTGAATCACATAGCTACATGACTCCATCTATCAGTCTATCTGTCTATAACACACTGAACCACATAGCTACACGACTCCATCTATCAGTCTATCTGTCTATAACACACTGAACCACATAGCTACACGACTCCATCTATCAGTCTATCTGTCTATAACACACTGAACCACATAGCTACACGACTCCATCTATCAGTCTATCTGTCTATAACACACTGAACCACATAGCTACACGACTCCATCTATCAGTCTATCTGTCTATAACACACTGAACCACATAGCTATACGACTCCATCTATTAGTCTATCTGTCTATAACACACTGAACCACATAGCTACACGACTCAGTCTATCAGTCTATCTGTCTATAACACACTGAACCACATAGCTATACGACTCAGTCTATCAGTCTATCTGTCTATAACACACTGAATCACATAGCTACACGACTCCATCTATCAGTCTATCTGTCTATAACACACTGAACCACATAGCTACACGACTCAGTCTATCAGTCTATCTGTCTATAACACACTGAATCACATAGCTACACGACTCCATCTATCGTCTATCAGTCTATAACACACTGAATCACATAGCTACACGACTCAGTCTATCAGTCTATCTGTCTATAACACACTGAACCACATAGCTACACGACTCAGTCTATCAGTCTATCTGTCTATAACACACTGAATCACATAGCTACACGACTCAGTCTATCAGTCTATCTGTCTATAACACACTGAATCACATAGCTACACGACCGTCTATCAGTCTATCTGTCTATAACACACTGAATCACATAGCTACACGACTCCATCTATCAGTCTATCTGTCTATAACACACTGAATCACATAGCTACACGACCGTCTATCAGTCTATCTGTCTATAACACACTGAACCACATAGCTACACGACTCCATCTATCAGTCTATCTGTCTATAACACACTGAACCACATAGCTACACGACCGTCTATCAGTCTATCTGTCTATAACACACTGAACCACATAGCTACACGACTCCATCTATCAGTCTATCTGTCTATAACACACTGAACCACATAGCTACACGACTCAGTCTATCAGTCTATCTGTCTATAACACACTGAATCACATAGCTACACGACTCAGTCTATCAGTCTATCTGTCTATAACACACTGAATCACATAGCTACACGACTCAGTCTATCAGTCTATCTGTCTATAACACACTGAACCACATAGCTACACGACTCAGTCTATCAGTCTATCTGTCTATAACACACTGAACCACATAGCTACACGACTCAGTCTATCAGTCTATCTGTCTATAACACACTGAACCACATAGCTACACGACTCAGTCTATCAGTCTATCTGTCTATAACACACTGAATCACATAGCTACACGACTCCATCTATCAGTCTATCTGTCTATAACACACTGAACCACATAGCTACACGACCGTCTATCAGTCTATCTGTCTATAACACACTGAACCACATAGCTACACACAATCATAAACACCTCTGAGATCTGTGTTTACTGCAAACCATCATCTCCTAATCCCCTAATCTCTACCTCCCTCTCCCTCCCACTCTCTCTCCCTCTCCCCCCTCTCTCCCTCTTTCTCTCCCTCCCTCTCCCCCTCTCTTGCCTGCTCTCTCCCTTTCCCTCCCTCCATGCAGCGCTAGTGTGTTTCTAACCCTGCTCAAACTCCTGGCTCCTGATCATCTCTCCAGCACCTCATCTCCACTGCCTGGTACAACTCTAGCCAAACATTTTCGATATATGGAGAGGAGAGGGGAGGGGAGGGGGTAGAGAGGGAGATTGGGAGAGGGATATTGGAGAGGGGGAGGGGAGGGGGAGTGGAGGGGAGGGCTGTGTTCTAGTTGTTGACTGTGTTCACGCTGTGGTTTGTGTTGGATGGTGAGCCAGTGTCAGTATTTGTGTAGTTGCGTGTCTCGGGACTGTGTTTAGTGTTTAGTGATGCTGTGCTCAGGCTACGGTGTGAATGTTAAGCAGTTAGTTCAGTATCGTGCTCGACAGGCCTCTACAATGTTTCTGCAGGATTTTTGTTTTTGCTGCCAGAGTGAAACCTGAAGTCAGTGATGACAGGACCTGCTGTCCTAATCACTATCCTGCAGAGAGAGGGAGAGGGGAGAGAGGAGGGGAGCAGGGCAGGAACACTCCCTCTCTCCCTCTCCCCCCCTCTCCCTCTCTCTCTCCCTCTCTCTCCCTCTCTCTCTCCCTCTCCCCCTCTCTCCCTCTCCCCCCTCTCTCTCCCTCTCTCTCTCTCTCTCTGTCTCTCTCCCTCTCCCCCTCTCTCCCTCTCCCCCTCTCTCTCCCTCTCTCTCTCTCTCTCTCCCCCTCTCTCCCTCTCCCTCCCCCTCTCTCCCTCTCTCCCCCCTCTCTCCCTCTCCCCCCCCTCTCTCCCTCTCTCTCTCTCTCCCCCTCTCTCCCTCTCCCCCCTCTCTCTCCCTCTCTCTCTCTCTCTCCCTCTCCCCCTCTCTCCCTCTCCCCCCCTCTCTCTCTCTCTCTCCTCTCTCTCTCTCCTCTCTCTCTCTCTCTCTCTCTCTCCCTCTCTCCCTCTCCCCCCTCTCTCTCCCTCTCTCTCTCTCTCTCTCTGTCAGTGATGTCTCTTACAGCAGCATTGATCAGGCAGACAGAGCTGAAAGAACAGATGTGTCAGTGGTGCTGAATTACAGTAAGAATAGAGAAAGAAGGGATGAGAGACAGAGAGAGAGAAAAGAAATCAGGAATAGCATTTGGCAATACTTGCTGAACTTGTCATGCCAATAAAGTATTTGAACTTGAACCTGAGAGAGAGATAGAGAGGAGAGGGGGAGGAGAGAGGAGGGGAACAGGAGAGAGAGAGAGAGAGAGAGAGAGAGAGAGAGAGAGAGAGAGAGAGAGAGAGAGAGAGAGAGAGAGAGAGAGAGTATATATCTGTAAGAGGCTCGCTTGCACCTCAATGTTACAGTAGAGCCACAGCTCCTGTCCACGGACTCGATCACAAGCAAACCGAACCCGACCGGATCAAGACCTCGCCTTCACTGCCACCTTGCAAGATGCTGAATCACTGGACACGGAACCAAAAGTGATCGCGCTGCAAACGTGAGTCTATTAGTGTAAACAGACGCCTGTTTCGACACGCAGCACTGAAGCGCGGGGTCGCCGTTCAGTAATAATGAAACAGCGCCCGCTGGCAACATTAATCTGTTATATTGAGAGGTTTAACTGAGACACCGGAGTTTAGCTCTGGCCAAAAGTTTTGCATCGCCTAGAATTTTAGGATTGCGACAGAATACAATTTTTTTTTTTTAAAAACTGCATGAACGTAATTTAGATTACTGTCATTTACCATCATGTAATCAAAGAAACTACACAATTATATCGCAAAAAAAGTCTACAGGAAGCCATAATATTAGTGCAGTATTTCATGTTAGATTTCGAAATGTCACATTTTTTCAATTATTGTCAGTTTTTCGTTAAGTACAGTTTATGGAAAACTACAAAGCGGTGTGTAATTCAGTGTGTTAACATAACATTGTTCAGCAGGTATCACTCCAATTTATCAAGCAGATTCTGTTAGGGAGGGTGACGCTAAAATTATTGTGAGTTTATTTTAATATTTCATTTGATTTTAGTTGCCTGGTTAGCGGTTTATAATGTACCGTTATCTATTTTAGGACCGTTTTGCTGCCATTACACCCCTGGCTTTAACTGGTTTTACTGGTTTAACTGGGTTGTTGTCACTGGCTTTACTGGTTTGTTTCTCACTGTGGTAAACCATTTCACATTGAATATAACAAGCAGATTCACATTACATTTAATATAACAAGCAGATTCCCATTTAATATAACAAGCAGATTCCCATTTAATATAACAAGCAGATTCACATTTAATATAACAAGCAGATTCCCATTTAATATAACAAGCAGATTCACATTTAATATGACAAGCAGATTAACATTTAATATAACAAGCAGATTCCCATTTAATATAACAAGCAGATTCACATTTAATATAACAAGCAGATTCACATTTAATATAACAAGCAGATTCCCATTTAATATAACAAGCAGATTCACATTTAATATAACAAGCAGATTCACATTTAATATAACAAGCAGATTCACATTTAATATAACAAGCAGATTCACATTTAATATAACAAGCAGATTCACATTGAATATAACAAGCAGATTCACATTGAATATAACAAGCAGATTCACATTTAATATAACACTGTGAATCAGTGGTTTGTTCTCATTGGTTTCACTGGTTTGTTCTCACTGGTTTCTCTGATTTCACTGGTTTTTCCTCACAGGTTTCTCTGTTTCTCTGGCTTGTCCTCACTGGTTTCACTGGTTTAACTGGTTTCTCTGGTTTGTTTCCAGATGTCCTCGCTGGCGCTGGAGGAGCTGTGTCACCTGACCGCACAGTCTCTGACCTCACTAGAGCTCCGCGATCACTTCCGCGTCATCAGGCAGCTGGGTGAGGGGTCGTATGGGGAGGTCCTGCTTGCCATACACAAGGAAAAAGGTCCGGGATCAACTGTCTGTCTGACTCTGTGTCCGTGTATCTTTCTGCATTCCAAAATAGATTTTGATATATTTTGAAATACAGTTTAACTTCACTGTAAAACCCTTCTTATAACAAACTCTCTCTCTGTCCTCTCCTCTTTCCTCTCTCCTCTCCCCTCCCCTCTCCCCTCTCCCCTCTCCTCTCTCCTCTCTCCTCTCTCCTCTCCTCTCTCCTCTCTCCTCTCCTCTCTCCTCTCTCCTCTCCCCTCTCTCCTCACTCCTCTCTCCTCTCCCCTCTCCTCTCCCCTCTCCCCTCTCTCTCCTCTCCTCTCTCCTCTCTCCTCACTCCTCTCTCCTCTCCTCTCCTATCTCCCCTCTCCCCTCTCCTCTCTCCTCTCTCCCCTCTCCTCTCTCCTCTCTCCTCTCCCCTCTCCTCTCTCATCTCTCTCCTCTCTCCTCTCCTCTCCTCTCTCCCCTCTCCTCTCTCCTCTCTCCTCTCTCCTCTCCCCTCTCCTCTCTCATCTCTCTCTCCTCTCAAATTCAAATTGGGCTGAATGGCCTCCTCTCGTTTGTAAACTTTCTTATGTTCTTATGTTCTTAAACTCATAAAAAGTGCAGTGTGGTCCAATGGTTACAATCTATGGCTTGTAACCAGAAGGTCACTGGTTCAAATCTTACCTCTGCCATTGACTGACTCACTGTGTGTGACCCTGAGCAAGTCACTTAACCTCCTTGTGCTCCATCCTGTGGATGAGATGTTAAATCAATGCCCTATTGGAAGTGACTCTGCATATAATGCGCAGTTCACAGCCTACCTCTGTAAAGCACTTTGTGATGGTGGTCCACTATGAAATGTGCTATAATATATAAAAAAATAATAATAAAGAAGATTAAATTAAGTTTTGCCTAAGCATTTAGACAACAAACATCAATACAGACACAATACTAACAGATAACCCTCCTGTTCCCCCCTCCCTTCCTTTTGCCCTCCCTTCCCCTTGTATATCCTATTCCCTCCCTCCCTCCCTCCCCTATACACCCACCTACATTACTCTCCACCTACAACCCCTCCCCCCCCTGTTCCATCCCATCCCTCTCCATATTTACAGTAGCAACCATGAACAATAATGTCTGGTCTCCATGCATAGTGTTAGGCTATCTCTCAGGTTGTGGCAGGAGGCTCCATACTGGGCAGTGAGTTCAGCAGGACTGATATTTTCTCTGTGTCAGAGGTAACCAGTGGTGTACCACAGGGATCAGTATTAGGTCCTCTGCTATTCCTAATCTACATTAATGATTTAGATTCTGGTATAGTAATCAAGCTTGTTAAATTTGCAGAGGACACAAAAATAGGAGGAGTGGCAAACACTGTTGCAGCAGCAAAGGTCATTCAAAATGATCTAGACAGCATTCAGAACTGGGCAGACACATGGCAAATGACATTTAATAGAGAAAAGTGTAAAGTGTTGCACGCAGGCAATAAAAATGTGCATTATAAATATCATATGGGAGATACTGAAATTGAAGAAGGAATCTATGAAAAAGACCTAGGAGTTTATGTTGACTCAGAAATGTCTTCATCTAGACAATATGGGGAAGCTATAAAAAAGGCCAACAAGATGCTCGGATATATTGTGAGAAGTGTTGAATTTAAATCAAGGGAAGTAATGTTAAAACTTTACAATGCATTAGTAAGACCTCACCTAGAATATTGTGTTCAGTTCTGGTCACCTCGTTACAAAAAGGATATTGCTGCTCTAGAAAGAGTGTAAAGAAGAGCGACCAGAATTATCCTGGGTTTAAAAGGCATGTCGTATGCAGACAGGCTAAAAGAATTGAATCTATTCAGTCTTGAACAAAGAAGACTACGCGGTGATCTGATTCAAGCATTCAAAATCCTAAAAGGTATAGACAATGTCGACCCAGGGGACTTTTTTGACCTGAAGAAAGAAACAAGGACCAGGGGTCACACATGGAGATTAGATAAAGGGGCATTCAGAACAGAAAATAGGAGGCACTTTTTTACACAGAGAATTGTGAGGGTCTGGAACCAACTCCCCAGTAATGTTGTTGAAGCTGACGCCCTGGGATCCTTCAAGAAGCTGCTTGATGAGATTCTGGGATCAATAAGCTACTAACAACCAAACAAGCAAGATGGGCTGAATGGCCTCCTCTCGTTTGTAAACTTTCTTATGTTCTTAAAGTAAATTCTGTGACTTGATTGGCCAATTCCTACGTGTCCCTGGTTTGTTTGAATTGGGGGCAGTGTAACAGGAAGGGCATCTCTGTCTCTCAGGTACTCCGATGGCTCTGAAGCTCTGTCCTCGCAGATCCAGCTCCAAGCTCTCGTTCCTGCGTGAGTACTGCGTGTCTCTCTCTCTCTCCGCTCATCCCTCCATCATCGGTGTGTTTGGGATCGTGTTCCAGACTCCGCTGCTCTTTGGCTTCGCTCAGGAGGTGGCAGCGTGGGGAGACCTCTTCCAAATCATCCTGCCCCAGGTCCGTCCCTCCGTCTGTGTGTCAGTCCCACCCTCTGTGTGTCTGTCTGTGTGTGTGTCAGTCCCTCCCTCTGTGTGTCTGTCTGTGTGTGTGTCTGTGTGTCTGTCTGTCTGTATGTGTGTGTGTATATCTGTCTGTGTATGTGTGTCTGTCTGGCTCTGATTGTCTATTTCAGTGTATATCAACCTCCTTTTTGACACCCCTCTCTCCTCTCTCGCCTCCTCTCTCCTCTCTCCTCTCTGCTCTCTCCTCTTTCCCCTCCTCTCCTCTCTCCTCTCTCCCCTCTCTCCTCTCTCATCTCCTCTCTCCTCTCTCCTCTCTCCTCTCTCTCCTCTCCTCCTCTCTCCTCTCTCCTCTCCTTTCTCCTCTTTCCCCTCCTCTCCTCTCTCCTCTCTCCCCTCTCTCCTCTCCTCTCTTCCTCTCTCCTCTCTCTCCTCTCTCCTCGCTCCTCTCCTCCTCTCTCCTCTCCTCCTCTCTCCTCTCTCCTCTCCTCTCTCCTCTCTCCTCTCCTCTGTCTCCTCTCTCTCTCCTCTCTCCTCTCTCTGCTCTCTCCCCTCCTGTCTCCCCTCTCCCCTCTCTCCTCTCCTCCTCTCTCCTCTCTCCTCTCTCCTCTCCTCTCTCCTCTTTCCCCTCCTCTCCTCTCTTCCTCTCTCCCCTCTCTCCTCTCCTCTCTCCTCTCCTCTCTCTCCTCTCTTCCTCTCTCCTCTCTCTCCTCTCCTATCCTCTCTCCTCTCTCCTCTCCTCTCTCATCTCTCTCCTCTCCTCTCTCCTCTCTGTTCTCTCCTCTTTCTCCTCTCCTCTCTCCTCTCTCCTCTCTCTGCTCTCTCCCCTCCTCTCTCCCCTCTCTCCTCCTCCTCTCTCCTCTCTCCTCTCCTCTCTCCTCTCTCCTCTCTGTTCTCTCCTCTCTGTTCTATCCTCTCTCCTCTCTCCTCTCTCCTCTCTCTCCTCTCTCCTCTCTCTCTCCTCTCTCCTCTCTCCTCTCTCTCTCTCCTCTCTCTCCTCTCTCTGCTGTCTCCTCTCCTCTCCTCTCTCCTCTCTCCTCTCTCTGCTCTCTCCCCTCCTCTCTCCCCTCTCTCCTCCTCCTCTCTCCTCTCTCCTCTCCTCTCTCCTCTCTCCTCTCTGTTCTCTCCTCTCTGTTCTATCCTCTCTCCTCTCTCCTCTCTCTCCTCTCTCCTCTCTCTCTCCTCTCTCCTCTCTCCTCTCTCTCCTCTCCTCTCTCCTCTCTCTCTCCCCTACCCTCTCCTCTCTCTCCTCTCTCCTCTCTCCTCTCTCCTCTCTCCTCTCTCCTCTCTTCAGGTGGGAGTGCCTCCTCTCTGGGCTCAGCGTGTTCTCTCTCAGCTCTCTCCTCTTTCCTCTCTCCTCTCTTCAGGTGGGAGTGCCTCCTCTCTGGGCTCAGCGTGTTCTCTCTCAGCTCTCTCTAGCTCTTGATTTTCTTCACTCCAAGGCTCTGGTTCACCGCGACGTGAAGCCCGAGAATGTTCTGCTGTGCGGCCCGGAGTGCCGGCGGATCAAGCTGTCGGACTTCGGGCTGACGAAACACAGGGGGTCCCGAGTCCGGGGGACCAGGGGACCCGTGCCCTACAGCGCCCCCGAGCTGACTATAGAGGGAGGTGAGGGGGAGGGGGGAGGCGATGAGGGGGAGGGACTCAGTGACATCGGGAGTGATGTCACTGCGACTGCTGATATCAATGGCAATGCTAATGCTAATGTCAATGTTAATGTTAGTGGCAATGCTAAAGCTAAAGGTAATGTCCCTGCTGCTTCCCTCTCCCCTGGGCCGTGGCGGCTGGCTCTCCCCAGTCTCGACTCCTGGGCCCTGGGCGTGCTCACCTTCTGCCTGCTCACAGGGTGCTTCCCCTGGGAAAGGAGCTGCCCCTCCGACCCGCTCTACAGGGACTTCATCCGCTGGTTCGAGAGCCGGGACTCTGCTGGGGGGACTGGGAGGACTGGGAGCTCTGGAGTTGAACTGCCTGCTGATGAGGATGAGAATGAGAAATGGGGCTCTGCCCACCTCCCCCCTGCTCAGTTCCGTAGCTTCACCCCTCTCGCTCTCTCACTCTTTCGGGGGCTCCTGACCCCCAACCCCCAGGTCAGGGCCACGCCCAGAGAAGCCCTTGAATACCTGAGAGGCCCCTGGGTGAATGAGAGAGAGGGGGAGGGAGAGGGAGGGGTGGAGGGCGAGAGAGGAGGAGAGACAGGAGGAGAGAGGGAAGAAGAGAGAGGAGAGGGAGTGGGGAACTCTGCTAAGACTCAGCCCTTCATCTCTCTCAGTGTGGAGCCAGTCCTAGAGATTCACTGTGAACACTGACTGTAAACATCACTGTAAAGATGTACTGTATATATTGACTGTAAAGATTCACAGTAAAGATACACTAAAGATACACAGTAAACATTCATTCGAAATATTCACTGTAAAAAGTCACCAAAGATTCACTGTAAAGATTTACTAAAGATTCACTGTCAAGATTCACTGTAAAGATTCACTGTAAAGATTCACTGTAAAGATTTACTAAAGATTCACTGTCAAGATTCACTGTAAAGCTTCACTGTAAAGATTTACTTTAGGCATAGAGATTCACTGTGAAGATTTGCAGTACAGATTGGAGGAGTGACATCCTGGCATGATGTAACCTCTCAGCTCCACAGGACAGTTTTTTATGTCGTTTTTTCCCTCCTGTCCCTAATTAAAAACCTTGACTCTGTCCCAGATTTATTATTATTAGTCCTATTTAATGTCCAGTAGGGGGGCTACACCAGCTGGCACAGGCTGCCCAAAGACAGCCGGTGAAAAAATTCAGTTTAGAACCCCTAAACAAAAAGGGGTGCCAACAAAGACTGGCCATGAACTAATTTTAACTAAAAAACTGATTAAAGGGATGTAAATTAAATATTCAGAAAAGGGGGGGGGGGATGGTACAGAGCACGCCACTTAGAGCCCACTGGTTGATAAAAGCCGTCATGTCGCCAGCGGTCTCCGCGTGGGCATGCTCTAAAACAATCCGGGACCGGACCAGGGCCCTGAACATGGATCCGCAATCAAAGAGCCCCTCCCCGGTGATCTTGTGCTTCCTGGTCTTGTAAATGGTTAGTTTTGCAAGAGCCAGGAGCAGATTCACCAGGAGGTCTCTCTTCTTGGTGGAACCACGAACAGGGTGCCCAAAAATTAACAGGGTTGGGGAAAAATGCAGCCAGAACTGCAGCAAGAGGTTCTTCAGTAGCAAGAAGAACTACAGTCTGGCACAGAAAAAATAAATGTGAGCTACCGACTCGGACTGACCACAGAAAGGGCATGCGGTGTCTGAGTCGGTAAAGTGATGCAGGTCCTCCTGACGCGAGCGCTCTGTGCAGCACCCTCCATCCCAAGTCCCCAGCTCCTCTAGGGACCAGCGGGGAGTACAGGGCCTCCCACTGGGGACTCTCACCCTCCTGGGTGTTGGAGGGGCTCCCGCCAAGCGGTGTCTTGGAAGTGGAGGGTGTGGAGCACCATCACGTACAGGGTCTTCCTCGACACGGATCAGAGGGGGGTCGAGGAGAACTGCGAGATCCTGCTCAGGTTATTTTCGAGGGGAGGCCGAGGGGGGTCCCGTGCCTTTGGTTCAATCAGCAGGACCTGAGAGTCATGGGTAGGAATTCTTCCCCCTCGGTCGGAACGCGTCTCAGCCAATGTTGAACATGCTCTGGGTCTTGAACAGGTCCTGGTAAAAGACCAGCGATCGATCCAGAAAAGCTGCCGGTCGTAGCCCAGGCTGTACAACTGGTGCAATAGGAGGGAGGCCAGCGCACACCACTGCGGGGCCGGGTCTGCGTACAGGTATCTCTGCAGGGTCTGTAGGCAGAAGGTGTGCACCTGGCTCCTGATGCACACCAATCCTTGCCCTCCCTCGTCCAGAGGAAGGCACAGAACCCCCACAGAGACCCAATGCTTTTCGACCCAGAAGAAGTCCGTCAGCGTCCTCTGGACCCTGACGACAAACTCAGAGGGCAGGCTCAGGATGGTGAGTAGATGCCAGAGCATCGACGCCACCATCTGGTTTATGAAAAGAGCCCTGCCCCTGAAGGAAAGCAATTTCAGCAGACCCGACCACGACCTCAGTCTCGCAGCAACCTTGTCTTCCAACTCCACCTAGTTGGCTGTGACCAAGGTTTCAGGTGAACTCCCAGGTATTTGAAGCTGTCCACGCTCCACTGGAATTGCTGGAGTCGACCCACCATGGACCTACTAGTAACCCAGAGCATTTGTTCCAGTTGATCCTGGCAGAGGACGCGGCAGACTAAACACTTTGGCAGCTCCGCATCCTCTCCAGATCAACCGGATCAGAGGCCATTAGGAGCACGCTGTAAGCCAACAGGACCACCCTCATGTCCAGCATGCAGAGCACCATCCCTGTGAGCCTCCTGTGAAGGAGGAGAGGAAGGGCTCGATGCACAGCACATACAGTTGACCGGACAGAGGGCATCCTTGACATACTCCTCTCCTGAAAGTGAGGGGTGTGGTCAGGGACCAGTTAACCTTCAAAAGGCACTCGACAGAGGCGTACGAATCTGAATGCTCGTAGGGTTCCGAAGTGATACTTGTGATCCATCCGGCTGGGTGCCTTCTCCTGGTCCATAGACAGGAAGGCGACCGACTGACCGGTCCTCCTGCAGTGGTCGGGGTGGATCACGTCTGCCAGCACGGACTTGAGCTTCAGGGAGGCGGCCTTAGCCATGATTTTATAGTCTGTGCACAGCAGCGAGACCGGGCGCCAGTTTCTGAGGAAGCGCAGATCCCCTTTCTTGGGCAGCAGCGTAATTACTGCCTGCCTCATTGAAAGGGGCATCTCCCCGGCCTCGTAGGCTTCCGCCAGGACCTGCGCAAAGGCGGGCCCCAGCGAGTCCCAGAACTTCTTATAGAACTCCACAGTCAGCCCGTCGATTCCTGGCAATTTGTTATAAGGCATCAGACCTTGACACCCTCGCGATGGAGAAGCACAACGCACTCACGTTGTTGCGTGAGCGCATTGCGCCTTATCTTTAACTTCATCGTCTCTCCCTGCTCCCCACTCCCAGGGGACGCGGCAGGAGAGACTGGTGGAGGGACCCTCATGGGGACTGTCTGCACCCTCAATTTAGGGGGCGCAGACGGGCGCTCGGAGTACACTATATAGTCTCGTCCCCGGTTTGGGCGCCTTTTTGCAGGACCGAGGCATGGTCTCAAGCCCGTCCTCAGTCTTCGGAGGGAGGGAATCTACCCTCTTGGGTTCTTCCCCTCCCTCTGTGGCGGTCACCAGACCGGGCTCTGCGGTGCCCGGGACCACCTCAGGCGATGTTGCCGTTTCCCCCTCAGCGACAGCACCAGGGCCGGGACCCTCGTCTCCGCCAGAGGGGGAAGCCTGAGGCAGTTGCTGTTTCGGGGGCTCCTCCTGCACCCCCTCAGTGACCGTGGCCAGAACCGGACCCTCAGTGGTGGGTTGGGGACCGGTTTAGTGGCCCTGTTGCGTGTCGGGGAGGGGATCTACCCCGAGGGTGCCACGTTCTTCCGCCCTCCTGCGTTCTTTCCCCCCCTCCGGCACCTCAGTGGCCTTTGTCTGCTTGGGCACCACCTTCTCTGCGGAGCCCAGGTCTGCCTCAGGGGATGGTTTCCGATTCCCCCCCTTGGCAGCACAAGGGCCGGGACTCCTGTCGCCGCAGGAGAGGAAGCCTGAGGCAGCTCTTGTGTTAAGGGTTCTTCTCCCCACCCCCTCCCCTCCGGCCCCTCAGTGGGGGTCGCTTGCATGGGCTCCGCGTTGTCTGCGGAGCCCACATCTGCCTCAGGAGAGGGGGCTGGTCCTTACAGCCCGGGGGGATGGTGTGGATTGCTGTCTTGAGCTCCCCTAGGGCTTGCAAGTGGGGCATAAGCAGGGCATCCTGTATGAACGGTGGCACGTTGGACAGGATAACCCTGCTGCCCAGCCCCACGAGGGGTTCGATGGGGATGAACATCCTCCTGACGGTAAGACCCCTCTCGATTGCGGTGTTCACGGCGACTTGAGGAGGCCACCACGATAGCTGCTGGTCCCACTACCTTCACCATAGCCTTGACGAAGGGAGTCCTTCAGGAGGCACCTGACCCCGTGCCTCCTGGTAACGTTTTTAGGGGGGGCTGCACTGCTTGCCCATTGCTTTGGGGCTTGTCCACTCATTTCTCCCCCTTTTTTTAAATTTGCTTATTTATTTGGTTATTTTTATTTGTTTATTTCGTTTATTTGTTTAATTGTTTGTTGTTATTTTGTAAGTGTGTTTATTGTTTTTATTTTATTTTCATTAAATAAACAAAACAGACACACCCCTGCACTGACAACAATTCACAGAGCTGGGGTACTCACACAAAAAAATGTATTTATTTTATTTTCAAAAAATAAAATATTTATTTTTAAATAAATTAACAAAATACACACACACGCACACGCACACGCACACACACGCACATGCACACACACTGTAAAAACTACCAGAGCAGGGTACACAAAACACAAAACAAACACAAATGGTTTTTTTCCCTTAATAAAGGAAAAACAAAACAAAGTTAAAGGTGATTAAAAGTTATTAAAAACCTTCAACTAAAAAATAAGAAAATATGTGTCTCTCCTTCCCCCACTCTGCACAAGGCAGAAGCAGGGGATTAAAACAAAGCGATTTTTAAAACAAAAACTAACAGGTTTGTGATCAAAACTAAAATTTAAAGAAACAAAAGAAAGTGCTTTTTAATAAATAAATAAAAATTAATTGTTAAATGAAGAAAAAATTAAAAATAGACACAAACAAAAACAAACAAAGGCAAAATGGCCGCCCTCCTACACTGATAAACAAATTCAAGGGTAGGGAGAACAAAAGAAAAAAGAAACAAAACACAAAAAAAGTATTCAAGTGATAAGAAATATATGAAAAGATTTGAAAAATAAAAAGTTTAAACAACTATTTTTTAAGGTTTTTAAGTTGCTGCTGGAGGAGCTCAGAAATGTGTGACCCCTCAGTAGCAGTTGAAGTGGTTTTACTAACAGCTGTGAGAGGAGGAGCCTGATCACTGGAGCAGAGCTGAAGATATATATATATATATTCTGCAGTGGCCTGTCTCCCAGTCACACTGATTCAAACCCAGTGAATATTTATTTACTGGATTCCTTGTAAAGACCCAGAGTGAGATAGTGTATAAGTTATAATAATAATAATAATAATAATAATAATAATAATAATAATAATAATAATAATAATAATAATTATTATTATTATTATTATTATTATTATTATTATTATTATTATTATTTAGTCATTTAGCAGACACTTTTATCCAAAGAGACTTACAGAGACTAGGGGGTGAAATATGCATCATCAAAAAATGCTGCTGCTGCAGAGTCACTTCCAATAGGAGCTCGTTTGTTTGACGTCTCATCTGAAGGACGGAGCACAAGGAGGTTCAGTGTCTTGCTCAGGGTCACACACACACACAGGGAGTCAGTGGTTGCTGCAGAGTCACTTCCAATAGGAGCTCGTTTGTTTGACGTCTCATCCGAAGGACGGAGCACAAGGAGGTTCAGTGTCTTGCTCAGGGTCACACACACACACAGGGAGTCAGTGGTTGCTGCAGAGTCACTTCCAATAGGAGCTCGTTTGTTTGACGTCTCATCCGAAGGACGGAGCACAAGGAGGTTGCCTGGCTAATTTAAAGCCTGAATGACCCCCTAAGCGCTTTCTTCATTTGTTTTGGGAGATAATTCAATTACCTTAACCTTAAAAACCTCAAGTTCTTAATCTTGAATTTTAGGGTCAGGGTCACACACACACAGGGAGTCAGTGGCTGAGCCGGGATTTGAACCTCCTGGTATCAAGACCCCTTTCTTTAACCACTGGACCAGCAAGCCTTGGGGTTCATGATGTGCATTCAGGTGTCTTGCTGTGTGTTTAGGGTGAGTTTTAAAGAGGTTTTAGTGGATGAGGTGTGTTAAATGACGTGAAATTAAACCTGATGTCTTCAATAAAATATGGATTCTGTTTTATTTTCTTAATACAGCTGCTTATCTTTGAATCATCCTGAATATCAAAATAAAAAATGTAAAAACTGGAAGACAAAAAAAAAAACAGCCGAGTTACTTTGATTCCAAGAATTTGTCAGTGTGTTTGAAGCGCAGTGTGTTTCTGGTCTTGTGTCAGTGTGTTTGAAGCACAGTGTGTTTCTGGTCTTGTGTCAGTGTGTTTGAAGCGCAGTGTGTTTCTGGTCTTGTGTCAGTGTGTTTGAAGCGCAGTGTGTTTCTGGTCTTGTGTCAGTGTGTTTGAAGCGCAGTGTGTTTGAAGCACAGTGTGTTTCTGGTCTTGTGTCAGTGTGTTTGAAGCGCAGTGTGTTTGAAGCACAGTGTGTTTCTGGTCTTGTGTCAGTGTGTTTGAAGCACAGTGTGTTTCTGGTCTTGTGTCAGTGTGTTTGAAGCGCAGTGTGTTTCTGGTCTTGTGTCAGTGTGTTTGAAGCGCAGTGTGTTTGAAGTGCAGTGTGTTTGAAGCGCAGTGTGTTTCTGCTCTTGTGTCAGTGTGTTTGAAGCGCAGTGTGTTTCTGGTCTTGTGTCAGTGTGTTTGAAGCGCAGTGTGTTTCTGGTCTTGTGTCAGTGTGTTTGAAGCGCAGTGTGTTTGAAGCACAGTGTGTTTCTGGTCTTGTGTCAGTGTGTTTGAAGCGCAGTGTGTTTCTGGTCTTGTGTCAGTGTGTTTGAAGCGCGGTGTGTTTCTGGTCTTGTGTCAGTGTGTTTGAAGCGCAGTGTGTTTCTGGTCTTGTGTCAGTGTGTTTGAAGCGCAGTGTGTTTCTGGTCTTGTGTCAGTGTGTTTGAAGCGCAGTGTGTTTGAAGCGCAGTGTGTTTCTGCTCTTGTGTCAGTGTGTTTGAAGCGCAGTGTGTTTCTGGTCTTGTGTCAGTGTGTTTGAAGCGCAGTGTGTTTCTGCTCTTGTGTCAGTGTGTTTGAAGCGCAGTGTGTTTCTGGTCTTGTGTCAGTGTGTTTGAAGCGCAGTGTGTTTCTGCTCTTGTGTCAGTGTGTTTGAAGCGCAGTGTGTTTCTGCTCTTGTGTCAGTGTGTTTGAAGCGCAGTGTGTTTCTGGTCTTGTGTCAGTGTGTTTGAAGCACAGTGTGTTTCTGGTCTTGTGTCAGTGTGTTTGAAGCGCAGTGTGTTTGAAGCGCAGTGTGTTTCTGCTCTTGTGTCAGTGTGTTTGAAGCGCAGTGTGTTTCTGGTCTTGTGTCAGTGTGTTTGAAGCGCAGTGTTTTTCTGGTCTTGTGTCAGTGTGTTTGAAGCGCAGTGTGTTTCTGCTCTTGTGTCAGTGTGTTTGAAGCGCAGTGTTTTTCTGGTCTTGTGTCAGTGTGTTTGAAGCACAGTGTGTTTCTGGTCTTGTGTCAGTGTGTTTGAAGCGCAGTGTGTTTCTGGTCTTGTGTCAGTGTGTTTGAAGCGCAGTGTGTTTGAAGCGCAGTGTGTTTCTGCTCTTGTGTCAGTGTGTTTGAAGCGCAGTGTGTTTCTGGTCTTGTGTCAGTGTGTTTGAAGCGCAGTGTTTTTCTGGTCTTGTGTCAGTGTGTTTGAAGCGCAGTGTTTTTCTGGTCTTGTGTCAGTGTGTTTGAAGCGCAGTGTGTTTCTGCTCTTGTGTCAGTGTGTTTGAAGCGCAGTGTGTTTCTGGTCTTGTGTCAGTGTGTTTGAAGCACAGTGTGTTTCTGGTCTTGTGTCAGTGTGTTTGAAGCGCAGTGTGTTTCTGGTCTTGTGTCAGTGTGTTTGAAGCGCAGTGTGTTTGAAGCACAGTGTGTTTCTGGTCTTGTGTCAGTGTGTTTGAAGCGCAGTGTGTTTCTGCTCTTGTGTCAGTGTGTTTGAAGCGCAGTGTTTTTCTGGTCTTGTGTCAGTGTGTTTGAAGCGCAGTGTGTTTCTGGTCTTGTGTCAGTGTGTTTGAAGCGCAGTGTGTTTCTGGTCTTGTGTCAGTGTGTTTGAAGCGCAGTGTGTTTGAAGCACTGTGTTTCTGGTCTTGTGTCAGTGTGTTTGAAGCACAGTGTGTTTGAAGCGCAGTGTGTTTCTGGTCTTGTGTCAGTGTGTTTGAAGCACAGTGTGTTTGAAGCGCAGTGTGTTTCTGGTCTTGTGTCAGTGTGTTTGAAGCGCAGTGTGTTTCTGGTCTTGTGTCAGTGTGTTTGAAGCGCAGTGTGTTTCTGGTCTTGTGTCAGTGTGTTTGAAGCACAGTGTGTTTCTGGTCTTGTGTCAGTGTGTTTGAAGCGTAGTGTGTTTCTGGTCTTGTGTCAGTGTGTTTGAAGCGCAGTGTGTTTCTGGTCTTGTGTCAGTGTGTTTGAAGCGCAGTGTGTTTGAAGCACAGTGTTTTTCTGGTCTTGTGTCAGTGTGTTTGAAGCGCAGTGTGTTTCTGGTCTTGTGTCAGTGTGTTTGAAGCGCAGTGTTTTTCTGGTCTTGTGTCTGTGTTTGAAGCGCAGTGTGTTTCTGGTCTTGTGTCAGTGTGTTTGAAGCGCAGTGTGTTTGAAGCGCAGTGTGTTTCTGCTCTTGTGTCAGTGTGTTTGAAGCGCAGTGTGTTTCTGGTCTTGTGTCAGTGTGTTTGAAGCGCAGTGTGTTTCTGCTCTTGTGTCAGTGTGTTTGAAGCGCAGTGTGTTTCTGGTCTTGTGTCAGTGTGTTTGAAGCGCAGTGTGTTTCTGCTCTTGTGTCAGTGTGTTTGAAGCGCAGTGTTTTTCTGGTCTTGTGTCAGTGTGTTTGAAGCGCAGTGTGTTTGAAGCGCAGTGTGTTTCTGGTCTTGTGTCAGTGTGTTTGAAGCGCAGTGTGTTTGAAGCGCAGTGTGTTTCTGGTCTTGTGTCAGTGTGTTTGAAGCACAGTGTGTTTCTGGTCTTGTGTCAGTGTGTTTGAAGCGCAGTGTGTTTGAAGCACTGTGTTTCTGGTCTTGTGTCAGTGTGTTTGAAGCGCAGTGTGTTTCTGGTCTTGTGTCAGTGTGTTTGAAGTGCAGTGTGTTTGAAGCGCAGTGTGTTTCTGGTCTTGTGTCAGTGTGTTTGAAGCGCAGTGTGTTTCTGGTCTTGTGTCAGTGTGTTTGAAGCGCAGTGTGTTTCTGGTCTTGTGTCAGTGTGTTTGAAGCGCAGTGTGTTTCTGCTCTTGTGTCAGTGTGTTTGAAGCGCAGTGTGTTTCTGGTCTTGTGTCAGTGTGTTTGAAGCGCAGTGTGTTTGAAGCACAGTGTGTTTCTGGTCTTGTGTCAGTGTGTTTGAAGCGCAGTGTGTTTGAAGCGCAGTGTGTTTCTGGTCTTGTGTCAGTGTGTTTGAAGCGCAGTGTGTTTCTGGTCTTGTGTCAGTGTGTTTGAAGCGCAGTGTGTTTGAAGCACAGTGTGTTTCTGGTCTTGTGTCAGTGTGTTTGAAGCGCAGTGTGTTTGAAGCACAGTGTGTTTCTGGTCTTGTGTCAGTGTGTTTGAAGCGCAGTGTGTTTCTGGTCTTGTGTCTGTGTTTGAAGCGCAGTGTGTTTCTGGTCTTGTGTCAGTGTGTTTGAAGCACAGTGTGTTTCTGGTCTTGTGTCAGTGTGTTTGAAGCGCAGTGTGTTTGAAGCGCAGTGTGTTTCTGGTCTTGTGTCAGTGTGTTTGAAGCGCAGTGTGTTTCTGCTCGTGTCAGTGTGTTTGAAGCACAGTGTGTTTCTGGTCTTGTGTCAGTGTGTTTGAAGCGCAGTGTGTTTCTGGTCTTGTGTCAGTGTGTTTGAAGCGCAGTGTGTTTCTGGTCTTGTGTCAGTGTGTTTGAAGCGCAGTGTGTTTCTGGTCTTGTGTCAGTGTGTTTGAAGCACAGTGTGTTTCTGCTCTTGTGTCAGTGTGTTTGAAGCACAGTGTGTTTCTGGTCTTGTGTCAGTGTGTTTGAAGCACAGTGTGTTTGAAGCGCAGTGTGTTTCTGGTCTTGTGTCAGTGTGTTTGAAGCGCAGTGTGTTTCTGCTCTTGTGTCAGTGTGTTTGAAGCACAGTGTGTTTCTGGTCTTGTGTCAGTGTGTTTGAAGCACAGTGTGTTTGAAGCGCGGTGTGTTTCTGGTCTTGTGTCAGTGTGTTTGAAGCGCAGTGTGTTTGAAGCGCAGAGTGTTTCTGGTCTTGTGTCAGTGTGTTTGAAGCGCAGTGTGTTTCTGGTCTTGTGTCAGTGTGTTTGAAGCGCAGTGTGTTTGAAGCGCAGTGTGTTTCTGGTCTTGTGTCAGTGTGTTTGAAGCGCAGTGTGTTTCTGCTCTTGTGTCAGTGTGTTTGAAGCGCAGTGTTTTTCTGGTCTTGTGTCAGTGTGTTTGAAGCGCAGTGTGTTTGAAGCGCAGTGTGTTTCTGGTCTTGTGTCAGTGTGTTTGAAGCGCAGTGTGTTTGAAGCGCAGTGTGTTTCTGGTCTTGTGTCAGTGTGTTTGAAGCGCAGTGTGTTTCTGCTCTTGTGTCAGTGTGTTTGAAGCACAGTGTGTTTGAAGCACAGTGTGTTTCTGGTCTTGTGTCAGTGTGTTTGAAGCGCAGTGTGTTTGAAGCACAGTGTGTTTCTGGTCTTGTGTCAGTGTGTTTGAAGCACAGTGTGTTTCTGGTCTTGTGTCAGTGTGTTTGAAGCGCAGTGTGTTTCTGGTCTTGTGTCAGTGTGTTTGAAGCGCAGTGTGTTTGAAGCGCAGTGTGTTTCTGGTCTTGTGTCAGTGTGTTTGAAGCGCAGTGTGTTTCTGCTCTTGTGTCAGTGTGTTTGAAGCGCAGTGTGTTTCTGGTCTTGTGTCAGTGTGTTTGAAGCACAGTGTGTTTCTGGTCTTGTGTCAGTGTGTTTGAAGCGCAGTGTGTTTCTGCTCTTGTGTCAGTGTGTTTGAAGCGCAGTGTGTTTCTGGTCTTGTGTCAGTGTGTTTGAAGCGCAGTGTGTTTGAAGCACAGTGTGTTTCTGGTCTTGTGTCAGTGTGTTTGAAGCGCAGTGTGTTTCTGGTCTTGTGTCAGTGTGTTTGAAGCGCAGTGTGTTTCTGCTCTTGTGTCAGTGTGTTTGAAGCACAGTGTGTTTCTGGTCTTGTGTCAGTGTGTTTGAAGCACAGTGTGTTTCTGGTCTTGTGTCAGTGTGTTTGAAGCGCAGTGTGTTTCTGGTCTTGTGTCAGTGTGTTTGAAGCACAGTGTGTTTGAAGCGCAGTGTGTTTCTGCTCTTGTGTCAGTGTGTTTGAAGCGCAGTGTGTTTGAAGCGTAGTGTGTTTGAAGCGCAGTGTGTTTGAAGCGCAGTGTGTTTCTGGTCTTGTGTCAGTGTGTTTGAAGCGCAGTGTGTTTCTGGTCTTGTGTCAGTGTGTTTGAAGCGCAGTGTGTTTCTGTTCTCCATGCTGTTTGTTGAGTCAGTGAGTTGCTCTCTCGTTTATCAGAGGTGCTGAGTGAGACTCTTCTTATCTAACAGGGCACTGCGAGTTCTGGACTGCAGGCTATCTATAGACTCACACAGTCCTGTTTGAAACACAGAGTGAAATTCAGGGATTACCAGTGGAAAGTGTGTGTGTGTGTCTGTGTCTCAGTGAGTGTTTCTCAGTAAGTGTGTGTCTCACAGACAGACAGACAGGTTTTAACCCCAAAGACACATTTTATTAAAACTGAATCGAACTCTTCAGAAACTACAAAAGCATTCCAGCAGAGCGCGTGGATTTATATATGTATTAGAAAATCAACCGTTCTGAAACACACATTGATTCAAAACCCAGTATCTATACAGAGTCGCACTGAGTCAGTCATTTATATATACCAGTAACAAACACATCTCTCTCTCTCTCTCTCTCTCTCTCTAGCTCTCTGACCAGCAGGGGGCAACATTTTTTCAAGCCTGTTCATGCATGGAAATATTAAAAACAGCTGGAAAAATAGTAGTTTTGGGCACATATTGAAGATATTTTTCATTGAAAATGATTTCAATGTTTTTCCATTGCTTTATATGGTGGGATCAGGGGGACAGCATCGGCTCATATGAGGCTCTTTGCTCACTGATCTTCTGTATGTCCACTTATATAGAGAGACAAGAAGAGAGGTCTTATATCCGTCCCCACGTGAGGTCGCCCTGCATGAAGGGGTTATACACTTCCTCTTCAATTAAACAGAACTCTCCCTCTCTCTCAGTACAGCTCTGAAGTGGAGAAGTCAATACAGCCCCCTGGTCTCTCTCTCCTCTGTATTGACTCCCCCCTGGTCTCTCTCTCCTCTGTATTGACTCCCCCCTGGTCTCTATCTCCTCTGTATTGACTCCCCCCTGGTCTCTCTCTCCTCTGTACTGACTCCCCCCTGGTCTCTATCTCCTCTGTATTGACTCCCCCCTGGTCTCTATCTCCTCTACAGCTGCTTCCTGAACTCCTGAGTCACGCTGTACCCCAGCCAGCCCCTCTCCCCAGCCCCCCAGCTCTCGTACCCCAGTTTCTGGAAGAAGGCCGCCCCAACCTTGCTCCCCGCGCTCACGCGGGCCCCAACGCTGCTGAAGCCGTCCCGCCGGGCCTGCCGCTCGAAGCGGGTCACCAGCGCTGAGCCCAGCCCCTGCCGGCGATGCCAGGAGCTCACAGCCAGACAGCAGAGCAGAGCCTGCCCAGGCAGGGGGCCCGCATCACGGGCCACGCAGCCCAACACCTCCCCCTGACTCTCACACACCCAGAGAGCGCGGGGGCCCGCGGGGGCGGGGGTGGGGGGGCTGCAGCTGGAGCTGGACCCGGGAAAGAGGCGCCCCCAGCCTGCCCACCCCTCCCCTTCCCCCTCGCTCCACTCAGAGTCCGAGTCAGAGTCCGAGTCTTCAGAACCGGGCTTGGAGCAGCCGGGGGTGTTGTCCCCCTTCTCTGCCCCTGGCTTGGTCTTGCTGGTGTCACTGGGGGCACTGGTTTTTCTGGCCGTGTTGGTCTTGCTGTGTTCATTGACTTTGCCTGCTTTGCTGGTATCACTGTCTTTTGTGGTCTCTCTGGAGTCGCTGCTCCCCGCTGCACCCTGCCTGTAGTAGCTGGCGTTTCGCAGCCCACCGGCTCCCCGGCAGCTCAGCTTCAGAAAGCAGAGAGCCAGCAACACCGGCACCACCAGCGCGGCCATGAAAGAGTTAAACACGAAGCGCAGGGCGGAACTCCCCACAGCCAAGAGGAGCAGAGAACAGGGGCGGGTCAGCAGGTACAGAACCAATCGATTCTCAGAACCACGAAAACAATCCTGAGAGAGGGGAGAGGGGAGAGGGGACAGAGAGGAGATCATCTGTTTGAATGTATACAGTAAGGACAGTTTTCTACATTAAAGACAGGCAGACACAGACACACACACAGACAGAGACACACAGTGACACAGACATATACACAGACACACAGATAGACACACAAACAACACACAGTGACACAGACACACATTGACCCAGACACAGACAGACAGACAGACCCACCTTCAAAAGCTCTGTCACGAATTCAGCTTCATCCTCCCTCATCTCCCTCACCAGCACGGTGCTGAGATCCAGTGTGGGCATGACTCACTGCACTGGGAGCACTGGGAGAGAGAGACACACAGACAGTGTAATACACTAGACTTGCCATGCTTTCACTGTGCTTTATTACACTTTACTGTGCTACACACTGATCAGGGTTAGTTTACCATGGTTTGTTTTTTATATGCTTTACCAGACCTCTCTGTGCTTTACAATGCTTCCCTATGCTTTACCAGACCTCTCTGTGCTTTACAATGCTTTCCTATGCTTTACCACACCTCTCTGTGCTTTACAATGCTTCCTTATGCTTTACCACACCTCTCTGTGCTTTACAATGCTTCCCTATGCTTTACCAGACCTCTCTGTGCTTTACAATGCTTCCCTATGCTTTACCAGACCTCTCTGTGCTTTACAATGCTTCCCTATGCTTTACCAAACCTCTCTGTGCTTTACAATGCTTCCCTATGCTTTACCAAACCTCTCTGTGCTTTACAATGCTTCCCTATGCTTTACCAGACCTCTCTGTGCTTTACAATGCTTCCCTATGCTTTACCAGACCTCTCTGTGCTTTACAATGCTTCCCTATGCTTTACCACACCTCTCTGTGCTTTACAATGCTTCCCTATGCTTTACCACACCTCTCTGTGCTTTACAATGCTTCCCTATGTTTTACCAGACCTCTCTGTGCTTTACAATGCTTCCCTATGCTTTACCAGACCTCTCTGTACTTTACAATGCTTCCCTATGCTTTACCAGACCTCTCTGTACTTTACAATGCTTCCCTATGCTTTACCAGACCTCTCTGTGCTTTACAATGCTTCCCTATGCTTTACCAGACATCTCTGTGCTTTACAATGCTTCCCTATGCTTTACCACACCTCTCTGTGCTTTACAATGCTTCCCTATGCTTTATCACACCTCTCTGTTTTACAATGCTTCCTTATGCTTTACCATACATCTCTGTGCTTTACAATGCTTCCTTATGCTTTACCATACATCTCTGTGCTTTACAATGCTTCCCTATGCTTTACCACACCTCTCTGTGCTTTACAATGCTTCCCTATGCTTTACCATACATCTCTGTGCTTTACAATGCTTCCCTATGCTTTACCATACATCTCTGTGCTTTACAATGCTTCCCTATGCTTTACCATACATCTCTGTGCTTTACAATGCTTCCCTATGCTTTAGCAGACCTCTCTGTGCTTTACAATGCTTCCCTATGCTTTACCATACATCTCTGTGCTTTATAATGCTTCCCTATGCTTTACCATACATCTCTGTGCTTTACAATGCTTCCCTATGCTTTACCAGACCTCCCTGTGCTTTACAATGCTTCCCTATGCTTTACCATACATCTCTGTGCTTTACAATGCTTCCCTATGCTTTACCATACATCTCTGTGCTTTACAATGCTTCCCTATGCTTTACCAGACCTCTCTGCTTTACAATGCTTCCCTATGCTTTACCACACCTCTCTGTGCTTTACAATGCTTCCCTATGCTTTACCAGACCTCTCTGTGCTTTACAATGCTTCCCTATGCTTTACCACACCTCTCTCTGCTTTACAATACCTCTCTGTGCTTTACAATGCTTCCCTATGCTTTACCAGACCTCTCTGTGCTTTACAATGCTTCCCTATGCTTTACCAGACCTCTCTGTGCTTTACAATGCTTCCCTATGCTTTACCAGACCTCTCTGTGCTTTACAATGCTTCCCTATGCTTTACCACACCTCTCTGTGCTTTACAATGCTTCCCTATGCTTTACCACACCTCTCTGTTCTTTACAATGCTTCCCTATGCTTTACCATACATCTCTGTGCTTTACAATGCTTCCCTATGCTTTACCACACCTCTCTGTGCTTTACAATGCTTCCCTATGCTTTACCACACCTCTCTGTGCTTTACAATGCTTCCCTATGCTTTACCACACCTCTCTGTGCTTTACAATGCTTCCCTATGCTTTACCACACCTCTCTGTGCTTTACAATGCTTCCCTATGCTTTACCACACCTCTCTGTGCTTTACAATGCTTCCCTATGCTTTACCACACCTGTATATTACACTCAACACTAATCACTGCACAGCAGTAACATGTTATTAATAGATCTGTCTTCTATTTTAACTCACACAAATAGTCCTAAGCGTGTGCGTTTATGCACGGTACTCTTTCCTACACTGTGCTGCGCTTTTACCCTGACCCGCAGTCAGATACCGCAGTGCACTTTGACAATGCGGAGGTTCGCTATCCTCTCCGTGTTGCAGCTGTGTGTATTCTTATTGTACGCGACTACATTGACAATAATGGCTTCTAAATATACACATAGCTAGCCTAGACACACACACACACACACACACACACACACACACACTGACAGACAGACGCACACACACACACACACACACACACACACACTGACAGACAGACGCACACACACACACACACTCAGACACACTGACAGACAGACGCACACACACACACACACACACACACACACACACACACTGACAGACAGACGCACACACACACACACACTCAGACACACTGACAGACAGACGCACACACACACACACACACACACACACACACTCAGACACACTGACAGACAGACGCACACACACACACACACACACACACACACACACACACTGACAGACAGACGCACACACACACACACACACACACACACTCAGACACACTGACAGACAGACGCACACACACACACACACACTGACAGACAGACGCACACACACACACACACACACACACACACTCAGACACACTGACGCACACACAGCGGTAACATTACTCTTTGTAACCCGACACCCCGCTGCAGAAGCTTTTTAAATTAATAATGATAAAACAAGGATGAGTTAAACATGTGTTAATACAGATTCGCGGCCGTTGCATTTCTGTTTGTTTGTGTGTTAAAAACAACTCATTATAGAAATGTGTGCGCAACATGTTTGCCCTGGCTGACACACAGTTCCTGGTCTGTCCTTTTAAGGACCCACTACCCCCCGACCTGTTACAAACAACAATATACCGCCCCCCCCCCCCCCCCCAATTATAATAATGACCCCCCTGAGCATTTACACGTATCAGCACCTCCACCCCGTGCTCAACCAGACTCAAAACAATACCTCAACCGGGAAAAAGCGATCACAAAATGCAGTCTATCCCCTCCAGATTTCATCCGCTATCCTCAAGCGCTGCGTTAGAAGCGTATACGTGCGCCGCCCACACCTCTTTAAAGAGCAGCTCACTCACGCTGGCGGCGTGCGGAGCGTTCGGGAATATCAATACTGCGTGAAAAGAATACACGGACGGCGCTTCTGTATGGACGATATGTAACGTGCATAGCATGTGAATGTGTAAATAAATAAATGTCAATATGTTCATCAATACATTTAGTTCGACATGTGTTTATATTCATTCATTTTAATGTGGGCTGAAATATACTGTCCGTAGGGCTGCGCTGTTTGAGCAAACTGCTTTCTTTTTCAATGTGAGGAAGGACAGTTACAGAAAGCGATACAACTCAAACTGGAGCCCCAATGTATTCTGAAACTAGGCATTTGCATGGTGAAGAAGTACTGTTTTAATATTGTATTGAGAAATCAAAGATCTCTAATATACGCAATGCACACTATAACAAAGAAACAAAAACGTGTATAGTTTCCTTTATTAAAGCCTATAATACAGGGCTTCCCAACCCTGGTTTTCATTCCACCTGAGCTCTCAATTACTTAACTAGACTCTAAAATGAACTCATCATTTGCTTAATTAGACCTTTCTTTTTTATTGTTTTCAGCTCTTAAAATGTGCATAGTTTGTTACTTGTAAAATGTTATAGCTAACTTGAAATCTGTAACTGTTTAGAGCTGAGATTCCTTCATCAGCTCCAGTGGAAGTTGATGGTTTTAAAGAATTCCTTTTAAATAAAGCCAAGTACAGCCTCGTCATAGAATGTTCATCTCAAAAGGTTCTCAAGTTCATCCCAAAAGGTTCTGACAGTTCCAATGGTTCAGAGATAGAGAAGGCTTCAGGCAGTTCCAATGGTTCAGAGAGAAGGCTTCAGACAGTTATAATGGTTCAGAGATAGAGAAGGCTTCAGGCAGTTCCAATGGTTCAGAGATAGAGAAGGCTTCAGGCAGTTCCAGTGGTTCAGAGAAAGAGATGGTTTCAGACAGTTCCAATGGTTCAGAGAAAGAGATGGCTTCAGACAGTTATAATGGTTCAGAGATAGAGAAGGCTTCAGGCAGTTCCAATGGTTCAGAGATAGAGAAGGCTTCAGGCAGTTCCAATGGTTCAGAGATAGAGAAGGCTTCAGGCAGTTCCAATGGTTCAGAGAAAGAGATGGCTTCAGACAGTTCCAATGGTTCAGAGATAGAGAAGGCTTCAGGCAGTTCCAATGATTCAGAGATAGAGAAGGCTTCAGGCAGTTCCAATGGTTCAGAGATAGAGAAGGCTTCAGGCAGTTCCAATGGTTCAGAGAGAAGGCTTCAGACAGTTATAATGGTTCAGAGATAGAGAAGGCTTCAGACAGTTCCAATGGTTCAGAGATAGAGAAGGCTTCAGGCAGTTCCAATGGTTCAGACAGAGAGAAGGCTTCAGGCAGTTCCAATGGTTCAGAGAGAAGGCTTCAGACAGTTATAATGGTTCAGAGATAGAGAAGGCTTCAGACAGTTCCAATGGTTCAGAGACAGAGAAGGCTTCAGACAGTTCCAATGGTTCAGAGAAAGAGATGGCTTCAGACAGTTCCAATGGTTCAGAGAAAGAGATGGCTTCAGACAGTTCCAGTGGTTCAGAGAAAGAGAAAGCTCCAGACAGTTCCAGTGGTTCAGTGTTTGACTGGGGCTCCTGTGATTCCAATAGGAAGTACACGAATTCAGCATTTATCAATTTTCTATAAAGACATGATTACACTGAAATATACCTACAAACTGACAACCTCTATAGTGATTTATTAAATCACACATTCTCGGTATAACTGAAACCATTAATAATTGCTTAATAATGTAGATCATTGCTTTCTGTGTAAACTAATGGTGCAGTGGCCCGTCGTGCCACTTCATTATTGATAGTTCTGTTATATTTGAATAATGCCTTGATTTCAAAGGCAGTGGGCTGCACAGATCTACCGCTAGATGGCCCTGCGGAGCGCTGCACGTGATTCGGATCAGTGAAGCGGTCGGTGAAGCAGAGGTTCAACGAGGCTTCACACACACACGACTAAAATGCAGGGCTGGAAAAAGTATTCAAACGTGTTACTTGAGTAAAAGTGCTGTTACTTGGAAAAAAATGTAATTAAGTAAAAGTCAAAGTATCCTTCTAGAAAAAGACTTGAGTAAAAGTACAAAAGGATCAGATCTTAAGAGCACTCAAGTATCAGAAGTAAAAAGTAGCCGCCCTTAAATTCTACCTGAAAAAAACAAACAAAAAAACCCATCCTGCAGCCCTACAGTATGTACTCGATTCAGATATTATAAAAACCCATCCTGCAGCCCTACAGTATGTACTCGATTCAGATATTATAAAAACACATCCTGCAGCCCTACAGTATGTACTCGCTTCAGATATTATAAAAACACATCCTGCAGCCCTACAGTATGTACTCGCTTCAGATATTATAAAAACACATCCTGCAGCCCTACAGTATGTACTCGATTCAGATATTATAAAAACACATCCTGCAGCCCTACAGTATGTACTCGCTTCAGATATTATAAAAACACATCCTGCAGCCCTACAGTATGTACTCGATTCAGATATTAAAAACACATCCTGCAGCCCTACAGTATGTACTCGATTCAGATATTATAAAAACACATCCTGCAGCCCTACAGTATGTACTCGCTTCAGATATTATAAAAACACATCCTGCAGCCCTACAGTATGTACTCGATTCAGATATTATAAAAACCCATCCTGCAGCCCTACAGTATGTACTCGCTTCAGATATTATAAAAACACATCCTGCAGCCCTACAGTATGTACTCGATTCAGATATTATAAAAACACATCCTGCAGCCCTACAGTATGTACTCGCTTCAGATATTATAAAAACCCATCCTGCAGCCCTACAGTATGTACTCGCTTCAGATATTATAAAAACCCATCCTGCAGCCCTACAGTATGTACTCGATTCAGATATTATAAAAACCCATCCTGCAGCCCTACAGTATGTACTCGATTCAGATATTATAAAAACCCATCCTGCAGCCCTACAGTATGTACTCGATTCAGATATTATAAAAACACATCCTGCAGCCCTACAGTATGTACTCGCTTCAGATATTATAAAAACACATCCTGCAGCCCTACAGTATGTACTCGCTTCAGATATTATAAAAACACATCCTGCAGCCCTACAGTATGTACTCGATTCAGATATTAAAAACACATCCTGCAGCCCTACAGTATGTACTCGATTCAGATATTATAAAAACACATCCTGCAGCCCTACAGTATGTACTCGATTCAGATATTATAAAAACACATCCTGCAGCCCTACAGTATGTACTCGCTTCAGATATTATAAAAACACATCCTGCAGCCCTACAGTATGTACTCGCTTCAGATATTATAAAAACACATCCTGCAGCCCTACAGTATGTACTCGATTCAGATATTAAAAACACATCCTGCAGCCCTACAGTATGTACTCGATTCAGATATTATAAAAACACATCCTGCAGCCCTACAGTATGTACTCGATTCAGATATTATAAAAACCCATCCTGCAGCCCTACAGTATGTACTCGATTCAGATATTATAAAAACACATCCTGCAGCCCTACAGTATGTACTCGATTCAGATATTATAAAAACCCATCCTGCAGCCCTACAGTATGTACTCGATTCAGATATTATAAAAACCCATCCTGCAGCCCTACAGTATGTACTCGCTTCAGATATTATAAAAACACATCCTGCAGCCCTACAGTATGTACTCGCTTCAGATATTATAAAAACCCATCCTGCAGCCCTACAGTATGTACTCGATTCAGATATTATAAAAACCCATCCTGCAGCCCTACAGTATGTACTCGATTCAGATATTATAAAAACACATCCTGCAGCCCTACAGTATGTACTCGCTTCAGATATTATAAAAACCCATCCTGCAGCCCTACAGTATGTACTCGCTTCAGATATTATAAAAACACATCCTGCAGCCCTACAGTATGTACTCGCTTCAGATATTATAAAAACACATCCTGCAGCCCTACAGTATGTACTCGATTCAGATATTATAAAAACCCATCCTGCAGCCCTACAGTATGTACTCGATTCAGATATTATAAAAACACATCCTGCAGCCCTACAGTATGTACTCGATTCAGATATTATAAAAACACATCCTGCAGCCCTACAGTATGTACTCGATTCAGATATTATAAAAACACATCCTGCAGCCCTACAGTATGTACTCGATTCAGATATTATAAAAACCCATCCTGCAGCCCTACAGTATGTACTCGATTCAGATATTATAAAAACACATCCTGCAGCCCTACAGTATGTACTCGATTCAGATATTATAAAAACACATCCTGCAGCCCTACAGTATGTACTCGCTTCAGATATTATAAAAACACATCCTGCAGCCCTACAGTATGTACTCGCTTCAGATATTATAAAAACACATTCTGCAGCCCTACAGTATGTACTCGCTTCAGATATTATAAAAACACATTCTGCAGCCCTACAGTATGTACTCGCTTCAGATATTATAAAAACCCATCCTGCAGCCCTACAGTATGTACTCGCTTCAGATATTATAAAAACCCATCCTGCAGCCCTACAGTATGTACTCGATTCAGATATTATAAAAACCCATCCTGCAGCCCTACAGTATGTACTCGCTTCAGATATTATAAAAACACATCCTGCAGCCCTACAGTATGTACTCGCTTCAGATATTATAAAAACCCATCCTGCAGCCCTACAGTATGTACTCGATTCAGATATTATAAAAACACATCCTGCAGCCCTACAGTATGTACTCGATTCAGATATTATAAAAACCCATTCTGCAGCCCTACAGTATGTACTCGATTCAGATATTATAAAAACCCATCCTGCAGCCCTACAGTATGTACTCGCTTCAGATATTATAAAAACACATCCTGCAGCCCTACAGTATGTACTCGATTCAGATATTATAAAAACACATCCTGCAGCCCTACAGTATGTACTCGATTCAGATATTATAAAAACACATTCTGCAGCCCTACAGTATGTACTCGATTCAGATATTATAAAAACACATCCTGCAGCCCTACAGTATGTACTCGCTTCAGATATTATAAAAACACATCCTGCAGCCCTACAGTATGTACTCGCTTCAATTATAAAAACACATCCTGCAGCCCTACAGTATGTACTCGATTCAGATATTATAAAAACACATCCTGCAGCCCTACAGTATGTACTCGCTTCAGATATTATAAAAACCCATCCTGCAGCCCTACAGTATGTACTCGATTCAGATATTATAAAAACACATCCTGCAGCCCTACAGTATGTACTCGCTTCAGATATTATAAAAACCCATCCTGCAGCCCTACAGTATGTACTCGATTCAGATATTATAAAAACCCATCCTGCAGCCCTACAGTATGTACTCGATTCAGATATTATAAAAACACATCCTGCAGCCCTACAGTATGTACTCGATTCAGATATTATAAAAACCCATCCTGCAGCCCTACAGTATGTACTCGATTCAGATATTATAAAAACACATCCTGCAGCCCTACAGTATGTACTCGATTCAGATATTATAAAAACCCATCCTGCAGCCCTACAGTATGTACTCGATTCAGATATTATAAAAACACATCCTGCAGCCCTACAGTATGTACTCGATTCAGATATTATAAAAACCCATCCTGCAGCCCTACAGTATGTACTCGCTTCAGATATTATAAAAACACATCCTGCAGCCCTACAGTATGTACTCGATTCAGATATTATAAAAACCCATCCTGCAGCCCTACAGTATGTACTCGCTTCAGATATTATAAAAACACATCCTGCAGCCCTACAGTATGTACTCGCTTCAGATATTATAAAAACCCATCCTGCAGCCCTACAGTATGTACTCGCTTCAGATATTATAAAAACACATCCTGCAGCCCTACAGTATGTACTCGCTTCAGATATTATAAAAACACATCCTGCAGCCCTACAGTATGTACTCGCTTCAGATATTATAAAAACACATCCTGCAGCCCTACAGTATGTACTCGATTCAGATATTATAAAAACACATCCTGCAGCCCTACAGTATGTACTCGATTCAGATATTAAAAACACATCCTGCAGCCCTACAGTATGTACTCGATTCAGATATTAAAAACACATCCTGCAGCCCTACAGTATGTACTCGATTCAGATATTATAAAAACACATCCTGCAGCCCTACAGTATGTACTCGATTCAGATATTATAAAAACCCATCCTGCAGCCCTACAGTATGTACTCGATTCAGATATTATAAAAACACATCCTGCAGCCCTACAGTATGTACTCGATTCAGATATTATAAAAACACATCCTGCAGCCCTACAGTATGTACTCGATTCAGATATTATAAAAACCCATCCTGCAGCCCTACAGTATGTACTCGCTTCAGATATTATAAAAACACATCCTGCAGCCCTACAGTATGTACTCGATTCAGATATTATTGACCTTTTCCTGCTTGACGAAAGAAAATCTCCGTTCTTACTGTACACACTCTGAACGCAGTCTGTCAATGTCTACTTCCTAACTGTCATAATTATTTATTTCTTAGCAGACGCCCTTATACAGGGCGACTTACAATTCTTACAAGATATCACATTATTTTTACATACAATTCCCCATTTATACAGTTGGGTTTTTACTGGAGCAATCTAGGTAAAGTACCTTGCTCAAGGGTACAGCAGCAGTGTCCCCCACCTGGGATTGAACCCACGACCCTCCGGTCAAGAGTCCAGAGCCCTAACCACTACTCCACACTGCTGCCCCAATTAAAAGACAATAAATGTATGTTGTGTGATGTTATTGTAAAACGTGTAATTGTATAAGCTAATTATATATATAGGGCTAATATATATATATATATATATATATATATATATATATATATATAGGGCAGCTGGCTCTTTGAGCTAATATATATATATATATATATATATATATATATATATATAGAAAATGAACGGCTAAAACAAGGAAAGTAAACTAAGACGAAGTAAACATCTTCCACATGGATTACTGCACCACTAATCTGTCACTGTAGATATCACTTGCTATCTTAACGTGCTGCATCCTCGTTCATATTGTACTCTAGTACCAGTAGTATTAGGAGGCTGTGCGGTCCAGCACTTAAAGAAAAAGGCTTGTAACTAGAAGATCCCAGGTTCAAATCCCGGCTCCCTCACTGTGTGACCTTGAGCAAGTCACTTAACCTCCTTGTGCTCCGTCTTTCGGGTGAGACGTAGTTGTAAGTGACTCTGCAGCTGATGCATAGTTCACACACCCGAGTCTCTGTAAGTCGGATAAAGGCGTCTGCTAAATAAACTAATAATTATTTGCACTTACTGTAAACTACTGCATTTAGATAGGACTACGGCATTGTAACCCTGTACTGGACTAAGGCTTCTGCCAAATACATAGACAACAACAACATGGTCATGCCTACAGTAATAAAATACAAACGAGAAAAACTCCCCATATTGCAAATCTTGGTTTTAAATACCCGGGACCCCGGGTCTAATCTCCACGCTGAACTCAGATGCGGTCCTGTCAGATACACCCAATGTTTTGCGAATGGTTTATTTTCTATCAACGGGTTTCCCAGCCGCTTCCATTTTACGGCACGAACTACAAAGCCTAAAAAGACTTCATCTCCCAAGATGCTCCGCGCAAAGGGGCAGAAAGCCACACCCATTGTTGTTCATTTCCAGCTCAAATTCGACCAGTTTCAGGCCGTTTTTATCCGCCAGAACCCGCCGATTTACTGGTTTCTAGGGTCGGTTTCGTGTAAACCGAGATCCAAACCGATTTTTAAACGAATTTGGACTAGAAAAACGTCCCCTGTTTTCCGCGTCCTATCACAGACGCGGCCGGGTGGCGACGCCGGCCAATGAGAAGCGGCGTTGCTGGACGGCGATTGCCTGTTTGTCTGCGCGAGCTGATCGTAAAGGTTGTGTGTCTCGCACCGCAGCGAGGAAGGAGAAAAAAAAACAAAGAAACATTTAAAATTAATTGAGTAAAAATTTCAAACCCCCGTCGGTTCTGCCGCTTTGAATCCCCGGTGGACTCGGAACGACCAGGTTCGGTTCGGGCTTCTAGTTTTTTCTGAGGTATTTGTTAGACAGAGGAGGCGGCGCGAAGAGCCGCGCTGAGCGAGACGAGCGAGGGGGGCTTTTAAAGGGGCAGGCGAGGGGGTGGGGTGTCGGCTGACACTTATTATTAAAGGGCAAGCCTTGTTTTGTTTTGTTATGTAAGCGATGAATTTCCGCTCTTTGCCGCTGTTGTCGTAAATAAGCGTTAAAACCCGGCGGCCACTCTAGCCGCAGATTAACAAAGAAAATGTTTAATATTAATGATTTACGCAGAGTCGGTCTTGTTGAAATCGCTCAGTTCCTTGCGTTTAATTACTATAATTCAGCTGAATTACTCGGTACCACACACATTGTGAACTAGAATAGTAAAAAGCAATTCTACTATCACTACAGTTCTGATGTGTATATGCATATGTTATAGTAAAGCATATTAAAAACAAACTGGTAAACCAGCCGTTAAAAGTGCCCCGCAGTAAAAGCACAGCAAAGTGTAATAAGGCACAGTGATGTGGTAAAGCATAGAGAAGCATTGTAAAGCACAGAGAGGTCTGGTAAAGCATAGGGAAGCATTGTAAAGCACAGAGAGGTGTGGTAAAGCATAGGGAAGCATTGTAAAGCACAGAGAGGTCTGGTAAAGCATAGGGAAGCATTGTAAAGCACAGAGAGGTGTGGTAAAGCATAGGGAAGCATTTATAAGCATAGAGAGGTGTAGTAAAGCATAGGGAAGCATTGTAAAGCACAGAAAGGTCTGGTAAAGCATATGGAAGCATTGTAAAGCACAGAGAGGTGTAGTAAAGCATAGGGAAGCATTGTAAAGCACAGAGAGGTCTGGTAAAGCATAGGGAAGCATTGTAAAGCACAGAGAGGTCTGGTAAAGCATAGGGAAGCATTGTAAAGCACAGAGAGGTCTGGTAAAGCATAGGGAAGCATTTATAAGCATAGAGAGGTGTAGTAAAGCATAGGGAAGCATTGTAAAGCACAGAGAGGTCTGGTAAAGCATAGGGAAGCATTGTAAAGCACAGAGAGGTCTGGTAAAGCATAGGGAAGCATTGTAAAGCACAGAGAGGTGTGGTAAAGCATAGGGAAGCATTGTAAAGCACAGAGAGGTCTGGTAAAGCATAGGGAAGCATTGTAAAGCACAGAGAGGTCTGGTAAAGCATAGGGAAGCATTGTAAAGCACAGAGAGGTGTGGTAAAGCATAGGGAAGCATTGTAAAGCACAGAGAGGTCTGGTAAAGCATAGGGAAGCATTGTAAAGCACAGAGAGGTCTGGTAAAGCATAGGGAAGCATTGTAAAGCACAGAGAGGTCTGGTAAAGCATAGGGAAGCATTGTAAAGCACAGAGAGGTCTGGTAAAGCATTGTAAAGCACAGAGAGGTCTGGTAAAGCATAGGGAAGCATTGTAAAGCACAGAGAGGTCTGGTAAAGCATGGGGAAGCATTGTAAAGCACAGAGAGGTCTGGTAAAGCATAAGGAAGCATTGTAAAGCACAGAGGTGTATGGTAAAGCATAGGAAAGCACAGAGAGGGACAGATTTACTAGGGTCAGCTTTTATAAAGGGTGCTAAGGACTTTTTTTTAGCACAAGTTATTGAGAGTATCAGAATCTGGGTGTGTGTGGAGGCTGTTTGTCTGTCACACATACATTTTCACATGTATCTAGAGGAGCACATGTCTGTCTGTCTGTCTGTCTGTCTGTCTGTTCTGCTTTCATTTTAACATGTTGGTCTGTATTGTTTTTTTGTTCCAGCTCCTGCGCTGACATGGCATAGAGAAATGAGGGGAGACCTGAAAACACAGAGAAAGAGAGAGAGAGAGAGAAAGAAAAATAATCGGAGGAGAGGAGAGAGAGAGTGTATCGGAGAAGAGAGAGAAAGTTCACTGTATTTAAAAGGATATTTCTGAAGCGACACTGAACAGAACTCTCAGAAAACAACACCTCTCTCTACAGCAACAGGAATGAACTGAGAGAGAGAGAGATATAGAGAGGCAGAGAGCTGGACCACACACTACCCCCCCCCCTCCTATTCCATCCATTCCTTTCCCTCCTCCCCATGTCTGCCGGCTCCGTAGTGGGGGGGGGTCTCCAGCCCCTCTCCCTGACTGTGCCCCCCTCCTCCCTGCAGGACCTGACCCCTCTGGCCCCCCTCTCCTCCCTCACCGCCCTGCAGAGCTCCCTGGGTCCGGGGGTGGGGGGAGAGGAGCTGAGCGTGCTGGAGGCAGCGGTGAGCTCCCTGGCCGGTGAGAGCGGGGCCCCCAGCTCGGCCTCGGGCAGGGCTGCGGTGGCGGAGGGGAACCCGTTCCAGTGTCTGGAGTGTGGCAAGACGTTCAAGTGGTCGTCGCGGCTCAGCCATCACCTGCGCAGCCACACCAGTGAGCGGCCCTACCGCTGCAGCCACTGCCCCAAGGCCTTCAAGGGCTCCTCCGCCCTGCTGTACCACCAGCGCGGCCACACGGGGGAGAAGCCCTACCACTGCAGCGACTGCGGGCGCAGCTTCAAGAGAGCCAGCCTACTGCAGGTGAGAGAGAGCGCGAGAGAAACGACATCTACACGAGATTCACCAGGGTTTTACTGTGCGTTACTACACTCTGCGGTGCTTTTACTGTGCGTTACTACACTCTGCGGTGTTTTTACTGTGCGTTACTACACTCTGAAATGTCTTTATAATATACAGCACTAGACCCTGATATTGATGCGATCCAGCCCTCTGAAATGTCTTTATAATATATAGCACTAGACCCTGATATTGATGCGATCCAGCCCTCTGAAATGTCTTTATAATATATAGCACTAGACCCTGATATTGATGCGATCCAGCCCTTTGAAGTGTCTTTATAATATACAGCACTAGACCCTGATATTGATGCGATCCAGCCCTCTGAAGTGTCTTTATAATATACAGCACTAGACCCTGATATTGATGCGATCCAGCCCTCTGAAATGTCTTTATAATATACAGCACTAGACCCTGATATTGATGCGATCCAGCCCTCTGAAATGTCTTTATAATATACAGCACTAGACCCTGATATTGATGCGATCCAGCCCTCTGAAGTGTCTTTATAATATACAGCACTAGACCCTGATATTGATGCGATCCAGCCCTCTGAAATGTCTTTATAATATACAGCACTAGACCCTGATATTGATGCGATCCAGCCCTCTGAAATGTCTTTATAATATATAGCACTAGACCCTGATATTGATGCAATCCAGCCCTCTGAAACGTCTTTATAATATAGAGCACTAGACCCTGATATTGATGTGGTCCAGCCCTCTGAAATGTCTTTATAATATACAGCACTAGACCCAGATATTGATGCAATGAAATGTCTTTGTATCAGATGGAAATGACAAGGCAAACTGTACATATTAATGTCTCTCCTCTGTCCTTGCTCATATTGATGTCTCTCCCCCCTCAGGTCCACCGCAGCGTGCACACAGGTGTGCGTGCGTTCCAGTGTGCTCTGTGCGGCCTCTCATTCAAGTGGAGCTCTCACTACCAGTACCACCTGCGCCAGCACTCCGGTGAGAGCCCGTACGCCTGCAGCAGCTGCCCCAAGAGCTTCAAGAGCTCGTCCAGCCTGCGCCGGCACCAGAGCGTGCATTCGGGGGCGCGGCCCTACACCTGTCCCACCTGCGCCAAGACATTCACCCAGTCCACCAACCTGCGGCAGCACCAGCGCACACACACCGGGGAGGAGAGGCCCCCCCGCCGGGCCCCCCGGCCCCGGGGCCACGGCAACGAGCAGAGAGACAGCGCTGAGGACAGCAACGCCACGCTGCTCTACAAACTCATTCACAACGAGAGCGTCGGCAGTGACAACGCGGGGCTGAACTACAGCGCTGGCAACCCTGAGGGCAATGAAGACAGAGGCAGCGCTGGCAATCCTGAGGGCAGTGAAGACAGAGGCAGCGCTGGCAATCCCGAGGGCAGCGCGCTGCTGTACAGACTCACTCACAGTGTCGGCAGCCATGCTAACGATAGCAGCGTCAGTGATGAGAACACACTCCTGAACTACAGCGCTGGCAGTAACGACACTGCGCTGCTGTACAGACTCACTCACAGCCATGCGAACGACGGCAGCAACGCTGGTAACACTGACAGCCCCACCCTGCTGTACAGACTCCCCCCCAGCGATGCCGCTGCTGCCCTGAGCGCCCCGCCCCAGCGGCTCTGCTGCCCGCTCTGCCTCAAGCTGTTTATCTCCCAGCCCTTCCTGCAGAAGCACCTGCAGAGCCACGCCATCGAGCAGGCCTACGCGCAGGCTGGGGGGCCCGAGCCCACGGGAGAGGGGGTGTTTGTGGAGACGGTGGTGGAGACGCTGTACCGCTGTGGGGTTTGTGGCGAGACGTTCCGGGTGGAAGCTGAGCTGGAGAAGCACCAGCTGACCTCTCACCTGTCCTCCGCCCCGGAGGTCGTCGTGGAGACCAGCGGAGGAGGGGGCGGGGCTTCGGTGGTCGCTGGGGGCGGGGCTAACCCTATACAGGGCATCGCCAACGGCTGCCTGGTCTGCGGGAAGACTTTTAAAAACGCGTCGGGGCTCGCCAGGCACCGCTCACAGGCGCACCGACCCCTCCCTAGCCAGCCTCTGCTCCCCCTCGACCCCCCCGTGCCCCCTTCCCCCTCCCCTGGGGGGGGTGCCAGGTTCAAGTGTGCCTCCTGTGAGTGCAGCTTCTCCACACTGCCCAGCCTGCTGTCTCACCAGCGCTCACACTGCGAGGGGCAGGCGCTGCTCCCGGGCGCACACTGCCCCCTGCTGGAGGGGGAGATCCCCTGCCAGCTGGGCAGCGTGGGGGCCAACGTCAGCCTGGTGGCCGTGCCGGCCTCGCCCCCCCCCTCGAACCCCACCCCAGGGACCCGGAGCAGCAGCCAGCTGGCTGGAGCAGAGCAGGTGGGGAGGACTGGGAAGCAGCAACAGCAGCAGCAGGGAGGTGAGTCAGGAGAGAGGGCAGTGGAGTGGGGGAGTGTGCTCACATGGAGAGAGGGAAGGAGGGAGAGGAGGGAGGAGAAAGTTGGGGGGGGATCGCTGGTGTTTTTTTGTTGTTGTACAGATATGTGACTGTGTGTTCTGTGTAGAATATCGCCACCCCCCCTACCCCCCTCTCTCCCCTGGACCGCCCGTTTCGCTGCTCAGAGTGTATGAATTCTACCCCCCTCCTCTCCCCAGGCCCCTCGGACCGCCCGTTCCGCTGCTCAGAGTGTGGCAAGGCGTTCAAGGGCTCGTCTGGGCTACGCTATCACGTGCGTGATCACACCGGGGAACGGCCGTACCGCTGCACTGAGTGCGGCAAGACCTTCAAACGCTCGTCACTGCTGAACATCCACCAGCGCGTGCACACCGGTAAATACAATACAATACTATACAATACAATACAATACAATCCACCAGCGCGTGCACACCGGTAAATACAATACAATACAATACAATACAAATACAATACAATACAATACAATCCACCAGCGTGTGCACACTGGTAAATACAATACAATACAATACAATACAATACAATACAATCCACCAGCACGTGCACACCGGTAAATACAATACAATACTATACTATACAATACAATACAATCCACCAGCACGTGCACACCGGTAAATACAATACAATACTATACTATACAATACAATACAATACAATCCACCAGCGTGTGCACACCGGTAAATACAATACAATACAAATACAATACAATACAATACAATCCACCAGCACGTGCACACCGGTAAATACAATACAATACTATACTATACAATACAATACAATACAATCCACCAGCGCGTGCACACCGGTAAATACAATACAATACAAATACAATACAATCCACCAGCGTGTGCACACCGGTAAATACAATACAATACAATACAATACAATACAATCCACCAGCGCGTGCACACCGGTAAATACAATACAATACAAATACAATACAATACAAATACAATACAATCCACCAGCGCGTGCACACCGGTAAATACAATACAATACAATACAATACAATACAAATACAATACAATACAAATACAATACAATACAATACAATACAATACAAATACAATACAATCCACCAGCGTGTGCACACCGGTAAATACAATACAATACAATACAATACAATACAATACAATCCACCAGCGTGTGCACACCGGTAAATACAATACAATACAATACAATACAATACAATACAATACAATACAATACAATACAATAGCACGTGCACACCGGTAAATACAATACAATACAATACAATACAATACAATACAATACAATACAATACAATCCACCAGCGTGTGCACACCGGTAAATACAATACAATACAAATACTGCACAATCCACCAGTGCATGCACACCAGTAAATACAATCCAATACAATAATATAGGCTACAAAACACTATAAAGATGTAAATAAATAAATATGAATTGTAAATGGAAATGAGATACACACTAAGAGATATACACTGAGATACACTGAGACACAGTGAGATACACACTGAGATACACTGACACACTGAGATACACTGAGACACAGTGAGATACACACTGAGATACACTGACACACTGAGACACGCTGAAACACACTGAGACACGCTGAAATACGCTGAGATACACTGAAATACACTGACACGCTGAGAGACACAGTGAGATGCACTGAGATACACTGACACGCTGAGAGATACACTGACACACACATTAACCCTTTCCACTCTCTCCCCTCTCCCCCTCTGCAGGTGTGCGCGCCTTTACCTGCCCTCACTGCGCCCTCACCTTCAAGTGGAGCTCGCACTTCCAGTACCACCTGCGGCTGCACACGGGCGAGCGGCCCTATGCCTGCCAGACCTGCGGCAAGACCTTCCGCAACACGTCCTGCCTGCGCCGCCACTCGCAGCTGCACTCGGGCCAGCGGCCGCACGCCTGCCCCACCTGCGGCAAGACCTTCACCCAGACCTCCAACCTGCGGCAGCACCAGCGCACGCACTCCGGCGAGCGGCCCTACGGCTGCCCGCAGTGCGGCAAGACCTTCACCCACTCCTCCAACCTGCAGCTGCATCAGCGCACGCACTCCACTGAGCGGGCCTACCGCTGCCAGCTCTGCGGCAAGGGCTTCGTGATGAACTCCTACCTGCAGAGGCACCTGCGCACCCACCAGGGCGGCACCACCGCCGGCGAGAGCAAGAGTCACAGCATCAGCAATAACAATAATAATAATATCAATAATAGTCATGCTAGTAATACCAATAGCATCAGGGACAGCTCCACTGGGCACAGTGTCATTCTCAACCCCCTCTCCTCCTCCTCCTCCTCCTCTTCCTGCCCTGCTTCAGCTCACACCACCGCCACTTTGGTGTTTAACTCTGCTGCTGGTTCTGCTGCTGCTGGGAGCCAGGCCCTGATCCTGGGTTCGAGCCCGGCTCCGGTCCAGCCCCAGGTTTTCAATCTGCAGACCCAGCAGATACAGCAGCAGCAGCCGCAGCAACAGCAGAATTACTTCTTGATTCAGACGCCCACGGGTCTGCAGCTCGTACCCATTCCTCAGCCCCCCCCGCCTCCGCCTCCTCCGCCACCCCAAAAGTTCCTCCTCCTGCAGTGCCCCCCGACGACCCCCGGGGGGTCCCCCAAACTCCTGCTGGTGCCCCAGCCCCAGCCCCAGCAGCAGAGCACCGCTGTGTTGCAGCCAGTATCGGGGGCAGTGATTGCACTGGGGGCTGCGCCGCGGCTGGGCGGTCTGGAGGGGAGCGGTTGTTCCCCGGGAAAGACCAGGAACCCCAGGAAGAGGACGAGGCAGGCCAGGAAGGGGGAGCTACCCCCGAACCCTGCGGCCAGCGCCCAGACTTCGAATCCAGGGAGCGGATTGGGGGCCAAGCCTGCAGGGAAGCTGGTTCTTGTGGGAAGCGTTGGAGGGGGAAGGGGAGGGGGGAGTAACGGTCCTAGCGCTGGCCCGGCCCCCCTTATACAAACCATCCTGACTGGGAGTAGCAGCCAGCCCCAGTCTAACCAGTCTGGGGCCACCAGTCCCGGCAGTGCCAGTGTCGGTGTGGGTGAGCAGGGCAGGAGTGATGATATCCATGTTAATGAGGGCGGCGCGGTCACTAACCAGCTGGGACAACCCTGCCTCCGCACACCAGACACCCCGATACTGACGAGGAGCCCCACAGTCCAGAACATCGAGATCCAGATTGTACCGGAGCCCTGCGGGGAACCGTGTCAGAACCAGCCCGGGTCAGGGGGAGGGGAGCGGGAACAGTCCATAGAGGCAGGAGAGGGGGTGAGAATCGAGCACTCGACCGACTCGGAGCTTAACTGGACGGGCGAGGCGGTGCCACAGGAACAGGAAGTGGAAGTGGAGGAGCAGGAAGTGTGTCACCAGGAACAGGAAGTGAAAGTGGAGGAACAGGAAGTGTGTCACCAGGAAGTGGAAGTGGAGGAACAGGAAGTGGAAGTGCATCACCAGGAAGTGGAAGTGGAGCCACAGGAAGTGTGTCAACAAGACGTGGAGGAACAGGAAGTGCATCACCAGGAACAGGAAGTGCATCCACAGGAAGTGGAGGAGCAGGAACAGGAAGTGCTGCAGGACCTGCACATTGAGACGGTGCAAACAGCGGGGGGGCTCAGGAACGTTCTGGTTTTGAGGGGTGCCGATGGGGCCCAGACCCGACTCTGTGTGGAGGAGCTGGGGGTACCTGGGAACACCGGGGTGGGTCCGACACCCCTGGAACAGAAACTGCTGATTATTCGGAGTGCCGAGGGAGAACCGCACACACTGCAGATACTTGAGACCTGCAGCCACACTGAGAACCACACTGACACTGGCACTGCTGACATCATACACACTGACTCTGACACTGCTGACATCATACACACCGACACTGACTCTGCTGACATCATACACACTGACTCTGCTGACATCATACACACTGACTCTGCTAACATCATACACACGGACACTGACACCCTCGTCCTGCAGAGCTCCACTGCGACCCCTGGGGCACACAGCCTCGCCACTGCAGCCAGCTCCCCCAGGAGCACAGAGACTGTCAACACTGCCCCCTGGAGGGCAGGAGGAGGTAGTGCAGCTCAGCACTGCGAGAGGGACTCTGATCTGAGCAGCTCGTGAGCGCTCGCTCTCGCGGGAGCAGCGTTGAATCTTACGCCATTGTGTTTGATTGTACCAGACCCGGACAATTTTAATTACAATTACAGCTGGATTGATTGCTGAAAATGAATTTACCGTTCCAGTGCTACTCTGTCTGTCTGTCTGTCTGTCTGTCTGTCTGTCTGTCTGTCCATCAATTTTCTTTTGCATCTCTGGAGAGCCACTTATCATGTTGTGATTAAACATTTCATTGCTAATTCTTATTCTCTACTGTTCTGTACATGCTGTTGATACACGTCACGGTCATCGACGTTTCTCTCTCACTGAGAGCTCTGATTGTGAATGTGCAGCCGTGGTGATGGGGAGAGGAGGTCACTGACAGGCTGGTTTATATTGCTGGGATGGGGGGTGGATGATGTCACTGACAGGCTGGTTTATATTGCTGGGATGGGGGGTGGATGATGTCACTGACAGGCTGGTTTATATTGCTGGGATGGGGGGTGGATGATGTCACTGACAGGCTGGTTTATATTGCTGGGATGGGGGGTGGATGATGTCACTGATAGGCTGGTTTATATTGCTGGGATGGGGGGTGGATGATGTCACTGACAGGCTGGTTTATATTGCTGGGATGGGGGGTGGATGATGTCACTGACAGGCTGGTTTATATTGCTGGGATGGGGATGGATGACGTCACTGACAGGCTGAAATTGCAATTCCAAAGCTATTTTGTTCAATTACAATTACACTTTTAATTACACTGCAGTTATTAGAGTTAGAATTACAATTACACTGAAAAGTAACACACAGCTGCCCACATTATTGCCATGTTCACTGTGTTCATTGTAAATAACCAGCAATAATAACCACAGGTACAAATACACAAGCATACTAGAGAACATTTACTTCAAACAAATACATGGTCACTGATACGAGAATAATGACTGCATGTCAAATCAATGTGTGATTGAAGTGTAATGGATCAGTGATGTGGGTTCAATGTGTGATTGAAGTGTAATGGATCAGTGATGTGGGTTCAATGTGTGATTGAAGTGTAATGGATCAGTGATGGGTCAGTGTGTGATTGAAGTGTAATGGATCAGTGATGTGGGTTCAGTGTGTGATTGAAGTGTAATGGATCAGTGATGCGGGTTCAATGTGTGATTGAAGTGTAATGGATCAGTGATGTGGGTTCAATGTGTGATTGAAGTGTGATGGATCAGTGATGCGGGTTCAATGTGTGATTGAAGTGTAATGGATCAGTGATGTGGGTTCAATGTGTGATTGGAGTGTAATGGATCAGTGATGCGGGTTCAATGTGTGATTGAAGTGTAATGGATCAGTGATGCGGGTTCAATGTGTGATTGAAGTGTGATGGATCAGTGATGTGGGTTCAATGTGTGATTGAAGTGTAATGGATCAGTGATGCAGGTTCAATGTGTGATTGAAGTGTAATGGATCAGTGATGGGTCAGTGTGTGATTGAAGTGTAATGGATCAGTGATGCGGGTTCAATGTGTGATTGAAGTGTAATGGATCAGTGATGCGGGTTCAATGTGTGATTGAAGTGTAATGGATCAGTGATGCAGGGTCAATGTGTGATTGAAGTGTAATGGATCAGTGATGCGGGTTCAATGTGTGATTGAAGTGTAATGGATCAGTGATGCAGATTCAATCAGTGTGTGATTGAAGTGTAATGGATCAGTGATGCGGGTTCAGTGTGTGATTGAAGTGTAATGGATCAGTGATGGGTCAGTGTGTGATTGAAGTGTAATGGATCAGTGATGTGGGTTCAATGTGTGATTGAAGTGTAATGGATCAGTGATGGGTCAGTGTGTGATTGAAGTGTAATGGATCAGTGATGCGGGTTCAATGTGTGATTGAAGTGTAATGGATCAGTGATGCAGGTTCAATGTGTGATTGAAGTGTAATGGATCAGTGATGGGTCAGTGTGTGATTGAAGTGTAATGGATCAGTGATGTGGGTTCAATGTGTGATTGAAGTGTAATGGATCAGTGATGCGGGTTCAATGTGTGATTGAAGTGTAATGGATCAGTGATGCGGGTTCAATGTGTGATTGAAGTGTAATGGATCAGTGATGCGGGTTCAATGTGTGATTGAAGTGTAATGGATCAGTGATGCAGGTTCAGTGTGTGATTGAAGTGTAATGGATCAGTGATGTGGGTTCAATGTGTGATTGAAGTGTAATGGATCAGTGATGGGTCAGTGTGTGATTGAAGTGTAATGGATCAGTGATGCGGGTTCAATGTGTGATTGAAGTGTAATGGATCAGTGATGTGGGTTCAGTGTGTGATTGAAGTGTAATGGATCAGTGATGCGGGTTCAATGTGTGATTGAAGTGTAATGGATCAGTGATGCGGGTTCAATGTGTGATTGAAGTGTAATGGATCAGTGATGGGTCAGTGTGTGATTGAAGTGTAATGGATCAGTGATGCGGGTTCAATGTGTGATTGAAGTGTAATGGATCAGTGATGTGGGTTCAGTGTGTGATTGAAGTGTAATGGATCAGTGATGCGGGTTCAATGTGTGATTGAAGTGTAATGGATCAGTGATGTGGGTTCAGTGTGTGATTGAAGTGTAATGGATCAGTGATGGGTCAGTGTGTGATTGAAGTGTAATGGATCAGTGATGCGGGTTCAATGTGTGATTGATGTGTAATGGATCAGTGATGCGGGTTCAATGTGTGATTGAAGTGTAATGGATCAGTGATGCTGGTTCAATGTGTGATTGAAGTGTAATGGATCAGTGATGTGGGTTCAATGTGTGATTGGAGTGTAATGGATCAGTGATGTGGGTTCAATGTGTGATTGAAGTGTGATGGATCAGTGATGCGGGTTCAATGTGTGATTGAAGTGTAATGGATCAGTGATGCGGGTTCAATGTGTGATTGAAGTGTAATGGATCAGTGATGCAGGTTCAATGTGTGATTGAAGTGTAATGGATCAGTGATGCAGATTCAATCAGTGTGTGATTGAAGTGTAATGGATCAGTGATGCGGGTTCAATGTGTGATTGAAGTGTAATGGATCAGTGATGGGTCAGTGTGTGATTGAAGTGTAATGGATCAGTGATGTGGGTTCAATGTGTGATTGAAGTGTAATGGATCAGTGATGTGGGTTCAATGTGTGATTGAAGTGTGATGGATCAGTGATGTGGGTTCAATGTGTGATTGAAGTGTAATGGATCAGTGATGCGGGTTCAATGTGTGATTGAAGTGTAATGGATCAGTGATGCGGGTTCAATGTGTGATTGAAGTGTAATGGATCAGTGATGTGGGTTCAGTGTGTGATTGAAGTGTAATGGATCAGTGATGCAGGTTCAGTGTGTGATTGAAGTGTAATGGATCAGTGATGGGTCAGTGTGTGATTGAAGTGTAATGGATCAGTGATGCGGGTTCAATGTGTGATTGAAGTGTAATGGATCAGTGATGGGTCAGTGTGTGATTGAAGTGTAATGGATCAGTGATGCGGGTTCAATGTGTGATTGAAGTGTAATGGATCAGTGATGCGGGTTCAATGTGTGATTGAAGTGTAATGGATCAGTGATGGGTCAGTGTGTGATTGAAGTGTAATGGATCAGTGATGCGGGTTCAATGTGTGATTGAAGTGTAATGGATCAGTGATGGGTCAGTGTGTGATTGAAGTGTAATGGATCAGTGATGCGGGTTCAATGTGTGATTGAAGTGTAATGGATCAGTGATGCGGGTTCAATGTGTGATTGAAGTGTAATGGATCAGTGATGGGTCAGTGTGTGATTGAAGTGTAATGGATCAGTGATGCGGGTTCAATGTGTGATTGAAGTGTAATGGATCAGTGATGCGGGTTCAATGTGTGATTGAAGTGTAATGGATCAGTGATGCGGGTTCAATGTGTGATTGAAGTGTAATGGATCAGTGATGTGGGTTCAGTGTGTGATTGAAGTGTAATGGATCAGTGATGGGTCAGTGTGTGATTGAAGTGTAATGGATCAGTGATGCGGGTTCAATGTGTGATTGATGTGTAATGGATCAGTGATGCGGGTTCAATGTGTGATTGAAGTGTAATGGATCAGTGATGCTGGTTCAATGTGTGATTGAAGTGTAATGGATCAGTGATGTGGGTTCAATGTGTGATTGGAGTGTAATGGATCAGTGATGTGGGTTCAATGTGTGATTGAAGTGTGATGGATCAGTGATGCGGGTTCAATGTGTGATTGAAGTGTAATGGATCAGTGATGCGGGTTCAATGTGTGATTGAAGTGTAATGGATCAGTGATGCAGGTTCAATGTGTGATTGAAGTGTAATGGATCAGTGATGCAGATTCAATCAGTGTGTGATTGAAGTGTAATGGATCAGTGATGCGGGTTCAATGTGTGATTGAAGTGTAATGGATCAGTGATGGGTCAGTGTGTGATTGAAGTGTAATGGATCAGTGATGTGGGTTCAATGTGTGATTGAAGTGTAATGGATCAGTGATGTGGGTTCAATGTGTGATTGAAGTGTGATGGATCAGTGATGTGGGTTCAATGTGTGATTGAAGTGTAATGGATCAGTGATGCGGGTTCAATGTGTGATTGAAGTGTAATGGATCAGTGATGCGGGTTCAATGTGTGATTGAAGTGTAATGGATCAGTGATGTGGGTTCAGTGTGTGATTGAAGTGTAATGGATCAGTGATGCAGGTTCAGTGTGTGATTGAAGTGTAATGGATCAGTGATGTGGGTTCAATGTGTGATTGAAGTGTAATGGATCAGTGATGTGGGTTCAGTGTGTGATTGAAGTGTAATGGATCAGTGATGTGGGTTCAATGTGTGATTGAAGTGTAATGGATCAGTGATGTGGGTTCAATGTGTGATTGAAGTGTAATGGATCAGTGATGCGGGTTCAATGTGTGATTGATGTGTAATGGATCAGTGATGTGGGTTCAGTGTGTGATTGAAGTGTAATGGATCAGTGATGTGGGTTCAGTGTGTGATTGAAGTGTAATGGATCAGTGATGTGGGTTCAATGTGTGATTGAAGTGTAATGGATCAGTGATGTGGGTTCAATGTGTGATTGAAGTGTAATGGATCAGTGATGCAGGTTCAATGTGTGATTGATGTGTAATGGATCAGTGATGTGGGTTCAATGTGTGATTGAAGTGTAATGGATCAGTGATGCGGGTTCAATGTGTGATTGAAGTGTAATGGATCAGTGATGCGGGTTCAATGTGTGATTGAAGTGTAATGGATCAGTGATGGGTCAGTGTGTGATTGAAGTGTAATGGATCAGTGATGCGGGTTCAGTGTGTGATTGAAGTGTAATGGATCAGTGATGCGGGTTCAATGTGTGATTGAAGTGTAATGGATCAGTGATGTGGGTTCAGTGTGTGATTGAAGTGTAATGGATCAGTGATGGGTCAGTGTGTGATTGAAGTGTAATGGATCAGTGATGCGGGTTCAATGTGTGATTGATGTGTAATGGATCAGTGATGCGGGTTCAATGTGTGATTGAAGTGTAATGGATCAGTGATGCTGGTTCAATGTGTGATTGAAGTGTAATGGATCAGTGATGTGGGTTCAATGTGTGATTGGAGTGTAATGGATCAGTGATGTGGGTTCAATGTGTGATTGAAGTGTGATGGATCAGTGATGCGGGTTCAATGTGTTATTGAAGTGTAATGGATCAGTGATGCGGGTTCAATGTGTGATTGAAGTGTAATGGATCAGTGATGCAGGTTCAATGTGTGATTGAAGTGTAATGGATCAGTGATGCAGATTCAATCAGTGTGTGATTGAAGTGTAATGGATCAGTGATGCGGGTTCAATGTGTGATTGAAGTGTAATGGATCAGTGATGGGTCAGTGTGTGATTGAAGTGTAATGGATCAGTGATGTGGGTTCAATGTGTGATTGAAGTGTAATGGATCAGTGATGTGGGTTCAATGTGTGATTGAAGTGTAATGGATCAGTGATGTGGGTTCAATGTGTGATTGAAGTGTAATGGATCAGTGATGCGGGTTCAATGTGTGATTGAAGTGTAATGGATCAGTGATGCGGGTTCAATGTGTGATTGAAGTGTGATGGATCAGTGATGTGGGTTCAGTGTGTGATTGAATTGTAATGGATCAGTGATGGGTCAGTGTGTGATTGAAGTGTAATGGATCAGCGATGCAGGTTCAGTGTGTGATTGAAGTGTAATGGATCAGTGATGCGGGTTCAGTGTGTGATTGAAGTGTAATGGATCAGTGATGCGGGTTCAATGTGTGATTGAAGTGTAATGGATCAGTGATGCGGGTTCAGCGTGTGATTGAAGTGTAATGGATCAGTGATGTGGGTTCAGCGTGTGATTGAAGTGTAATGGATCAGTGATGCGGGTTCAATGTGTGATTGAAGTGTAATGGATCAGTGCTGCGGGTTCAGTGTGTGATTGAAGTGTGATGGATCAGTGATGTGGGTTCAGTGTGTGATTGAAGTGTAATGGATCAGTGATGCGGGTTCAATGTGTGATTGAAGTGTAATGGATCAGTGATGTGGGTTTAATGTGTGATTGAAGTGTAATGGATCAGTGATGCGGGTTCAGTGTGTGATTGAAGTGTAATGGATCAGTGATGTGGGTTCAGTGTGTGATTGAAGTGTAATGGATCAGTGATGCGGGTTCAATGTGTGATTGAAGTGTAATGGATCAGTGATGTGGGTTCAGTGTGTGATTGAAGTGTAATGGATCAGTGATGCGGGTTCAATGTGTGATTGAAGTGTAATGGATCAGTGATGCGGGTTCAATGTGTGATTGAAGTGTAATGGATCAGTGATGCGGGTTCAGTGTGTGATTGAAGTGTAATGGATCAGTGATGCGGGTTCAATGTGTGATTGAAGTGTAATGGATCAGTGATGCAAGTTCAATGTGTGATTGAAGTGTAATGGATCAGTGATGCGGGTTCAGTGTGTGATTGAAGTGTAATGGATCAGTGATGCGGGTTCAATGTGTGATTGAAGTGTAATGGATCAGTGATGCGGGTTCAATGTGTGATTGAAGTGTAATGGATCAGTGATGCGGGTACAGTGTGTGATTGAAGTGTAATGGATCAGTGATGTGGGTTCAGTGTGTGATTGAAGTGTAATGGATCAGTGATGCGGGTTCAGTGTGTGATTGAAGTGTAATGGATCAGTGATGGGTCAGTGTGTGATTGAAGTGTAATGGATCAGTGACGCGGGTTCAATGTGTGATTGAAGTGTAATGGATCAGTGATGTGGGTTCAGTGTGTGATTGAAGTGTAATGGATCAGTGATGCGGGTTCAGTGTGTGATTGAAGTGTAATGGATCAGTGATGCGGGTTCAATGTGTGATTGAAGTGTAATGGATCAGTGATGCGGGTTCAATGTGTGATTGAAGTGTAATGGATCAGTGATGCGGGTACAGTGTGTGATTGAAGTGTAATGGATCAGTGATGTGGGTTCAGTGTGTGATTGAAGTGTAATGGATCAGTGATGTGGGTTCAATGTGTGATTGAAGTGTAATGGATCAGTGATGCGGGTTCAGTGTGTGATTGAAGTGTAATGGATCAGTGATGGGTCAGTGTGTGATTGAAGTGTAATGGATCAGTGACGCGGGTTCAATGTGTGATTGAAGTGTAATGGATCAGTGATGTGGGTTCAGTGTGTGATTGAAGTGTAATGGATCAGTGATGCAGGTTCAATGTGTGATTGAAGTGTAATGGATCAGTGATGTGGGTTCAATGTGTGATTGAAGTGTAATGGATCAGTGACGCGGGTTCAGTGTGTGATTGAAGTGTAATGGATCAGTGATGTGGGTTCAATGTGTGATTGAAGTGTAATGGATCAGTGATGCGGGTTCAGTGTGTGATTGAAGTGTAATGGATCAGTGACGTGGGTTCAGTGTGTGATTGAAGTGTAATGGATCAGTGATGCAGGTTCAATGTGTGATTGAAGTGTAATGGATCAGTGATGTGGGTTCAATGTGTGATTGAAGTGTAATGGATCAGTGATGGGTCAGTGTGTGATTGAAGTGTAATGGATCAGTGACGCGGGTTCAGTGTGTGATTGAAGTGTAATGGATCAGTGATGCAGGTTCAATGTGTGATTGAAGTGTAATGGATCAGTGATGCGGGTTCAATGTGTGATTGAAGTGTAATGGATCAGTGATGCAAGTTCAATGTGTGATTGAAGTGTAATGGATCAGTGATGTGGGTTCAGTGTGTGATTGAAGTGTAATGGATCAGTGATGTGGGTTCAGTGTGTGATTGAAGTGTAATGGATCAGTGATGCGGGTTCAATGTGTGATTGAAGTGTAATGGATCAGTGATGCGGGTTCAATGTGTGATTGAAGTGTAATGGATCAGTGATGTGGGTTCAATGTGTGATTGAAGTGTAATGGATCAGTGACGTGGTATTATAAACTAACACACCTTCCAACAGGAGGGCTGGGAATAAGACAGCAGTGTCACCCATTCCATGTTTTAACCAGTTTGATTAGCCACAGTGTGTATAGGTAACAAGTTCAGGTGTTTCTTATTATCAAACTCATAGTGAAACCAGGAATGGATCAAACTGCTGTGGAACAGGAGTCTTATTTCCAACCCTGTAAAATCTGGACGCAACGTGAAGAAACTAAAAAAATAACTTAGAAGCTAAAGCAATAAATTAACAGCTTACAAAGAACAACACTGAAAATAAACGACATGCCCGTGGCGTCCTTTCACAGCCAATAACCCGAGCGGACTGTGTGACGTCACCTCTGATTAATATTACCCGGCGCGCCCTTTCCGGTTAGTCCCGCCCACCTTATTAATAATCCTGACATGACGATCCCGGAAGCGGAAACGGGGTGCCATCTTGTTCCTGTTTCACAGTGTTTCTGGAGGAAAGGGTCAGAATCTGAGAGACGAGAAATCTCGGGATACATCAGAATTAAACTCGGTGGAAAAAAAAAAACTTAAAAAACACCCAAATATCGGCTTGATCTGTTCATCCAGCGGGGAGATGGCGGCCCGGTGCAGCTGAGAGCCGGGAGGGATGGTGAGTCGCGCCGGGAGGCAGAACCCAACACGTCCGTCTCTCATTAATATCGATATTATTATTATTATTATTATTATTATTACAGTGACTGTACCTCGATTGATTGCCAGTATTCGCGCAGACAGTACGGCGAGAGAGTTGCGCGTATTTTCTAACAGATCGCTTAGCGAGTGATCCAAACAAATATTGACACACACACTCTCCTCCGGTGTATTGATGATCTCCATACTGTACCCTGCCCTGCCCTGCACAGGGTTATTGAATGAATACACATGCCAGCTTAGTTACAGTATTCTAGTCACAGAACCCGCCGGACCTTCACTTCTCAATGGGTTGGTATGATAATAATGATAATAATAATATGACGACTGCAAACCCAGATACCGTACGCAATATCATTAGTGGCGATTATGATTAGGACTATTACTATGATTATGATGGTGATTCTACTTGTTACATTGCTCACAGCAGTGTGGAGTAGTGGTCAGGGCTCTGGACTCTTGACCGGAGGGTCGTGGGTTCAATCCCAGGTGGGGGACACTGCTGCTGTACCCTTGAGCAAGGTACTTTACCTAGATTGCTCCAGTAAAAACCCAGCTGTATAAATGGGTAATTGTATGTAAATATAATGTGATATCTTGTAACAATTGTAAGTCGCCCTGGATAAGGGTGTCTGCTAAGAAATAAATAATAATAGTAATGCCCCGTCTGCTGTCTGACGCGGTCATTTAGATTTTTAAACGCGCAGGCGCGCTGTTTCTGTCAGATTGCAAATTCGTGTTTTTAAACTGGTGGCTGTTTTCAGCAGCGGTTCATGTGTCTGTTTGAACTGCGAATCTCAATGTATGTGTGTCAGTTAATGTGTGTGTGTGTGTGTGTTTGTTTGTCTCAGTGTGTGTGTGTGTGTGTGTGTGTGTCTGTCTCATTGCGTGTGTGTCAGTTGGTGTATCTGGGTCTGTGTGTCTGTCTCAGTGTGTGTCAGTTGGTGTATCTGTGTGTCTGTCTCTGTGTGTGTGTGTGTCAGAGTGTATGTCTCTGAGTCACAGTGTGTTTGTGTCAGTGTGTATGTATTTGTGTCTGTCTCGGTGACTGTATCAGTGTGTGTATCAGTGTGTGTGTCAGTGCATATGTGTGTGTGTGTCAGTGTATGTATCTGTCTGTCTCGGTGAGTGTGTGTCTGTGTCTCTATCTGTGTGTGTGTGTCAGTGCATATGTATGTGTGTGTGTGTCAGTGTATGTATCTGTCTGTCTCGGTGAGTGTGTTTCTGTGTCTCTATCTCTGTGTGTGTGTGTCAGTGTGTCTGTGATTCTGTCTCTGTGTCTCAGTGAGTCTGTGTGTCAGTGTGTGTGTATTTGTGTCTGTCTCGGTGACTATCAATGTGTGTATCAGTGTGTATGTGTGTGTCTGTGTCTGTGTCTGTGTGAGTGTGTGTGTCAGTGTGTATGTTTCAGTGTGTGTGTCAGTTTGTGTCCGTGAGTGTATCTGTGTGTGTGGGTGTATTTTAGGGCTCCTGATTTTCCATTTTGGGAATGGCAAATTCCGTTTTTCAAAATGACCAATCCCTTTTTTTCCAACGTAATTTGAACGTAAATAACATTTTTACATTAAAAAATCTATTATATTATTTTTTTTTTTTTTTATTTAAGTCCCTGAGAGGTCAGTCAACAAATAAAGGTGTTTTGAAAAAACAGCCTATTGCTGGCATTACAATATACAGACCAGTCAAAAACGAGGGGCATCATTACAAAAATATACCATTTTCATATAGCTACAATTTAAATACAATGTTCAGGACACTTACCTCTCCCATCCTGTAGTTTCATCTTCAACAACGCAGACTGGTTTATGCTGTGAAGCTGCTTGCGTTTCTCGTATACCCTGGACAGACAGAGGTGCCTTACTTAGAGCAGAGCTCTTCAACTAGTTTTTAAATTTAAGTGGGCCAGATTGGGGAAAAAAAGTTAGGAGTAGGCGTGCCAGAGTATTTTACTCTGCACATTTTTAAGTAATAATAAATATCACATAACTTAATGTTCATATATTGAACAAGACTTACACATTCTACCATATGAATAGTACTTTAGTAATAGAACAGTGTGAGAATTTAACAGAGTACCATTAGAAACATTTTAAAATGTACGTGACACATTAATAGCATAACTGTTAAGAAGAGATCAGCGCCTCTACTTCTGAGCTTCTATCTCCTGTGCTCTCTGGATACGTATTTCTAAAAGCTCCTTGTTTGGTTTCAAAATGCCTTTTCATATTGTATTCCTTAACTACTGACACACATCCATTGCACAATAAACACATTGGCTTTGTGTTCGGTACAGTTGGTAAAATAAATAAGAATTTATTGGTCCGCTCATTGTTGAATCTACAATTGTCATCATTTTCTGTTCTTACTACAATAGCTAGAGTAGAGAGAGCCATGTTATAGGGCAGCGGTGTGGAGTAGTGGTCAGGGCTCTGGACTCTTGACCGGAGGGTCGTGGGTTCAATCCCAGGTGGGGGACGCTGCTGCTGTACCCCTGAGCAAGGTACTTTACCTAGATTGCTCCAGTAAAAACCCAACTGTATAAATGGGGAATTGTATGTAAATATAATGTGATATCTTGTAACAATTGTAAGTCGCCCTGGATAAGGGCGTCTGCTAAGAAATAAATAATAATAATAATAATAATAATATAGCAACACGAGTAAAAATCACTCAGAGTACGTAGTATTATTAAGAAGTTAATGATAAATTAGAATGAGAAGTTATAAAATTAAAGGTGTCACCTCAGCCACTGTGCCGTTTCCTTGTGTTGAGCGGGTGACGGAGTAACGGATTTGAGATAATAACTAAATAAATCAAGTTTATTTTAATCGGGGGGGGGGGGGGTTGACAATGGTTTTTTTTTTTTAATACTTTTCTGTATGCACAACTCCAAAATTATTCCACAGAATAGAACTCACAAAACAACTCAAGTCACACAGCACACGCAGCGCCGCAACAGACAAACAGCCATCAGCGTAACGCCCACAAAACCACCTGTATTCTCGTTATCCAATGATCCAAATAAACATACCAAAACGTTTTATACACGAGTCATCACTGGGCTTCTGGGTAGTGTAGTTTTCTTTTCTTCGTTGCCAGTTATTTTTATTATTTTCTCCCGATTTGGAATCGCCAATTATTTTTAGGCTCAGCTCACAGCACACCTGCGCTGACTCTGGAGGGCAAAGACGAACACACGCTGTCCTCCGAAGCGTGTGCCGTCAGCCGACTGCTTTTTTTCACACTGCGGACTCACCGTGCAGCCACCCAAGAGCCACAGCGTCGGAGGACAACGCAGCTCTCGGGTAGCTTACAGGCGAGCCCGCAGGCGCCTGGCCAGACTACAGGTGGCGCTGGTGCGCAGTGAGCCGAGGACATCCTGGCCGACCTAACCCTCCCTCTCCCCCTGGGCGACGCTCGGCCAATTGAGCGCCGCCTCCTGGGAGCTCCCGTCCACGGTCGGCTGTGGAATAGCCTGGACTCGAACCGGCGACCTCCAGACTATAGGGCGCATCCTGCACTCCACGTTGAGCGCCTTTACTGGATGCGACACTCGGGAGCCCCAGTAGTGTAGTTTTCAAAGCAATCCATTATTTTTTGTAGGAGAATAACAGCAGTTTGCACATTTTTTTTAAAGGTGCCGTTGCAAAGCAGAATTCCATTCCCAATCCTGATTCTGCGATTCCGTCCGTGATTCCGCGATCGTGGAAAATCAGTAGTCGTAGTGTCTGTATCTGTCAGGGTGTGTGTGTCTCCAGGTGTGTGCATTACGTATCGCCCGACACCCGGGAGAACAAGATTTGCCGTTCTTTATTTTTCCTCTCTTGGTTCTGTTGCTAGAAAGACACTCCGGGTATATTTGTAGAGAGCCACGCAAGTTTCTGAAAACAGAATTGTGGAAGTCTAGCATCGAAACACACACATTTTAAAAAGTGTTTACCACCCACCCCTGTCACTTCTGATTGGCTAGCTGTGGGAAAAGCTGATCTTCTATTGGTTACAAAGAAACCCAGAAATGGCTGCCAAGCGAGCCTCTGGCAGCACAGACCAATCTTTTGAACTTAAGGTATTTACATTTTTTTGTAATGTGTGTCGAGGGGTGTCGGGGGGTGGGGGGTGTGTCAGTGTGTGTGTGTGTGTGTGTGTGTGCATGTCGGGGGTGGGGTGTGTGTGTGTGTGTGTGTCGGGGGTGGAGTGTGTGTGTGTGTGTGTCGGGGGTGGAGTGTGTGTGTGTGTGTGTGTGTGTGTGTTTGTGTGTGTGTGTGTGTGTGTGTCGGGGGTGGAGTGTGTGTGTGTGTGTGTGTGTGTGTGTCGGGGGTGGAGTGTGTGTGTGTGTGTGTGTGTGTGTGTCGGGGGTGGAGTGTGTGTGTGTGTGTGTGTGTGTGTGTGTGTGTGTGTGTGTGTGTCGGGGGTGGAGTGTGTGTGTGTGTGTGTGTGTGTGTCGGGGGTGGGGTGTGTGTGTGTGTGTGTGTGTGTGTGTGTGTGTCGGGGGGTGGAGTGTGTGTGTGTGTGTGTGTGTGTGTCGGGGGTGGAGTGTGTGTGTGTGTGTGTCGGGGGTGGAGTGTGTGTGTGTGTGTGTGTGTGTCGGGGGTGGAGTGTGTGTGTGTGTGTGTGTGTGTGTGTGTGTGTGTGTGTGTCGGGGGTGGAGTGTGTGTGTGTGCGTGTCGGGGGGTGGAGTGTGTGTGTGTGTGTGTGTGTCGGGGGTGGAGTGTGTGTGTGTGTGTGTGTGTCGGGGGGTGGAGTGTGTGTGTGTGTGTGTGTGTGTGTGTGTGTGTGTGTCGGGGGTGGAGTGTGTGTGTGTGTGTGTGTGTGTGTGTGTCGGGGGTGGGGTGTGTGTGTGTGCGTGTCGGGGTGTGGGGGGTGTGTGTGTGTGTGTGCGTCCGTGCTTGTGTCGGGGGGGTTGGGGGTATGTGTGTGTGTGTGTGTGTGTGTGTGTTGGGGGGTGTGTGTGTCTGTGTGTGTGTGTGTGTGTGTGTGTGTGTCGGGTGGGGTGTGTGTGCGTGTGTGTGTGCGCGTGCGTGCTTGTGTCGGGGGGGGTTGTGTGTGTGTGTGTGTGTGCGTGTGCGTGTGCGTGTGTGTGTGTGTGCGTGTGTGTGTGTGTGTGTGCGTGCGTGCTTGTGTCGGGGGGGTTGGGTGTGTGTGTGTGTGTGTCAGGGGTGTGGTGGGTGTGTGTGCCCGTGCGTGTGTTTGTGTGTCTCAGTATGTGTGTCGGGGGGGTGTGGTGTGTGGTGTGTGATAATGCTGATTTTATAGTTTTATGGTTTTATTAGCTTCTGGAATTTTATTATATTGGACTGCTGTTAAATACAACCTCAGCAAGACTGCTGCTTATCTTAAGACTGAAGAGAGCTTTAAACATGTTGGTGGTGGTGTTCTGATTAGATGTTGTTAATATGAGATCCTGTGGAGGTGCGTTGAGAGAGTCCTGCAGCAGTGCAGCGTCACAGGGAGGAAACTGGATTCACAAGCTGTTCATATTACACGAGGGAGGATGCACAGGGCTGCTTTAGCAGGGAATGATGTACCAGTCACTGATTAAACAGTGTGCCTGTGCCTGTCTGTGCGGGTCTCAGTGTCTGTGTGCGTGCATCTGTGTGTGTGTGTCTGTGTGCGTGCATCTCTGTGTGTGTGTGTATCTGTGTGTGCGTGTGTGTGTGTTGAGTACAGGGGGGTCTTGAATCCAGGGCTCACTGTTTTCCCAGTTTTCTATAGTGCTTTTCATGCTGTTAATACGATTCTGTTGCGATATTCTCAGCTTGGTGTTTGAATGACGTTTAATCAAACTAAGGAAGGTCAACAGATAGAGAAGTTCTGAAGCAGAGGTGTGGGAAAGCATATTAATAAACATGGCCAACCCCTGGGAACTGGAAAATGTGTAGCATTACCATGGGAAAAATATTTCTAAGGGTCTGTAGTATTATTATTATTATTATTATTTATTTCTTAGCAGACACCCTTATCCAGGGCGACATACAATTGTTACAAGATATCACATTATTTTTACATACAATTACCCATTTATACAGTTGGGTTTTTACTGGAGCAATCTAGGTAAAGTACCTTGCTCAATACAGCAGCAGTGTCCTCCACCTGGGATTGAACCCATGACCCTCCGGTCAAGATTCCAGAGCCCTGACCACTACTCCACACTGCTGCCCATATGTATGCCTGTGTGTGCCTGTGTGTCGTGTCTCTCTCTCTCTCTCTCAAATTCAGATTCAAAGGTGCTTTGTTGGCATGACAACATTAGCACGGTATTGCCAAAGCAGTTAGAAGTACAGTATATAATATCAACATTATGAACATCAATAGAAAATAAATAATAAAAAGGAATAATTAAATAGAGGGCTCTGGGCTCTTGACCGGAGGGTCGTGGGTTCAATCCCAGGTGGGGGACACTGCTGCTGTACCCTTGAGCAAGCCTAGATTGCTCCAGTAAATCCCAACTGCATAAATGGGTAATTGTATGTAAAAATAATGTGATATCTTGTAACAATTGTAAGTCGCCCTGGATAAGGGCGTCTGCTAAGAAATAAATGATAATAATAATAACCAGGATAAAACATGAAACACTGATAAAGGTGTGTTGAGTGACTCGTTGCTCTAAACAGGTTCAGTGCTGTGTGTCACCCCATTGTAATTTAAATAGCGCCCCTTTTAACGTGAACACAGAATTAATGCTCCCAGTTGTTTCTTTGCTAATTCTGCATTCTTGTAATTTGCCATTGTGACAGGGTGGCTGGGCGGTGACGTCACCGCAGAAGCAGGAACATACAAAAATAAATAAAGTTTTAACAAAAAGACTTAAAAAATAAAACAGTAAACAAAAATAATCACAAACACAAAGTATAATATGTAATACAGGTCAGGCTGGGCTGTAGCCTTCACTGTTCCTGTGGTTTTGTTAAGTTTCGTTTTCCTCTTTCTCGCTCTCCTCGCTCTCTACGCTCCTCTCGTACACCCACCTCGAGTGCCGAGAGCTGCAGGCTTCTATGCAGGTGACCGATTAGCAACAAAATGAATCACTTAATTCATTCGGGAGATGGCCACCTTCTGCACGAGTTTATTAATTATTCCTGGCAGAGGATGAGCACCAATCTCGCCTCTGCCAGAACACGTTTTAAAATAAAGAAAACCGCACGGCTACGCTGTCATCGATAAATACAATAATAAACAATAACAAAACCTGCGGCGCTTCACCGTCTTCTATACATAATAAATAAATAAATAAATAATAATACAAAATAATACAGGGGCAGAGGGGGACCCCGTTCTAAAATAAAATAAACAAATCAATGTACAGGGCACCTCGCCCTGTTACAGCCATATTTAACAAGAGGGTGAAGTCACATGATGAATAAACTCAATAATGCACATTGTCTTCTTCAGTTACTGTTCACTTCAGTGTGTTAAATGGGTATTTTCGACTCTAATATTCTGATTACGTTTTTACCAGTTTTTAAAACGCTTCAGATGATATTTCTGAAAAAAACAAAAACTGTCAGTATTGTGATTTGTATTTATGTTTACAGGCGTATTTATACTTCTAAAGAATCCAAAAAGATTGTGTTTCACTGATTTAGTGTTCAATTCCACGACGAGTTCAGAACTGTAAAGTCCATGAGCAGCACTGAGCAGCGCTCTCTATAGAGTCACCAGACGCCTGCTTCACCCGCCCTGTGCCAGATTCACTGGAGCCCGAGTGAGCTCAGCACGAATGTGACGTGCATTTTAACAGGGAAATCAGAGAATCGGCTGCAACACAGACGAGAATATACTTATGTTAATGCTTTGCAAGAATGCTCTCAAAGTGATCTCGATTGAGGTTGATGTTTGTGATACCTTGGAAAGTTAGTAAACGAAGTTCGGAGGTCGTTGCCAGTTATTGTGAAAAATGCACACATTTCAGCCTTCGAGGAACTGCTGCTCCCCAGCCCTTCCCCCACCCTCCCTGTCCCTCAGCCTGTGACAGGCACACACATACTGGGCAGCCACTGGGGCTGTGTGTCCCTTCCCCAGTAGGACTGCCACTCTCTCTGATGTGTGGGAATTGCGGGAGAGAAATTGCAATTTTTTTTTAAAGAATGTGTCCCTTGTTTGGGTGTATTTACTGCAGCATTTCATTCGACACGACCCCCCAGTTTACTTGGTAACCTGGTGGATTTACTGCAGTGTAATAGAAAGTGCATCTCTGCCTTGATTACTCCCAGTTCACAGTGACCACATGGTCTCCTGTCTCTGGGCAGCCAGGACTGTCTGTGTCGTCCTGTTTCGATGGCCAGGTGGTGGGCACTGAGTCTGTACTTAGTCAGGATCTGCCTCTGTTTGTGTCTTTCACCCTGAGCAGGTATTCTGGTAAAGTCTCTTATTAGGGCCCGATAGCATTCAGGCTTGTTTTGTGTTTGAGTTTCTTTGTCCCAGTGACTGAGGTATGAGTTTTTGAGGTGAGATATTATGTGGTTGACTCTGATTAGCAGTGCTGCCCTGAAGCTGGCTGATGTTGGTGCCTCTCAGTGCAGTGAGCTTCAGGACCAGCTGGCTGAGCTCTTGGCTTGTCAGGGCTTTGAGGTGGGAGGATTTTGGGTGGCTGTGGTTTAAATGAACCCAGTATTTTAGTGCTCTTATTTTAATATTAAGAATCAGTGGGTAGCGGCCTATTTCAGCCCTGCATGCATGATCCGCTGTATTTCTCTGCACTTTTAGTATATTTTTACAGAATTCTGCATGCAGGATTTCTATTGGGTGTTTGTCCCACTTTGTGTACTCCTGGTGTGTGAGTGGACCCCACGCTTTCACTACCATACAGGGCAGTGGGCTGAATAACACTCAGATATTTTTAGCCATATTCTTGTGGGAGATTCATGTTATACAGCTTCCTCTTAATGGTGTAGAAAGCCCTGCATGCATTCTGATTTAATGCATTCACTGCCAGGTTAAAGCTCCCTGACACACTGATGGTCAGACCCAGGTTTGTGTAGTTGCTGGTGTGTTCCAGGGTAGTGTTGCTTAGTGAAGTGGTATTTGTTTCCCTGAGATCTAGCTTTCTTCTGGAATATCATCATTTTGGTCTTATCCATGTTTACTGCCAGGGCCCAGGTCTGACAGTACTGCTCTAGCAGTGACAGGCTCTGCTGAAGACCCTGCTCTGTGAGCGACAGCAGGACCAGGTCATCTGCATAGAGCAGGAATTGTATTTCTGTGTCATGTAGAGTGAGACCAGGGACTGCAGACTGCTCCAGCACTGTGGCCAGCTCGTTGATATAGATGTTGAATAGTGTTGGACTGCAGCCCTGTCTCACTCCACGCTCCTGTGTGAAGAATTCTGTTCTTTTGTTACCAATTTTCACACCACATTTATTTTCAGAATAGATTGACTTTACAATGTCGAATACTTTACCACCTACGCCACTTTCAAGGAGTTTAAGGAATAAGGAAGTTGAATCAGATGCCTTTTCAAATCAATATAGCAGGCGAATATGTTTCCTTTATTAGTTTCTCTCTCTCGCACTCTCTCTCTCCCTGTCTCAAGTTCAAGCTCCAATATTTTATTGGCATGACAAGTTCAACAAGTATTGCCAAAGATACACTGTGTTGGAGATCACAAAAGAACAGCCATGTGTGCGTGTCTCTCTCTCTCTCTCTCTCTCTCTCTCTCTCTCTCTCTCTCTCTCTATCTCTCTCTCTCTCTCTCTCCCTCTCCCTCCCTCCCTCCCTCCCTCCCTCTCTGTGTGTATCTGAACTCTGGTCAGTGCTGCAGCTTGTTTGCTCAGCCTGTTTTAAGCTGATCTTGAAAGAGTTGCTCTCGTTTATCTCGTTATCTGACATTTAAAACTAAACAGCAGGACTGGAAAACACCCAGAACCAGGCAGGGCCAAAATCCACTGTGTGCTTAAGAGAAGGGCTGGTGCCAGGGTGACCAGCACCCTCAGAGTTCAAACTAAGAACTACTGGCTGTTGTGTGTAGTATGCTTAAACAACTCCTATTATTTCCCGCTGAAAGCTTTAAGCTATAACATATTAAAAACATTAGGATTCAAATTGCTGTAGAATATTGAGTGGTTAGTTATGATTCTGCCGAGGTTGCTGGGCAGTAATTCAAGCAGATCCACACACAGTCAAAATCAAACCCTACTAACTGAATTAACATTGGCAGGCTCGATCAGTGGTTAGAGAAAGGGGCTTGTTACCAGGAGGTTCAAATCCCGGCTCTGACTCGCTGTGTGTGACCCTGAGCAAGTCACTGAACCTCCTTGTGCTCCGTCCTTCGGATGAGACGTCAAACAAACAAGGTCCTATTGGAAGTGACTCTGCAGCAGCCACTGAATCCCTGTGTGTGTGTGTGACCCTGAGCAAGTCACTGAACCTCCTTGTGCTCCGTCCTTCGGATGAGACGTCAAACAAACAAGCTCCTATTGGAAGTGACTCTGCAGCAGCCACTGACTCCCTGTGTGTGTGTGTGACCCTGAGCAAGTCACTGAACCTCCTTGTGCTCCATCCTTTGGGATGAGACGTCAAACAAACGAGCTCCTATTGGAAGTGACTCTGCAGCAGCCACTGACTCCCTGTGTGTGTGTGACCCTGAGCAAGTCACTGAACCTCCTTGTGCTCCGTCCTTTGGGATGAGACATCAAACAAACGAGCTCCTATTGGAAGTGACTTTGCAGCAGCCACTGACTCCCTGTGTGTGTGTGACCCTGAGCAAGTCACTGAACCTCCTTGTGCTCCGTCCTTCAGATGAGACGTCAAACAAACAAGCTCCTATTGGAAGTGACTCTGCAGCAACAGCATTTGTTGATGAAGCATAGGAAAAAGTGTCCGCTGAATGAATAAGGGGAGACGATGCACACACATCTGTTTCAATGACTAAAATAACTAGTCATTTTTTTAATCAACAGACATAGACCCATTTCAACAAAAGCACATGTATTTACCAATCAAGAATATGCCACTTGCTTGAGTTTAAAGCAGTTAATATATTTTATTATTATTATTATTATTATTATTATTATTATTATTATTATTATTATTATTATTATTATTATTATTATAATTTAAAAACATGAAAAATTACTTTCTGTGTCTCCAGATGTCTTTGGCTTAACTGACCCAACTTGACTACAACTGTTTTGAAACGACAAAGTTGTGCTTTGTGTATTAATATTGTTTTGGGAACTTTGTTACAGTTTTTTTGTAAATCTTGGCGTATGAAACATTAAAATAGTTAATTTTAGTTAAAATAATTGCTGTAAACAAATTGTTTGTACTTTTGTTTAACTTTGGAAGAGCTGAGCTTTGAATATCGTCCTGCTGCTGTACTTCATGTACAGCTGACGTTAGATAGATGATAACGTTTTTAAATGTTAGAACTGGAAAAATGAGCTGCGAGTCCTGGAAGTCGAAGGCTGGTTCTCTTGACCGTGTTGTTCTGTTTTCTCTGCATGATGCTGGTGTATATGTGTCGACTTGTTCGTTGTGTTTCCAGGGTATGTTTTGCATTTCATTTGTTAGGTTTCTTCTGAGCCGTTCTCTTCAGTGACAGGAAACGCATAGTAGGTCCACACTGGTGATTGTATAATGCGCCAAAGGACTCTCAATTCCAGGTTCTTGAGTTTTATTTTCACCAAGCTTTGAGTCGCTCCCCGCCATTGCTCTTGAATCCAATTCCAGAAGCCGCTGTGCTTCACAGTGCATCATGGGATGCACCCAGCGGTCCAGATAAGCTGCGTACCTGCCGTTTTTAAAGCGTAAAAATATGCATTGCAATTTTGCTGCACATCTTGTCTGCCTCCCCTAAAACTCCCACTAATAACAACATCTCCCAGAATACAATGTCTTCACTTACTAGGAAACTACACAAGAAAAAACAACCCAACAAACATTATCCAAACTCTGGCTAGCCCTGTTGTCTTTGCAGCCACAGTAAGAATAAGGAAAATTTGAAGCTACACAGGTTGAAGCATAGTAGGGATATCAGTTAAGCCTCCAAATATAGCAAGTGATTAATTGGGCACACAAAATTAAATTGTTCGACTAAATATCGATGATTGTATTATTATTATTATTTGTTTATTTAGCAGACTGCATAGGCTCTGGACCGGTGTGACACTATGCACATAGCTGGAGTATGCAGATAACAGGAGTGAGGGAATACAATGGGATACAATGGGTCTATGCATCGTGTACATGTATATATGACTTGCCTGAATCAGATTCACAACATTATTTTCCATTTCCTTATTTGATTGCACGTAACATAAATACAACTTCAAAACAATAAGCAAACTTGATATATGGGCAGCAGTGTGGAGTAGTGGTTAAGGCTCTGGACATTTGACTGGAGGGTCGTGGGTTCAATCCCAGGCGGGGGACACTGCTGCTGTACCCTTGAGCAAGGTACTTTACCTAGATTGCTCCTGTAAAAACCCAACTGTATAAATGGGTAATTGTATGTAAAAATAATGTGATATCTTGTAACAATTGTAAGTCGCCCTGGATAAGGACGTCTGCTAAGAAATAAATAATAATAATAATGCAATAAAGCGAATTATGCATTTAGACGATATGCATTTAACCGTATCATATAATCATAGAAAACAATGCATTAAAAAACGGGACCAGTTGCATGCTATGCAATTAAACAATGTATGCAAATAAGAGGAGTCGACTGTGATACAAATAAATTGCTTTACTTACCACACTCTCTCCTCGGTTCTGAATATGCCCTTCTTCAGCTTCCACCTGTGGCCCCTGGTTCTGTTCTCTCTGACCTGTGAGAAATAATTCTCAGCAGTTACTTTGCTAAACCCCTTGACAATTAAATACCGTAAGTCGCCTCTGGCTCTCCTTCTTTCTAGGCTGTACAGATTCAGCTCTTTCAGTCTATCTTCATATGACATGCCCTTCAATCCTGGAATTAATCACGTTGCTCTCCTCTGTACCTGTTCCCTAGTGCAAGACTTTTGTTCACATTAAATTCCATCTGCCATGTGTCAGCCCAAGCTGGAATCTGGTCTAAATCTCTTTGTATTATTGAAGTTGCTGATTGGGAGTTGGCTACCCCTCCCAGTTTTGTGTTGCTGCACATTTGCATAGCTCACTGATTATGTCTTGGTCCAAGTCATTTATATAGATTAAGAATAGCAATGGTCCCCAATACTGATCCCGTAGTACCCAACTTGTTACGTTACTCCAGTTTGATGCCTGGCCTCTAATGATAACTCTGCTTCCTAACTTGTAAGCAGTTATGAATCCATGCTGCTGCTCTACCATTTATTCCTACTGATTTAATCTTTAGATACAGCCTTTCGTGCGGTACTTTGTCAAATGCTTTTTGAAAATCTAAGTAGATGATGTCACACGCACTATCCTTGTACACTCTAGTAGTCCCCTCCTGAAAGAAATCAGTAAATTAGTGCAACAGGATCGACCCTTCCTAAAGCCATGCTGGCTGTCTCTATAATGTTATTATATACATATTCCTCCATTTTGGTCCTTATTCTAGTTTCCATGATTTTACATATGATTGATGTTAAACTCAGGTCATGAAGTTAAGGTCATGAAGGGCAAGGCAATGTTGCCTTCGTTGGGCGTGACGATTCAGGGGCACCAAGGCAGTTCTAGGGAGCAGAAAGGCAAATTATAAATCCAATCCAAGGGCACCATGGCGATTTCATACTCATTTTTAAAACAACATAAAATAAATACAGAGAGACTATTATGTTGATGAAATGTTAATTCAAACAGACAAAATGTTTTCTGAGTGAGTCACACACTAATTGTTACAAAAATAAAATATCGGTCACTTTTCCATTGTAAAAATCCAATTTAAAAACAAGCTTCCATAATTGAAAAATACAAAGGGTAATTGCCATACAAATACATATTCAGGGTATTTTTAGTAAAGTCTTTGTCACCCTGTTAACAAGAGTTAAATATAGTGCTTGTCTGTGTCTGTAATTAAAGCTTTTTTAAAACCCTCTAGCCGTGTGTTTCATCATTTAGGGTAAGCAAGTTCAACTGGATTTCCTATAACATGCTGTCCGCTGGTGAAGCGAACGTTTAATCAATGCGTTTTCAAATGCTAAAAATAGTATTCTTTCACAAATTTGATTTGCATGGAGAATTGGATATTATTATTACACGGCACAAATAAGCGATGTCTGAAGGGAAAGATAGATTTTCAGGCAAACTGGCTGAAGATTTACCCATGGCTGGAGTGTGATAATGATAGTGGTGAAATCAGTCTGCAGTGTGTCTGCGCAACTGTAGTTTACTAACCACTGTAACCTGTACAAAGAACGCGGCTTTGAAACGAAAAAAAACAAAAACTTTAAGTAGAAACTTGGTCAAGCAATTGAGAACATAAGAAGAACATAAGAAAGTTTCCAAACGAGAGGAGGCCATTCAGCCCATCTTGCTCGTTTGGTTGTTAGTAGCTTATTGATCCCAGAATCTCATCCAGCAGCTTCTTGAAGGATCCCAGGGTGTCAGCTTCAACAACATTACTGGGGAGTTGGTTCCAGACCCTCACAATTCTCTGTGTAAAAAAGTGCCTCCTATTTTCTGCCCCTTTATCTAATCTCCATTTGTGACCCCTGGTCCTTGTTTCTTTTTTTAGGTCAAAAAAGTCCCCTGGGTCGACATTGTCTATACCAGCTGTTCATCACAATGATGAACAGCTGCATGTACATAATGTTAGATGTTTACATTTCAGAGACTTTATATAGTTTCACAGTTCTTGAAATTTACAGTTGCAAAGGATTTACAGTTTTGTTATGGTGCATTGCTGGACCCTCGATTCAGAATAAGAAAGGTATGCTGTTTTAAAGCACACACATTTAACTCCTTTTCTGAAAGCCCAGTTTTACTTGTTAAAAGGCAGAACTATGTAGGTAGTGAGAAGGTATTACACAAGTAAATGAAAACAGAAATTGATCCACTTCTCTATCGTGTTTCGTTCTCTATTCTGTTATCTCTCCTACTCGTTTCATAACGCAGGGAGCTGCTGTTTGAACCATGTAAGTATTTGAGCAAAACTAACTACCTGTTTGTGTGCATTTTTAGCGTTGATGTTTTGGGAGGAATAACACCGAATTACAAACAGCAACATTCACTGAAATGTCTGTATAAATTAGCAATGTATGTACACTGAAGATGTGGAAGGAGTCAGAATGTGTATTGCACTGTTGCATTTTAAAGTGTTGCAATTTTAATCACAGAATCAGATCTCCTAATACCATATATGATCATAGAATATGTGATTGTGTAATGTGGTGTATGTTATGTGTTTTTTTTTTTTTTACTAAGCTGTAAATTAAAAAAGGAAATTTAAATATAGGTCTACATTACTTGAAGGATGTTCACCTGCATGTGAAATAGCGGACAGCGAAGCATCGAAAACAAACAGATTAAATTGCATCTTAAAGAAATGGCCTGAAAACTCTCTGCTGTTTGATATTTTTTGTGAAGTGACTAAATGATCCAAACACAGTGGATTGCAAACTGTGCAAGAGGCTCTTAACGTGAAAGCACAGCCAATTTCTGCAGTACTTGATGTGAGTTCACATTAATATTATCATTGTCAGGATGAATTGTTGTGCACCCATGTCTTACCTGAACTTCAGGTAAATCCTAGAACACTTCACTGCCGCTTTAGACAGCTCTTCCTTATTTCTTTTTAAACGTTTTTGAGTTAGCATGGAGCTCACAGACGCAAAAATCACACAGCAACACTGCAAGTGAACACGTGTGATTGAAAATTCCTGGAGGCGTGATCATATTGAGCTCAGCCTAACAACGTCCCTCCCTCTGTTTGCCCGTCATTAACCAATGATACGGTACGTCTTTCTTGAGGCTTAGTGCTGGGAGGTGCACAGTAAAAAGAATGGCAACAATAATACATTATGAGAGTCATTTTCCCGTGGGGCGAGATTAGACAATTAAATTCAATTGTGACAGAACGGGCCAGCTGACACTGAGCAGGGTTGTGAACACGTTGTAGATCGGATGTGCTGAGCAGGGTTGTGAATGGGTTGTAGATCGGATGTGCTGAGCAGGGTTGTGAATGGGTTGCAGATCGGATGTGCTGAGCAGGGTTGTGAATGGGTTGTAGATCGGATGTGCTGAGCAGGGTTGTGAATGGGTTGCAGATCGGACGTGCTGAGCAGGGTTGTGAATGGGTTGCAGATCGGATGTGCTGAGCAGGGTTGTGAATGGGTTGCAGATCGGACGTGCCGAGCAGGGTTGTGAACACGTTGCAGATCGGATGTGCTGAGCAGGGTTGTGAATGGGTTGCAGATCGGATGTGCTGAGCAGGGTTGTGAATGGGTTGCAGATCGGACGTGCTGAGCAGGGTTGTGAATGGGTTGTAGATCGGATGTGCCGAGCAGGGTTGTGAATGGGTTGCAGATCGGACGTGCCGAGCAGGGTTGTGAATGGGTTGCAGATCGGATGTGCTGAGCAGGGTTGTGAATGGGTTGCAGATCGGACGTGCCGAGCAGGGTTGTGAATGGGTTGCAGATCGGATGTGCTGAGCAGGGTTGTGAATGGGTTGTAGATCGGATGTGCTGAGCAGGGTTGTGAACACGTTGTAGATCGGATGTGCTGAGCAGGGTTGTGAATGGGTTGCAGATCGGACGTGCTGAGCAGGGTTGTGAATGGGTTGTAGATCGGATGTGCCGAGCAGGGTTGTGAATGGGTTGTAGATCGGATGTGCCGAGCAGGGTTGTGAATGGGTTGTAGATCGGATGTGCTGAGCAGGGTTGTGAATGGGTTGTAGATCGGATGTGCTGAGCAGGGTTGTGAATGGGTTGCAGATCGGATGTGCTGAGCAGGGTTGTGAATGGGTTGTAGATCGGATGTGCTGAGCAGGGTTGTGAATGGGTTGCAGATCGGACGTGCTGAGCAGGGTTGTGAATGGGTTGCAGATCGGATGTGCTGAGCAGGGTTGTGAATGGGTTGCAGATCGGATGTGCTGAGCAGGGTTGTGAATGGGTTGCAGATCGGATGTGCTGAGCAGGGTTGTGAATGGGTTGCAGATCGGATGTGCTGAGCAGGGTTGTGAATGGGTTGCAGATCGGATGTGCTGAGCAGGGTTGTGAATGGGTTGCAGATCGGACGTGCTGAGCAGGGTTGTGAATGGGTTGCAGATCGGATGTGCTGAGCAGGGTTGTGAATGGGTTGCAGATCGGACGTGCTGAGCAGGGTTGTGAATGGGTTGCAGATCGGATGTGCTGAGCAGGGTTGTGAATGGGTTGCAGATCGGACGTGCTGAGCAGGGTTGTGAATGGGTTGCAGATCGGACGTGCTGAGCAGGGTTGTGAATGGGTTGCAGATCGGACGTGCTGAGCAGGGTTGTGAATGGGTTGCAGATCGGATGTGCTGAGCAGGGTTGTGAACACGTTGCAGATCGGATGTGCTGAGCAGGGTTGTGAACACGTTGCAGATCGGACGTGCTGAGCAGGGTTGTGAACACGTTGTAGATCGGATGTGCTGAGCAGGGTTGTGAATGGGTTGTAGATCGGATGTGCTGAGCAGGGTTGTGAACACGTTGTAGATCGGATGTGCTGAGCAGGGTTGTGAATGGGTTTCAGATCGGACGTGCTGAGCAGGGTTGTGAATGGGTTGTAGATCGGATGTGCTGAGCAGGGTTGTGAATGGGTTGCAGATCGGATGTGCTGAGCAGGGTTGTGAATGGGTTGCAGATCGGACGTGCTGAGCAGGGTTGTGAATGGGTTGCAGATCGGATGTGCTGAGCAGGGTTGTGAACACGCTGTAGATCGGATGTGCTGAGCAGGGTTGTGAATGGGTTGCAGATCGGATGTGCTGAGCAGGGTTGTGAATGGGTTGTAGATCGGATGTGCTGAGCAGGGTTGTGAATGGGTTGTAGATCGGATGTGCTGAGCAGGGTTGTGAATGGGTTGCAGATCGGACGTGCTGAGCAGGGTTGTGAATGGGTTGCAGATCGGATGTGCTGAGCAGGGTTGTGAACACGTTGTAGATCGGATGTGCTGAGCAGGGTTGTGAATGGGTTGTAGATCGGACGTGCTGAGCAGGGTTGTGAATGGGTTGTAGATCGGATGTGCTGAGCAGGGTTGTGAATGGGTTGTAGATCGGATGTGCTGAGCAGGGTTGTGAACACGTTGTAGATCGGATGTGCTGAGCAGGGTTGTGAATGGGTTGTAGATCGGACGTGCTGAGCAGGGTTGTGAATGGGTTGCAGATCGGATGTGCTGAGCAGGGTTGTGAACACGCTGTAGATCGGATGTGCTGAGCAGGGTTGTGAACACGCTGTAGATCGGATGTGCTGAGCAGGGTTGTGAATGGGTTGTAGATCGGATGTGCTGAGCAGGGTTGTGAATGGGTTGCAGATCGGATGTGCTGAGCAGGGTTGTGAATGGGTTGCAGATCGGATGTGCTGAGCAGGGTTGTGAACACGTTGCAGATCGGATGTGCTGAGCAGGGTTGTGAATGGGTTGCAGATCGGACGTGCTGAGCAGGGTTGTGAATGGGTTGCAGATCGGATGTGCTGAGCAGGGTTGTGAACACGTTGCAGATCGGATGTGCTGAGCAGGGTTGTGAACACGTTGCAGATCGGATGTGCTGAGCAGGGTTGTGAACACGTTGTAGATCGGATGTGCTGAGCAGGGTTGTGAATGGGTTGTAGATCGGATGTGCTGAGCAGGGTTGTGAACACGTTGTAGATCGGATGTGCTGAGCAGGGTTGTGAATGGGTTTCAGATCGGACGTGCTGAGCAGGGTTGTGAATGGGTTGTAGATCGGATGTGCTGAGCAGGGTTGTGAATGGGTTGCAGATCGGATGTGCTGAGCAGGGTTGTGAATGGGTTGCAGATCGGACGTGCTGAGCAGGGTTGTGAATGGGTTGCAGATCGGATGTGCTGAGCAGGGTTGTGAACACGCTGTAGATCGGATGTGCTGAGCAGGGTTGTGAATGGGTTGCAGATCGGATGTGCTGAGCAGGGTTGTGAATGGGTTGTAGATCGGATGTGCTGAGCAGGGTTGTGAATGGGTTGTAGATCGGATGTGCTGAGCAGGGTTGTGAATGGGTTGCAGATCGGACGTGCTGAGCAGGGTTGTGAATGGGTTGCAGATCGGATGTGCTGAGCAGGGTTGTGAACACGTTGTAGATCGGATGTGCTGAGCAGGGTTGTGAATGGGTTGTAGATCGGACGTGCTGAGCAGGGTTGTGAATGGGTTGTAGATCGGATGTGCTGAGCAGGGTTGTGAATGGGTTGTAGATCGGATGTGCTGAGCAGGGTTGTGAACACGTTGTAGATCGGATGTGCTGAGCAGGGTTGTGAATGGGTTGTAGATCGGACGTGCTGAGCAGGGTTGTGAATGGGTTGCAGATCGGATGTGCTGAGCAGGGTTGTGAACACGCTGTAGATCGGATGTGCTGAGCAGGGTTGTGAACACGCTGTAGATCGGATGTGCTGAGCAGGGTTGTGAATGGGTTGCAGATCGGATGTGCTGAGCAGGGTTGTGAACACGTTGTAGATCGGACGTGCTGAGCAGGGTTGTGAACACGTTGTAGATCGGATGTGCTGAGCAGGGTTGTGAATGGGTTGTAGATCGGATGTGCTGAGCAGGGTTGTGAACACGTTGTAGATCGGATGTGCTGAGCAGGGTTGTGAATGGGTTGTAGATCGGACGTGCTGAGCAGGGTTGTGAATGGGTTGCAGATCGGACGCGCTGAGCAGGGTTGTGAATGGGTTGCAGATCGGACGTGCTGAGCAGGGTTGTGAACACGTTGTAGATCGGATGTGCTGAGCAGGGTTGTGAATGGGTTGTAGATCGGATGTGCTGAGCAGGGTTGTGAACACGTTGCAGATCGGACGCGCTGAGCAGGGTTGTGAATGGGTTGTAGATCGGATGTGCTGAGCAGGGTTGTGAATGGGTTGCAGATCGGACGTGCTGAGCAGGGTTGTGAATGGGTTGTAGATCGGACGTGCTGAGCAGGGTTGTGAATGGGTTGCAGATCGGATGTGCTGAGCAGGGTTGTGAACACGTTGCAGATCGGATGTGCCGAGCAGGGTTGTGAACACGTTGTAGATCGGATGTGCTGAGCAGGGTTGTGAATGGGTTGTAGATCGGATGTGCTGAGCAGGGTTGTGAATGGGTTGTAGATCGGATGTGCTGAGCAGGGTTGTGAACACGTTGTAGATCGGACGTGCTGAGCAGGGTTGTGAATGGGTTGTAGATCGGATGTGCTGAGCAGGGTTGTGAACACGTTGTAGATCGGATGTGCTGAGCAGGGTTGTGAATGGGTTGTAGATCGGATGTGCTGAGCAGGGTTGTGAATGGGTTGCAGATCGGATGTGCTGAGCAGGGTTGTGAATGGGTTGTAGATCGGATGTGCCGAGCAGGGTTGTGAATGGGTTGTAGATCGGATGTGCTGAGCAGGGTTGTGAATGGGTTGCAGATCGGACGTGCTGAGCAGGGTTGTGAATGGGTTGTAGATCGGATGTGCTGAGCAGGGTTGTGAATGGGTTGTAGATCGGATGTGCTGAGCAGGGTTGTGAATGGGTTGCAGATCGGACGCGCTGAGCAGGGTTGTGAATGGGTTGCAGATCGGATGTGCTGAGCAGGGTTGTGAATGGGTTGCAGATCGGACGTGCTGAGCAGGGTTGTGAATGGGTTGTAGATCGGATGTGCTGAGCAGGGTTGTGAATGGGTTGTAGATCGGATGTGCTGAGCAGGGTTGTGAATGGGTTGCAGATCGGATGTGCTGAGCAGGGTTGTGAATGGGTTGCAGATCGGATGTGCTGAGCAGGGTTGTGTGGGTTGTAGATCGGATGTGCTGAGCAGGGTTGTGAATGGGTTGCAGATCGGATGTGCTGAGCAGGGTTGTGAATGGGTTGCAGATCACATCATCATTGCCAATTTTCCAATCCAGTGCGATAGTTCCGTTATTTGTAGATTTATTGAATATATAATATATTGGTTTATTGGAGGCTGTGTGGTCCAGTGGTTAAAGAAAAGGGCTTGTAACCAGGAGGTCCCCGGTTCAAATCCCACCTCAGCCACTGACTCATTGTGTGACCCTGAGCAAGTCACTTAACCTCCTTGTGCTCCGTCTTTCGGGTGAGACGTAGTTGTAAGTGACTCTGCAGCTGATGCATAGTTCACACACCCTGGTCTCTGTAAGTCGCCTTGGATAAAGGCGTCTGCTAAATAAACAAATAATAATAATAATAATAAAAATCTGTTATCTAGTTTCCCTAAGGACTCCTGGACAGAGTCCATCAGGCCCTGAGGATTTGTTTATTTGAAGTGCTGCTAGCTCTCTTAGTGCTTCATTCTCTTCTATAACAAACTCTAGTAATGATGTTTGTGTACATTGTGTTAACCTTGGTATATTGTATAAATCCTCCTTTTGTAAATACTTGTACAGAGTATTAAGTCATCTTTGATGTGGTTGTCTTTAGTCACTAAGTCACCACTGCTGTCACAAACTACTGACTTCCTCTTTCAGTTTCCTTTTAGCATTAACATACTGAAAAAACCCTTTACGTTTGAGTTTACTATCTGCCACCACTTGTCTCTCGAATTCCCTTTTCACTCTCCTGGTCTGCTTTTTAAGGTCTCTACAGGCCTCTCTGTATTCTGTTTGTGAGTCTGCTCCCTTTGATTTAATAGAAAGATATAGTTATTTTATTTTTAATACCCAGCTTAACAAAACGATTTACCCATCGTGGTTTCTTTTTCTTAAGTTTACCTTTTCTCATTTTTGGGATAAATTTATCCTGCATTTCTAACATTATATTCCTAAATTGAATCCAATTGTTTTCAACTTCATTATCATTAGTGTTCTATCTAGTCTATGTTTAGAAGCTCCTGTCGCATTCCTTTGTAATCTGCTCTCCTGAAATTGTAAACCATTGTCTTTGATTTATTTGCCACAAACTTTATCATATTATGATCACTTATTCCTAGTGTTTCCTTTACCTGTGTGTATCCTTGCTTCATTGTTTGTTAATACCAAATCTAGACATGAATTGTATCTAGTCGGGGCATTCACCATTTGTGATAACAAGCAATCTTGCACTAACTCTATCATTCCCATGTCTGAACTGTTGGCTGAGGTCATGTGGGCCCAGTTGATGTTTGTGAAGTTAGGTCTCCCATAATTAAAGTCTCCCCTTCCTTACTTATTTTTTTGATTATAAGTTTTCATTTAGTGATTCATCAGAACTTGGGGGCCTATAACAGACTCCCACTATTAACCCTTTGCGGTCCATTGTCGGACTGGGTCCGACATTGCAATTATTCCTCACAGGTCCTTTGTCGGACTGGGTCCGACATCATTATAGCAACGCAATAAACGGGTGTTTAGTCGTTTTTTCTCCGGAAAAAGCCGAGAAAACCATTCAATTGCCGAGTGGGAGCGACAGGAGCCGAGACAAGTCGAAAAAAAAAAGGCGTATTTCATGAATAGTCATACATGGTATCAGGTATCAGATAACGGGGCGTTCATAGTAAACAAGCTGGCTGAGTGCGTCAGCTATCATGGACATTTGCAGAGCTTTTTTCAGATGTTAAAGTAATAAAATAATGACTTGGATCGCATTATTGAGGAGTTTGGTGATAAAACGAGTGATCCGGAGATGATCGATCGGTATGCACGACTATTATTATTATTATTATTTATTTCTTACATAGGTGAACGCTATAGCAAACAAAAGGGTGGGGCGGGGCTGGAGATGCCTAGTGTGTGCTTTGTTGATATGCAGGGCCATTAAAACCCGTTTGACTGTGAAAAAAAATACTTTTAAACAACGCGTATAAAATTAACTGCGCGTGTGAAAATTAATTAGACCTGGCGTGCCTGACGCACGATTAATAAATGGACCGCAAAGGGTTAAACCTTTAGATTTGATTTGACTTCATTCAATCCATATTGATTAACCTACAGCCTTCCGTGTTAAACTCATCTCCATCTTTTGGAGTTAACCAGCATTCTGTTACCCCTATAATATCATAGCTATCCACATTGACTACAGCTTCTAATTCTAGAGGTATATTTCTAATGCTTCTTGCATTTAAATAGAGGCATTTCAGTTCATAAACATTGGCAACAATTTGGTTGCACTTTGCTGTGTAGTGTAGCTCCCCCTGGCTCTATCCTCCCTGCCCCCCAGTTCCCTAGTCGAAGCTCTGCCTGATTACTCTGTTAACTGTCTACCCCCAGTGCACTGGACCCCCTCCTGTTCAGGTGCAGCCCGTCCCACCTGTACAGACCTCGCCCCGTTGAGAAGGTTCCTCAGTGCCCCATAACCCTGCGCCCCTTTTGCCTACACCAGTTTTTTAGCCACGTGTTAAATCTTCTAATCATCGCTTGTCGTCTTGGCCCTGCGCATGACACCGGCAGAGAAAACTACCGTAGAGGCTCTGCTTTTAACCCTTATCGGTCCATTCATTCAGTGTGTCTCAGACGCGTCTGGTCCAGTTTATTTTCACACGCGCAGTTTATTTTAGACGCACTGTTTAAAAGTATTTTTTTTCACAATAAAACAGGTTTAAAAGGCACTGCATATCAACAGGACACTCAGTACTGCATCTCCAGCCCCGCCCCACCCCTTGTTCGCTGTATTTTTCACATACCTCTTCATAGTCGTGCATACCGATAAATCAACTCCTGATCACTCGTCTTACCACCAAACTCCTCAATAATGCGATCCAAGTCGTTATTTTATTACTATAACATCTCAAAAAACCTCTGCAAATGTCTGTGATATTCTCTGAGCGCTGGATGCAGAAGCAGCTATCTTGTTTGTTTATGTCCGTGTTATCTATGTGGTGTCGGGGCTGTGTGTATTCATGAGATACGCCCCTTTTTTTTCGGCTTCTCTCGGCTCCTATCGGTCTCACTCGGCCATTGAATGGTTTTCTCGTCTTTTTCCTGAGAAAAAACGACTAGAGACCTGTTTTTTGCGTCTTTTTGAACGTGTCGGACAGGGTCCGACATTGGACCGGAAAGGGAAAATTGCGATGTCCGACCGGGTCTGACATAGGACCGCAAAGGGTTAATCCTTGCCCTAGCTCTATAAATGTATTTTGCAGAACCCCCTGACTCTGTTTCACTATGTCGTTTGTTCTTATGTGAACAACAACAACAACTGTATCCTCCCCGGCCCAGGCCAAGAGCCTGTCCTGCTTGTGATAATTCTGTTATAAATATCACAGCTATTAATTAATGGGTCATTTATCAGACGCTTTTATCCAAAGCAACTTGGAGACGAGAGGTTGAAACTATGCATCAACAACAACTGCTGCTGCAGAGTCACTAACAATAGGACCTTGATGTTTTACATAATATGTAAATAAACCATTTCAACCATGCACGGAAAACCTGGCTCTCGCTCTCTCTCTAAATTATATGAAATGAACAGAATAAGCAAGAGAAAAGCAACAGGCAAGCGTATGTTAATAAACTATAATAATAAACTCACTGAAAAACTAACATTAACAAAACACCCATAACAGTAATTTATAAATAAGAGACTGAATTTGAACACAAAAATGCTGCAGCCGCTCTCGATTTACTCTCGTGAAGACAAGCCAGTGTCGAAAAGACTGAACCATTTTGAGTATGACGATGATGATGAGTTATCAGGTTATAAAAAGGTTGCTTGATCAGTTTTGAATCGGTCAACAACGGATCGCTAGCGGTGTCAAGAAGGTGTTCTTTTAAGCGAAGTTCCTGTTCCTTTAGGCGGAGCATTTACAATGGGGAAAAATCTGTTTCGCCACAAGGGTGTTCTCTTGGGTGAAGTGTTCTCTCATATTTATAAAATATAGCGATACAAGATACAGCTGTACCGTTGGTCTAATTATTTTTGAACACCATTTGTTTCCGCATCTTTTGGCAAACTGAGTTAATTAATAACAGTAATTAATATCAACTGTCTTTCATTGTGTATGACGTCAGTAGCACGGCTCGGCTCTGCAGTGGAAAAACAACCCAGACTCTAACCGCACCGTGAGGGCTCGGGTGTACAGTGGAAAAGATGCATCGGGTGACGTGTTCTCTCAGGAGGTGTTCCTATACGCGCAGACGACGGTGAAAAAGACACTTTACACTCGGAGCATGCTCATCATAGCTAAATAAAAAAATCACTGCAGAATAATGAAACTGTGAACGGTTGGCAGGTCAAATAAAATGCATTCCTCCCTGAATTCTATAGCAGCAGCGACTCCATTCACACAGTGAGCAGGACGATACGAGCGCTGGAATTATTTCAGCGTTCACGCCAAACTAGTAACACAAAAACAGGAGGGTTTATTGGTTGATCACACTTTAGTTTTGGGGCTCTATCACAGTATTATTCACAGAACGTTTTTTGTGCCCCCATTCTCTTCCCTCTGATTGACTTTATTAACAGTACCACTGGTCCCTCCCTTTAAAGGAGCGCTGACCATCTTTGAAATCCATTCTCTCACCTCTTATTAGCTTTATTAACATGATCACCGGACCCTCCCTTTAAAGGTGCGCTGACCATCTTTAAAATCCATTCTCTCACCTCTTATTAGCTTTACTAACATGATCACCGGCCCCTCCCTTTAAAGGAGCGCTGACCATCTTTAAAATCCATTCTCTCACCTCTTATTAGCTTTATTAACATGATCACCGGCCCCTCCCTTTAAAGGAGCGCTGACCATCTTTAAAATCCATTCTCTCACCTCTTATTAGCTTTATTAACATGATCACCGGCCCCTCCCTTTAAAGGAGCGCTGACCATCTTTAAAATCCATTCTCTCACCTCTTATTAGCTTTATTAACATGATCACCGGCCCCTCCCTTTAAAGGAGCGCTGACCATCTTTAAAATCCATTCTCTCACCTCTTATTAGCTTTATTAACATGATCACTGGTCCCTCCCTTTAAAGGAGCGCTGACCATCTTTAAAATCCATTCTCTCACCTCTTATTGGCTTTATTAACATGATCACTGGTCCCTCCCTTTAAAGGAGCGCTGACCATCTTTAAAATCCATTCTCTCACCTCTTATTAGCTTTATTAACATGATCACTGGTCCCTCCCTTTAAAGGAGCGCTGACCATCTTTAAAATCCATTCTCTTGCCTCTTAATCACAAACGATACAGACCTGTATTATACATTGATACACAGTGAATCGGTACAGCCCTGGCTATGACTACGGCTCCCAGCATGCCTCTGTGCCTGCAGCAATGGTGAGGGATGCTGAGAGCTGTAGTTCTTTATGCTTTGGTCTTGTATCACAAACTACAAACCTCTCCTCTCTCTCTCTCTCTCTCTCTTCAGGTCTCTCTGACTCGATGTCTCCAGGGTGCCACTCAAACAACGTGAGAAAAAGAAAGAGCGAAACAGCCCTCCGGTAAATCAATTGCGAGTCACAAACCAGGCTGACCGCTGTGGAGAGAACGACAGAGCGAAGAGAACAAGAGGAACGGCCCGCAGTACAGGTGGAACGAGAGGGAGCGAGAGAGGGAATACAAGGGGAACACACGAGAAACTGAGAGAAGAGAAGGAAACTAAAACAGAACAGAGAAGAAGAAAGGAAATCTTCAGAAAGGACCAACATTAGCCATAGATACTAACTGAAGAAGTATTTTAATATATTTATTTACACAGAGAGAGACACACAGAGAGACACACACACACACACAGATAGACAGACACACACAGAGACACAGAGACGCTCAGACAGACAGTCACCCCCTCTCTCTCACTCCTCTGTGTGTGTGTAACCCCCCTCGCTCCCCCCTCTCCTCGTTGCCATGTCGACCTCCTCGCTGCGACGGCAGGTCAAGAACATCGTCCACAACTACTCTGAGGCAGAGATCAAGGTGAGGACTGGGAACACTGGGAGGGACTGGGAATACTAGGATTGAACTGGGAGTAGTGGTGTTGAACTGTGTTTCACAATCTCCCAGTGGCAGAGGGTACAGGAATCCCAGCTGCACCCCCCTAGTGGTGTTTTCTGAAACTGCACCCTCCATGCTTCTATTAGGAGCCTTTTCAGAAGCAGCAGCCCCCCCCCCCCCCCCCAGGTGATTTAAAAAAGGCTGTAAGACACACACTATACAGGCAGTGTGATTGTATTAATCCTGTGATTCTGTAAGGCAGTGTGATTGTATTAATCCTGTGATTCTGTAAGGCAGTGTGATTGTATTAATCCTGTGATTCTGTAAGGCAGTGTGATTGGATTAATCCTGTGATTCTGTAAGGCAGTGTGATTGTATTAATCCTGTGATTCTGTAAGGCAGTGTGATTGTATTAATCCTGTGATTCTATAAGGCAGTGTGATTGTATTAATCCTGTGATTCTGTAAGGCAGTGTGATTGTATTAATCCTGTGATTCTGTAAGGCAGTGTGATTGTATTAATCCTGTGATTCTGTAAGGCAGTGTGATTGTATTAATCCTGTGATTCTATAAGGCAGTGTGATTGGATTAATCCTGTGATTCTGTAAGGCAGTGTGATTGGATTAATCCTGTGATTCTGCAAGGCAGTGTGATTGTATTAATCCTGTGATTCTGTAAGGCAGTGTGATTGTATTAATCCTGTGATTCTGTAAAGCAGTGTGATTGTATTAATCCTGTGATTCTGCAAGGCAGTGTGATTGTATTAATCCTGTGATTCTGTAAGGCAGTGTGATTGGATTAATCCTGTGATTCTGTAAGGCAGTGTGATTGTATTAATCCTGTGATTCTGCAAGGCAGTGTGATTGTATTAATCCTGTGATTCTGTAAAGCAGTGTGATTATATTAATCCAGTGATTCTGTAAGGCAGTGTGATTGTATTAATCCAGTGATTCTGTAAGGCAGTGTGATTGTATTAATCCTGTGATTCTATAAGGCAGTGTGATTGTATTAATCCTGTGATTCTGTAAGGCAGTGTGTTTGTATTAATCCTGTGATTCTGTAAGGCTGTGTGATTGTATTAATCCTGTGATTCTGTAAGGCAGTGTGATTGGATTAATCCTGTGATTCTGTAAGGCAGTGTGATTGGATTAATCCTGTGATTCTATAAGGCAGTGTGATTGTATTAATCCTGTGATTCTGTAAAGCTGTGTGATTGTATTAATCCTGTGATTCTGTAAGGCAGTGTGATTGTATTAATCCTGTGATTCTGTAAAGCAGTGTGATTGGATTAATCCTGTGATTCTGTAAAGCAGTGTGATTGGATTAATCCCGTGATTCTATAAGGCAGTGTGATTGTATTAATCCTGTGACTGTAAGGCAGTGTGATTGTATTAATCCTGTGATTCTGTAAGGCAGTGTGATTGTATTAATCCTGTGATTCTGTAAGGCAGTGTGATTGTATTAATCCTGTGATTCTGTAAGGCAGTGTGATTGTATTAATCCTGTGATTCTGCAAGGCAGTGTGATTGTATTAATCCTGTGATTCTGTAAGGCAGTGTGATTTATATTTACACTTAACACACACACACTCAAAAACACAATTCTACCAAATACTTGACCTTTATTATATTAACATAAAACTAAATCCAGCTGTATCATACATACAACTACAACTCTCATTGCGCTCTTTTTTAATCACCCAAACAAAAAACAACTCTAGAAAAAACAACAGCTATCCTTAAACGGGATATCTTTGTCAAGTCATATTTTTAAAATCTTCTTTTTTCCTCTTCAAAAGAACTAATTGAACTTTATTAAGTCGATATAATCAGTTAACTATGTGGATTATAAAGAGATTCCTAAATATATTTACAAAATAACAGCCCCTTTCGCTCCTCTCCCTTCCTCTCTCCCCTCTCCTCCCTCCTCTCAGGTCCGTGAAGCCACCTCGAATGACCCATGGGGTCCGTCCAGCTCTCTCATGTCCGAGATCGCTGACCTCACCTACAACGTGGTGGCCTTCTCCGAGATCATGAGCATGGTGTGGAAGAGACTGAACGACCATGGCAAAAACTGGAGACACGTGTACAAGGTGAGAGGCTTGCAGGTCCAGCGATTAGAGAAAGGGTCTTGATACCAGGAGGTTCAAATCCCAGCTCAGCCACCGACTCGCTGTGTGTGACCCTGAGCAAGTCACTGAACCCCCTTGTGCTCCGTCCTTCAGATGAGATGTAAAACAAACGATATCCTATTGTAAGTGACTCTGCAGCAGCAACAGTTGTTGATGAAGCTTAGTTACCCCCTGGTCTCGAAGTCACTTTGGATGAAAGCGTCTGCTGAATGACTCATTAATAATAATACTAATAATAATAATAATAATAATAATACTAATAATAATAATAATAATAATGTGGAGTAGTGGTTAAGGCTCTGGACTCTTGACCGGAGGGTCGTGGGTTCAATCCCAGGTGGGGGACACTGCTGCTGTACCCTTGAGCAAGGTACTTTACCTAGATTGCTCCAGTAAAAACCCAACTGTATAAATGGGTAATTGTATGCAAAAATAATGTGATATCTTGTAACAATTGTAAGTCGCCCTGGATAAGGGCGTCTGCTAAGAAATAAATAATAATAAATAATAATAATCAATAGAAGATGAGAGGAGGGGTTGGGGGAGAGAATTGGAGGGATGAGAGATGGAGGGGGTGAGAGATGGAGGGAGGGGAGCATGTGTGATATGTTCTGTATAGAGGGAGGGAGGGCTTAAACTGTCTATATTGGGAATGGGGGAGTTCTGTTAACTTGTCAATGTTAGTATTGATCAGTATGTATTACATTGACTCTTCTCTTTGGTTTCGACTCCCAGGCGATGACTCTGATGGAGTACCTCATTAAGACTGGGTCGGAGCGCGTGGCTCAACAGTGCAGGGAGAATATCTACGCGGTGCAGACGCTGAAGGACTTCCAGTACATCGACCGGGACGGGAAGGACCAGGGTGTGAACGTGCGCGAGAAAGCAAAGCAACTCGTAACGTTGCTGAAGGACGAGGAGAGGCTGAAAGAGGAGAGAGTGCACGCCCTGAAAACCAAGGAGAAGATGGGTGAGAGAGGGGAGAGGGGTGGAAGGGGGGTAGGGGTGGGGGTAGCCCATTGGGGGCCCTAAGCAGGAAAACATACCACACACAGCACATACTAATCCACGTTAAATAAGGTGAACGGTATTGAGAGTAAATAATGATAAAACACATAAACAGTGCCTTGCTTTCATTAAAAGCGTTGTCTCCGGCACTTTTTGGGTGTCAGAGTCATCAGTCACGTCATTGTCACAGTTGTCTTCCTAAATCATGATTGATGCTTAGAATTGCCAATCCAGACAAACAGTCCTGAGCCATAGATGAGCGCAAGAATGTTTTTACCAGCTGTGAAAAGCTCCTCTCTGCAGAAGCTACCGTTCCTGGGAGTGTTACAGCAATTCTCAGAGCCATCCAAAGGTTAGGATAGATCTCTTTTTAATTTGTTTTTTTTGTGTATAAAGGAAAGGACTTCAAAAGCTGTCATTTTCTTTGGAAACAAACTGTATATGCTTGCAATATCTTGGAAAAGGTTGTTTCCATTGAGCTCTGATTCATGTTCGGAGCTCAGATAGTTTTTAAAGTTATTGCAGTGTTCGCTTTACGACTCCTTAGGCATTTGTTTCAAATCCCACAGTATTCCAAACTTGTCTTTAACACTTTTCATAGTTTGAAAACAGCAAGGATCATGAGCAGCACAGAGCGCTCTCCAGGCACAATCACCAGACGCCTGCTTCACTTAAATATCAGAGTGGAAATCCACGCTATCGAAATCGCACATGCGTGCAGGTGGAAAATGTGGACGTGATAGATTCTGTGTTTTTTTTTTTCATTAGCGGTTCACGTTGAGCTGCGAAACAAAGATTAAGAACATAAGAAGAATATAAGAACATAAGAAAGTTTACAAACGAGAGGAGGCCATTCAGCCCATCTTGCTCGTTTGGTTGTTAGTAGCTTATTGATCCCAGAATCTCATCAAGCAGCTTCTTGAAGGATCCCAGGGTGTCCGCTTCAACAACATTACTGGGGAGTTGGTTCCAGACCCTCAGAATTCTCTGTGTAAAAAAGTGCCTCCTATTTTCTGTTCTGAATGCCCCTTTATCTAATCTCCATTTATGACCCCTGGTCCTTTTTTCTTTTTTCAAGTCAAAGAAGTCCCCCGGGTTGACATTGTCTATACCTTTTAGGATTTTGAATGTTTGAATCAGATCGCCGCGTAGTCTTCTTTGTTCAAGACTGAATAGATTCAATTCTTTTAGCCTGTCTGCATACGACATGCCTTTTAAAAGATCATTCTGGTCGCTCTTCTTTGCACTCTTTCTAGATCAGCAATATCCTTTTTGTAACGAGGTGACCAGAACTGAACACAATATTCTAGCTGAGGTCTTACTAATGCATTGTAAAGTTTTAACATTACTTCCCTTGATTTAAATTCAGCACTTCTCACAATATATCCGAGCATCTTGTTAGCCTTTTTTATAGCTTCCCCACATTGTCTAGATGAAGACATTTCTGAGTCAACATAAACTCCTAGGTCTTTTTCATAGATTCCTTCTTCAATTTCAGTATCTCCCATATGATATTTATAATGCACATTTTTATTGCCTGCGTATAAATAAAAAAAAATTAAAAATTAAAAAAAACACCATGTTTTAGAGAACATATAATACCGTTAAAAAAAATTCAAGATCATTATTTTCTTTTACTTTCATTTTATTTGTGCATTTCTCCTGTGCACCCCCTATGACCCTTAGAAGTGCCCCTGGTTGAAAACCCCTGCTGTAGATCACACATGAGAATCAGCGGTTGACAGGCATTTAGATTCAAGTATTCACCGAAAGAGAGAGGTGGAAATCCAGAGCAGTACTGCGACTGCTTTACTTGCACAGAAATAAAAACCGGTGACTTCCATGTTCCAAAAGTCCACTGAAAACTGTGAAGCACGGAACACATTCAGTTTTGACCTGACAGAGGCGTTTGTTTGCACAAATATCCCTCTTGAAATATTGGACCACCAAAGGTTACGTCCAACTCCCCAGTAATGTTGTTGAAGCCGACACCCTGGGATCCTTCAAGAAGCTGCTTGATGAGATTCTGGGATCAATAAGCTACTAACAACCAAACGAGCAAGATGGGCTGAATGGCCTCCTCTCGTTTGTAAACTTTCTTATGTAAATTCTTCATAGTGTAGCACATGGTGGAGCGATTCCTTCATCAGCCCAGATGAGACGTGAATACTTAGCTAAAGTTGCCGAGTATCACAAGCAGGAGATTATGCTTTTCAGTGGTCACACTGACGAGTCGACTGATACACAAGATCAGTATGGGTTACACATATTTGTTTTGCAAGACCTAAATGGTGAACATGCATCTCACGTACTAGAACTGAAAGCTGCCCTTGCAGATCCACTTTACCTACAGGCTGTTAATTACAACACCGTTTCACAAGCTATTGTAAAGTGCTTGAGTAACTTTGATGTTGATTTTGATGTCAGTGCATTTATCTCTATATTTGATGTTTAAAAAAAAATAATAATCTGTACAAATAATTTATAAAATAGTTCCGTACACATTCCGTGAAATACGATACTTTACCCGTGACGCTGCTGTGAATTTGAAAGAAAATTTCTGTGATTTTTCCGTGACTGAGAATCGTTTTGCTGAAGCAGTTTTTAAACGTCGCTCTATTACTAAGTTAAGTGTTTTTGGATCGCTTTTTTGAAAACATTTTCTTGTTTATTTTCCCAGCATCCTCTGCGCCGACGCTGTCCGGAGTCAGCGCGAGTGCCCCGTTGGCAGGGGGCGTGTCTGGAGGAGGGGGCGTGGCCGGGGGCGTGCCCGGAGACCCAGAGCAGGCGTGGCCTCAGAGCAGTGGAGAGGAAGATCTGCAGCTTCAACTAGCACTGGCCATGAGCAAAGAGGAGGCAGAACAGGTAATGAGAGGAGAGGAGAGCTGGGTGCTGGATTTGAATTATCTCTATGTGGTCGTTGTTTTAAACATTGTTTTACATGCTGCACTCAGGAGACCAGCGATCGTTTATTTATTTATGTATGTATGTATTATTTTATAAATGTGTTTTCTCCTCTCCTTTCGTCTCTCCCCTCTCTCCTCTTGTCTCTCCACTCTCCTCACGCTCTCTCTCTCCTCTCACTCTCTCTCCTCTCCGCCTTTCACTCCCTACTCCCTCTCTTCTCGCCTCTCTCCTCTCCTCTCACTGCCTCTCTCCTCTCTCTCCTCCTCTCACTCCCTCTCTCCTCTCCTCCTCTCACTCCCTCTCTCCTCTCCTCCTCTCACTCCCTCTCTCCTCTCCTCCTCCTCTCACTCTCTCACGCTCTCTCTCTCCCTAGTTGTCGGCTCCGCCCCCTCGGACGGACGATGAGCTGCAGTTGCGAGTGGCTCTCAGTTTGAGTCGCGAGGAGCATGACAAGGTCAGGGGTCAGGGGTCACGGAGGGAGGGAGGGGGGATGCAGGGAGAGGGGGAGGAGGAGAGAGAAAAAGAATGGAAACTGTCGATGCAAACAGAGACTCCACTGAAACACTGTTTCAGTGCTGGCTCAATCGAAGGGAGGAGGGTGCGGTCAATGCCATTCCCAGCCGCCCTATGTGAAAGACTACAACTCCCAGCATCCTTCGCTGGTGCTGCCGCTGAGCAGGCATGATGGGAGTTGTAGGTTGTTTTTTTTTTCTGATTGTGCCTCTGAATGGTTCAAACCCTGTACAGGTTGCTAGTTGCTGCTTCTGAAAAGACTCCTGATAGGATTTGTTTCTGAAGTGAGGAGATTTTTATACAGAGAAAGTGTGTCTGGCAGCTAGGATTCTCCACACTGGAACGATTGAAGAGAAAAACCAGTGAAGAGGACAGGAGGGATTTCATACAGAGACTCGCAGGAGCACAGAAACACAGCTTTTCTGTTGGGAGTCTTTTCAGAACAGCAGTCAATGAGAGAGACACGCTCTTGGGTATTAATTGGGAGTGCTGGGTGATATTCGGGCACGGTGGAGATGGTTTGCAGACAAACTGGGAACTCTGGTTTTGTTCTCAGCTCTGTATTGGTAGATGGAAGGGTTCAAAGGTGATGGGTTACCCCCCATCTCTCTCTCTCTCTCTCTCTCTCTCTCTCTCTCTCTCTCTCTCTCTCTCTCTCTCTGTCGTTTTTCTCTCTCTAATTAATTAAACAAATGAGCACTAACAGTTCAACCAATCAGAAGCCTCTCCTCATATTTCCATGCTCCAAAATGAACCAATCAGAATCGAGTATCGACCAGCGCTGAGCAACATGTGGGCGTTGGGTGTAATCACCCCACGTTCTCTCTGTCCCTCTATCTCTCTCCTTGCCTCTGTCCCCCTCTCTCTGTCCCTCCCTAACCCTCTATCCCCCCTGTCCCTTCCTAGCCATCTCTCCCTCTCTCTATCCCCCTCTTTCTCAAATCCCTCTCTCCCTCTCTCCCCTAACCCTCTCTTCCTCTATCTATCCCTCTCTCTCTCCCAACCCTTTCTCCTTCTTTATCCCCGTCTTTCTCTGTCCCTTTCTAACCCTCTCTCTTTCTCTATCCCATCTTTCTCTACCCCCTCTCTTTCTCTATCCCATCTTTCTCTACCCCCTCTCTTTCTCTATCCCATCTTTCTCTACCCCCTCTCTTTCTCTATCCCATCTTTCTCTATCCCATCTTTCTCAACCCCCTCTCTTTCTCTTTATTCTCTTTTTTGTACATTTTCTGGATTGATTTATTACTCATTATTTGTTTAAAACGCTTTTGTTCTGAAAACACGTTACTGAAAACAAAGGCTGTGGTCTTAATGTGCGTCTCTCTCCAATCTCCTCTCCCCTCTCTCTCCTCCTTCCTCCCACCTCTCTCCTCCCTCCTCCCACCTCTCTCCTCCCTCCTCCCACCTCTCTCCTCTCTCCTCCCTTCTCCCCTCTCTCCTCCCTCCTCCCACCTCTCCCCTCTCCTCTCTCCTCCCTCTCTCTCCTATCTCTTCACTCCCTCCTCCCTCTCTCCCCTCTCCCCTCTCACCTCCCTCTCCTATCTCTTCTCTTCCTACTCCCTCCTCCCTCTCTCCTCCCTCCTTTCTCCTCTCCCCTCCCTCTTCCCTCTCTCCACTCTCCCCTCTATCCTCCCTCCTCCCTCGCTCCACTCTTCCCTCTCTCCACTTTCTTTGCTCTTTCCTGTCTTTCTCAGGAGGAGCGTTTGAGACGAGGTGATGATCTTCGTCTGCAGATGGCCTTGGAGGAGAGCAAGAGAGAGAAAGCCAAGCCTGAGGAGGTGAGGGGGGAGGGGAGAGGATAGCAGAGAGGGGAGAGGGGAGAGAAAGCCAAACCTGAGGAGGTGAGAGGGGAGGGGAGAGGATAGCAGAGAGGGGAAGAGAGGAGAGAGAAAGCCAAACCTGAGGAGGGGAGAGGGGAGGGGAGAGGATAGCAGAGAGGGGAGAGGAGAGAGAAAGCCAAACCTGAGGAGGTGAGAGGGGAGGGGAGAGGATAGCAGAGAGGGGAGAGGAGAGAGAAAGCCAAACCTGAGGAGGTGAGAGGGGAGGGGAGAGGATAGCAGAGAGGGGAGAGGAGAGAGAAAGCCAAACCTGAGGAGGGGAGAGAGAGAGAGATGTAGGGGGAACCCCTGCTCTCACACTGACCCCTGCTTCCTGTCTGTTACCCACAGTCCTCTCTGATGGACCTGGCCAATGTTTTCCCCGCCTCTGCAACCTCTGTGAGCCCAGCTGACCCCTGGGGGGGCGGAGCCACTCAGAGCCAGGCCAGCACGGACCCCTGGGGCTCCGGAGGGGTCGCGATCTCTGCTGCTGACCCTTGGGGGTCGGGGGGTCAGCCGGTCCCAGCCAGCCACGCCCCCGCGACCTCCACTGACCCTTGGGGCGAGAGCGGGGGGGCTGTCAGCAAGGGGGACCCCTGGAGCTCCACAGCCGGTAAGAGAAATTGTTTGTGTGTCTGTGTATTTGTATGAGTGTCTCACTGCTGCATGTCTCACAGCTGCGTTATTGACGTGTGGATTTCTGTTTCTTCCTTTTCTGCAGTGACCCCTCCTCCTCCCAGCTTGGACCCCTGGGGTACCCCCGCGAGCCCCCCCCAGAGAGACCCCTGGAGCTCAGAGACGCCCCCCAGTTCCGATCCTTGGGGGGGTAGAGAGGGGCTGCAGCACAGCAACGGGACTGCAGGTGAGAGGGGGCTCCGGTACAGAGCTGTATTCTGTGATTCTCTCTCTCTCAGTACAGAGCTGTATTCTGTGATTCTCTCTCTCAGTACAGAGCTGTATTCTGTGATTCTCTCTCTCTCAGTACAGAGCTGTATTCTGTGATTCTCTCTCTCTCAGTACAGAGCTGTATTCTGTGATTCTCTCTCTCAGTACAGAGCTGTATTCTGTGATTCTGTCTCTCAGTACAGAGCTGTATTCTGTGATTCTCTCTCTCAGTACAGAGCTGTATTCTGTGATTCTCTCTCAGTACAGAGCTGTATTCTGTGATTCTCTCTCTCTCAGTACAGAGCTGTATTCTGTGATTCTCTTTCTCTCAGTACAGAGCTGTATTCTGTGATTCTCTCTCTCAGTACAGAGCTGTATTCTGTGATTCTCTCTCTCTCAGTACAGAGCTGTATTCTGTGATTCTCTCTCTCAGTACAGAGCTGTATTCTATGATTCTCTCTCAGTACAGAGCTGTATTCTGTGATTCTCTCTCTCAGTACAGAGCTGTATTCTGTGATTCTGTCTCTCAGTACAGAGCTGTATTCTGTGATTCTCTCTTTCTTAGTACAGAGCTGTATTCTATGATTCTCTCTCAGTACAGAGCTGTATTCTGTGATTCTGTCTCTCAGTACAGAGCTGTATTCTGTGATTCTGTCTCTCAGTACAGAGCTGTGTTCTATGATTCTCTCTCACAGAGCTGTATTCTGTGATTCTCTCTCTCTCAGTACAGAGCTGTATTCTGTGATTCTCTCTCAGTACAGAGCTGTGTTCTATGATTCTCTCTCAGTACAGAGCTGTATTCTGTGATTCTCTTTGCAGACTCTGACCTGGGTGAGGCTCCGCCCCCTCTCTCCCTTTCTCCGGACTCGTTCGATTTCTCCTCCATCGGCTCCTCTCTCCCTCCCTCGGTCCCTGCCCGGAAAACTCCGGAGTCCTTCCTGGGTCCCAACGCCTCGCTGGTGGATCTTGACTCGCTCGTCTCCCAGAAACCCAAAACCAGTGTGACCAGTGCTCCCAGTGCAGTCTCCGCTCCGGCCTCCAACCCATTCCTCAACACTGGTACGATGTGTGTTAGTGTGTGTGTGTGTCCTGTGTGTGTAAGTGTGTCTGTGTGAATGTGTCTGTGTGGAAGTGTCTGTGAATGAGTGTGTGTGTGTCTGAATGTACTGTGTATGTTGTAGTGTGTACAGTGTGTGTAAGTGTGTCTGTGTTGTAGTGTGTACTGTGTGTTTGTCTCTGTGACTAATATTTCTTTCACTCTCTCCTCTCTCTCTCTCTCTTTCTTAGGTGTCTCTACCAGCACCACCCCCCTTCCTTCCTCCCGAGGGGTCTCCCCCAACCCCTTCTCCTCCTCGCCCCCTCCCCCCTCCTCATCCTCTCTCAACCTGAGCCAGTTATCCCAGTTCAACCAGCAGCAGCAGCAACAGCTCCGCACCAGTCCCTTGCCTCCCCCCCTCTCCATGGGAATGGTTCAGCCTGGGGCCCCCCCTCTCTCCATGGGAATGGTTCAGCCCGGGGTTCCCCCTCTCTCTATGGGAATGGTTCAGCCTGGGTTCCCCTATCCCACTGTCTCACCCCTAGGGGGTCCCGGGGGCCCCATTCTGATCGGGGCCCCTCATATGATGATGGGAATGCCAGTGGGCCTGCCCCCTCCCAGTATGACCAGTCTGCCCAGTAACAACCAGACCAGCACAGGAGGAGGAGCCAGCAGCACCAACCCATTCCTGCTGTGAGAGGGAGAGGGACTCATGTTTAAAATCATTCTCCTGCAATGTAACGTTCGGTCTCTATTTAGGGTTCTGAACCCAGGTTATTGTCTTTACACTCGATTGCACTGAATTCAGAAACACAAGAAATTCAGCGACTAGCGTTTCCACTGCAAGTCTTTCTCAGTGTCGTCAGTGGAAACGTTAGTCATTGAATTCACACTGAAGACACTCAGAAAGCCTTGTAGTGAAAACGTTAGTCATTGAATTGATTAGTTACGTTTGTTTCAGTGTTGTATAAATTCAGTTCGATCGAGTGTTTAATAGTTCTAGATGGAATAAGAGTCTGGATGATTCAATATAGTGTGCAGTGTGCTGAATGAAATGCAACACAGGAGATAACGGGGTGTGTGTGTCTGTCCCTCCGTGTGTGTGTGTGTGTGTGTCTGTCTGTCTGTCTCCCTGTGTGTGTGTCTGTCTGTCTCCCTGTGTGTGTGTGTGTCTGTGTGTGTGTGTGTGTGTCTGTCTGTCTCCCTGTGTGTGTGTGTGTGTGTGTCTGTCTGTCTGTCTGTCTCCCTGTGTGTGTGTGTGTCTGTGTGTGTGTGTGTCTGTTTGCCTGTGTATCAGTGTGTGTGCGCGTCTCCCTCCCTGTGTGTGTGTGTGTGTGTGTCTGTCTGTCTGTCTGTCTCCCTCCCTGTGTGTGTGTGTCTGTTTGCCTGTGTATCAGTGTGTGTGTGCGCGTCTCCCTCCCTGTGTGTGTGTGTGTGTGTGTCTGTCTGTCTGTAAGTGTGTGTGTGTCTGTCTGTCTGTCAGTGTGTCTGTCTGCCTGTGTGTGTGTGTATGTGTCTGTCTGTCAGTGTGTCTGTCTGCCTGTCAACAGACTGTTTGAGAAACTCCTCCACACTGTACATAACAAATCAGAGCATTACTGTCCCCCCTCCCCCCTCCTCTCTCTCTCTCTCTCTAGTTTCAGTAAGCTCTGAGTTGCCTCCTCATCTCCCTGCCTGCTGTGCTGCCAAACTCTCTAATACAACCTTTTCAAAACGCATTCGGTCTCCCCATCGCATTTTACTCAATTCCAGTTGTGAGCAGACGCCTCTACAGCCTGTCAGACAGGTGTGCCACTGGCTGTTAAAGTGTACGAGGGCGATTTTAAAATGATCATTCAAACCACAACGAGCATGCGAGAAACGTGTTCACTGAAGTGTTACCCCACATTCTCAACTCTCCTGTCATCCCAGTGTTGGTCCATCTGGGAATTGCTCCCAGAAGAAGTGTGTCTATTTTTATTTGTATTCTGGGGGGGGGGAGGGGTCTTGATTACCCACAACCCCCTGCTCTCCCTGTATGTCTTTCTGTGTGTCGTGATCGTTGCTGTTTTCTGAATCTTTGTGCAAAAAAAAATGAATTTAAAATAAAAGGAATATATAGCTGAGAAAATAAACTGTAAATATGAGCTCAATTAAACAAATAATATTGATACTAGAAAGGGGAGAGGAGAACGGGGTTTGCCAAAACTGATCAAATTAAAACAAGAAAAGAAAAAAAAAATCACACTGTTTCTTTTAACTTCGTTTAAAATACTGTTTGGGTGAAAACAAGAAAATTAATGAGAGAGTGGCGCCATCTGCTGGACATCTCCACGCATTGCACATAAATTATTGCTTTTATTTTTTTTATTATTTTGAATGGTTTCTTGTTGCTGTAGTTGTTTTTTTTTTTTTTTTGGCAAACTGTTTTCTCCAGGATGGAAGTATTGGGTTATTAAGAGACACTATGAAATGTTTTTAAACGTCTAAAATGAAAACAAACAAAAAGGATTATTAAATCAATAAAAATAATAATAATAATCAAATTGGTGTTGAGATGGAAAGTCTTTTGTTTTTATTTAGCAGACGCCTTTATCCAAGGCGACTTACAGAGACTAGGGTGTGTGAACTATGCATCAGCTGCAGAGTCACTTACAACTACGTCTCACCCGAAAGACGGAGCACAAGGAGGTTAAGCGACTTGCTCAGGGTCACACAATGAGTCAGTGGCTGAGGTGGGATTTGAACCGGGGACCTCCTGGTTACAAGCCCTTTTCTTTAACCACTGGACCACACAGCCTCCTATTATAACAGAGTGTGTGTGTCCTTTAATGTTGTTGAAGCTGACACCCTGGGATCCTTCAATAAGCTGCTTGATGAGATTCTGGGATCAATAAGCTACTAACAACCAAACGAGCAAGATGGGCTGAATGGCCTCCTCTTGTTTGTAAACTTTCTTATGTTCTTATATAAAGACAGAAACTCAATCCTGAATGCAGGGGAGGGGCTTAATACTGAATACAACCCCCCCCCCCCCCCCCCCAAACCCACCCCCAGAGACACACCGACACACAAACACACTGAGACACTGACACACACATACAAACTGAGGCACACAGAGACGAGCAGGTCCTAATAAAGTGGCCTAAAAAACAATTAAAGTGACATTTTAAACGAGACTCTCTTAAAAGAACACGTACATGTGTAACACATGCTAGATAATCTTGAAATTAGTAAGAGCCAACGCCATCTAGTGGTCTGACACTTTGGATCAAGTCTCCTTTAGAGTTGCTGGCAATACTCTAGCTGTGCACTAGACGGCGCTATCACTTATATAAAGATGATCTAGCCGGTGTTACACAGGCCGCTAGATCTGAAGAGCACAGTCAAAGCAACACAGGCTGAGCAACAAATAACAAAACACAGTGTTTGAGTTTGAGTGCAATGATACAAAGAGCTCGGAATGACTGGCAACAGCAGGGAAAGGGGTGGGAGGGGGGTCACAACTTATTACTGCTGAATTTCTTTCATCCACAAGGGGCAGCAGAGTGTTACAGGTTACTGCTGTATTCAGGTCTATATGATGTATCTAACAGGTCGCATTGATAATATCACTACTATACTATTGACAATTAATATTGTGCATCTATTCCATTATTATTGTTATTATTGTTATTGTTATAATTATTATTATTAGTTTATTTGGCAGACCCCTTTATCCAAGGCGACTTGCAGGGGTTACAGGGCAGTACAGGGTTACAATACTACTAGAATACAATATGAACTAGGATGCAGCAAGTTAGGATTACAATCAGTTATATCTACAATGACATGATAGCAGTGCAAGGATAGCGCATCAGCTGAGGATCCAGTAACGTGGTGCTGAGGGCAGGCGAGTCACGGGCAGCGTTGACTGATGTAACTTGTGCTCAGTTTAGGTCGCTGGCTACACGGTGTTGCTGTATAATATACATTCGTGTGGAAACCGAAGATTAAAAACCAGCATCTTTCAGAGTCTTGGGAAACATCGTCCTCAAAGCCAGGATGATCCGGGGAAAACAGGGACGGGCGGCAATTCAAACATAGAACTACACTACCCGGGTCTGTCAAACACATTGAAACACATTCTAGGTGATGCTAAACATTTGGTCACAGCTGTGCACGTCACAATTAATGATTTAGATTCTGGTATAGTAAGCAAACTTGTTAAATTTGCAGACGACACAAAAATAGGAGGAGTGGCAAACACTGTTGCAGCAGCAAAGGTCATTCAAAATGATCTAGACAGCATTCAGAACTGGGCAGACACATGGCAAATGACATTTAATAGAGAAAAGTGTAAAATACTGCAAGCAGGCAATAAAAATGTGCATTATAAATGGGAGATACTGAAATTGAAGAAGGAATCTATGAAAAAGACCTAGGAGTTTATGTTGAATGTCTTTATCTAGACAATGTGGGGAAGCTATAAAAAAGGCCAACAAGATGCTCGGATATATTGTGAGAAGTGTTGAATTTAAATCAAGGGAAGTAATGTTAAAACTTTACAATGCATTAGTAAGACCTCACCTAGAATATTGTGTTCAGTTCTGGTCACCTCGTTACAAAAAGGATATTGCTGCTCTAGAAAGAGTGCAAAGAAGAGCAACCAGAATTATCCCGGGTTTAAAAGGCATGTCATATGCAGACAGGCTAAAAGAATTGAATCTATTCAGTCTTGAACAAAGAAGACTAAGCGGTGATCTGATTCAAACATTCAAAATCCTAAAAGGTATAGACAATGTTGACCCAGGGGACTTTTTCGACCTGAAAAAAGAAACAAGGACCAGGGGTCACAAATGGAGATTAGATAAAGGGGCATTCAGAACAGAAAATAGGAGGCACTTTTTTACACAGAGGATTGTGAGGGTCTGGAACCAACTCCTCAGTAATGTTTTTGAAGCTGACACCCTGGGATCCTTCAAGAAGCTGCTTGATGAGATTCTGGGATCAATAAGCTACTAACAACCAAACGAGCAAGATGGGCTGAATGGCCTCCTCTCGTTTGTAAACTTTCTTATGTTCTTCTTATGTTCATTGTTCAAGAATGCGCACTTTGAGATGCGACTACGGCAGCTAAAGAATTGACTGCGTGGCCAGAAATAATAAAGCAACACTGACCTCTAGTGGTACGAAACCGCAACTGCAGCATCATACTCAACGACTGCGTCTTCTGTCTTTCTTTTTTTTAAAACAGCAAGTGTAAATCAGTGTGCGAAGCAGCTGTTACAGTGTGCGAAGTGCAGCTTCAAGAGACTAGTCTCCAGGAATGCCACCTTTTGTTTCAGTTTCGCCTAAACGGATAAAAGAAGGAAATAGTTCGATCAACAGGAATTGCTTAAGTGGGGTCCGTCCGTCAACACGCCCCCCCCGGGAACGAATTACCAACTTCCTGTGAGTGAGTGAGGGAGTGAGGGAGAGGGGGAGAGGGGAGAGAGAGAAGACGGAGAGAGTGTAACTTGACTGGTTTTGTCAAATATACAGATTCAGTTGTAATTTTGTACTTTAAAATCATCAGTCTACTAGAAGTTCAGTTTAAGATTACTAGACTTGCGTGTGTCTGTCTTTAATGAAACTAAACTCTTTTCAGAATGTAGTAAACTAACACAGACCCCAAGAAGAGGCTGTGTGGTCCAGTGGTTAAAGAAAAGGGGCTTGTAACCAGGAGGTCCCCGGTTCAAATCCCACCTCAGCCATTGACTCACTGCGTGACCCTGAGCAAGTCACTTAACCTCCTTGTGCTCCGTCTTTCGGGTAAGACGTAATTGTAAGTGACTCTGCAGCTGATGCATAGTTCACACACTCTAGCCTCTGTAAGTCGCCTTGGATAAAGGCGTCTGCTAAATAAACAAATAATAATAATAAAGAAGAAGGGATTATATTGTAGCGTCAAACTGAACAGGATTGTGGGGCTCTGTCTGTCTGTCTGTCTGCAGCTTTAATGAAACTAAACTCTTTTCAGAATGTAGTAAACTAACACAGACCCCAAGAAGAAGGGATTATATTGTAGCGTCAAACTGAACAGGATTGTGGGGCTCTGTCTGTCTGTCTGTCTGTCTGCAGCTTTAATGAAACTAAACTCTTTTCAGAATGTAGTAAATTAACACAGACACCAAGAAGAAGGGATTATATTGTAGCGTCAAACTGAACAGGATTGTGGGGCAGACAGTTAGAATCACACTGTAACTGCAGTTTGAGATCACTAGACTATAGCTCTGGCCAAAAGTGTTGCATCATCATCCTCTATATAGAATGAACTAATTGAGCTTCATAAAGTGGAATAAAATCTGCTGAATAATGTGACCTTGTTTAGATATTGAATTACACACCGCTTTGAAGTTAACGAAAAACGTGACATTTGGAAATCTAACATGAAATACTGTACTACTATTATGGCTTTCGGTAGTTTTTTGATTACATGATGTTAAATAAAACATCTAAATTATGTTCATAGAGTTTGTTTGTTTTTTTTAAATTATGTTTCAATCCTAAAATTCTAGGTGCTGTTACTCTTTTAGCCAGAGCTGTAGATACATAAATAAACATAATTTCAGGTTTAAAAGGTATTTTAATCTGTAAAATGATCATTTTTCTATGTCAGCATGTGGTTGTATTAGAATTGTTATAGTATCACTACAGGTAGAGAGATAGATACAGACGTGCTCAAATTTGTTGGTACCCCTCCACAAAAAACGAAGAATGCACAATTTTCTCTGAAATAACTTGAAACTGACAAAAGTAATTGGCATCCACCATTGTTTATTCCATATTTAATAGAAAGCAGACTTTGCTTTTGATTTTTTATTCAACATAATATTGTAAATAATAAAACAAATGAAAATGGCATGGACAAAAATGATGGGACCGCTAACCTAATATTTTGTTGCACAACCTTTAGAGGTAATCACTGCAATCAAACATTTTCTGTAGCTCTCAATGAGACTTCTGCACCTGTTAACAGGTAGTTTGGCCCACTCTTCCTGAGCAAAGTGCTCCAGCTGTCTCAGGTTTGATGGGTGCCTTCTCCAGACTGCAAGTTTCAGCTCTTTCCATAGATGTTCGATAGGATTCAGATCAGGACTCATAGAAGGCCACTTCAGAATAGTCCAATGTTTTGTTCTTATCCATTCTTGGGTGCTTTTAGCTGTGTGTTTTGGGTCATTATCCTGTTGGAGGACCCATGACCTGCGACTGAGACAGAGCTTTCTAACACTGGGCAGTACGTTTCGTTCCAGAATGCCATGATAGTCTTGAGATTTCATTGTGCCCTGCACAGATTCAAGGCACCCTGTGCCAGGCGCAGCAAAGCAGCCCCAAAACATAACCGAGCCTCCTCCATGTTTCACTGTAGGTACAGTGTTCTTTTCTTTGAAAGCTTCATTTTTTCGTCTGTGAACATAGAGCTGATGTGACTTGCCAAAAAGCTCCAGTTTTGACTCATCTGTCCAAAGGACATTCTCCCAGAAGGATTGTGGCTTGTCAGTATGCATTTTAGCAAATTCCAGTCGGACTTTTTTTATGTTTTTCTGTCAAAAGTGGATTCCTCCTGGGTCTTCTTCCATGGAGCCCACTTTCGCTCAAAAAGCGACAGATGGTGCGATCAGAAACTGACGTACCTTTACCTTGGAGTTCAGCTTGTATCTCTTTGGCAGTTATCCTTGGTTCTTTTTCTACCATTCGCACTATCCTTCTGTTCAATCTGGGGTCGATTTTCCTCTTGCGGCCGCGCCCAGGGAGGTTGGCTACAGTTCCATGGACCTTAAACTTCTTAATAATATTTGCAACTATTGTCACAGGAACATCAAGCTGCTTGGAGATGGTCTTGTAGCCTTTACCTTTACCATGCTTATCTATTATTTTCTTTCTGATCTCCTCAGACAACTCTCTCCTTTGCTTTCTCTGGTCCATGTTCAGTGTGGTGCACACAATGATACCAAACAGCACAGTGACTACTTTTCTCCATTTAAATAGGCTGAATGACTGATTACAAGATTGGAGACATGTGTGATACTAATTAAAGAAACTAATTAGTTTGAAATATCACTATAATCCAATTATTTATTATGTTTTCTAAGGGGTACCAACAAATGTGTCCAGGCCATTTTAGAATATCTTTGTAGAATAAGCAATAATTCATCTCTTTTCACAGCTTCTTTGCTTTATTCTATGACATACCAAAGGCATGCAAGTATACATGATAAAATAGCTTTTAATTTCATCACTTTTCAGGAGGAATGAAGCATTATTTCAATGAGCTGTAAGGGTACCAACAAATTTGAGCACGTCTGTAGATAGATAGATAGATAGATAGATAGATAGATAGATAGATAGATAGAAATTATATTCTTTTTGAAGCATGCCTGGCTAATATTGTACTCCAGACTTGTATTCCTGCTTTTCACATGGGAATATTAACGGTAAAAGTAATATTTATATAACTGTGTACATAAAATCCTTCAGCACAGTGAATCTGCATTGCTTTTCCCATGGCTATCTGTGCATTTAGTACAGTTCACACAGTGTATTTCTTCTCCTCCGTCTCTCTCACTAGCATGCTCCTCCCTTCTCTGTTTTTCTCTTGTCTTTTTCCACGGAATCTCCTCCACAGACAGATTGCCATGACGGACAGCAGCCCCGCCCCCAGGACAGCCAATCCCAGGGCCAGGAGCACATCAGGCCCGCCCCCTTGCACATCTCTACTCTGTGATTGGCTCCAGAGCCCCACCCCTGTGGCGCAGGCTCCAATCACAATGCTGAACATTCCGAAAGCCAGCAGACATGCCCCCCAGGAGGACTCCGTCCCTCCTGTCACCACGGCGATGCCTGTCCACGATGAGGCCACGCCCCCCAGGGTGACAACTTCCTGTCGAGAGTCGAAATGCGCTGCTGCTTCCTGTTTGGTCATTTCCTGTCAGACACAGGAAGAGATTAAATAAATAAATAAATAAACACGCTTCATAGAGAAACAGCGTTGAGTCGAGAGACACCGAAACTAATGTCATCACTCTGCATATAGAATGAACTAATTATGCTTGATAAAGTGGAATGAAACCTGCATGGGAGGTTGTCAGCTGGTGGCGCTGTGACAAAAGCCACAAATGTAAAATACATTGTTTGTGCTCTTGACCCACCTGTCAATAAAGTTCAGTTCTTGAAGCTACGTAGTCTCATGCAGTTGCATCCATTACATGGGGTCAGAACTGAACAAAATTCTTTAGACAAAGGGAAAAAATAAATGAAGAAACTTAAACCTCCAAATACTCTGTGTCTAGATGGCGATCTGGCAGAAAACTAGAGAACATGGATAGGGCAGCAGTGTGGAGTAGTGGTTAAGGCTCTGGACTCTTGACCGGAGAGTCATGGGTTCAATCCCCAGTGGGGGACACTGCTGTTGTACCCTTGAGCAAGGTACTTTACCTAGATTGTTCCAGTAAAAACCCAACTGCATAAATGGGTAATTGTATGTAAAAATAATGTGATATCTTGTAAGTCGCCCTGGATAAGGGCGTCTGCTAAGAAATAATAATATATATATAATATATACAGAAATTCAAACTGTCAGAAAATTGGAGAGCATGGATACAGAAATTCAAACTGTCAGAAAACTGGAGAGCATGGATACAGAAATTCAAACTGTCAGAAAACTGGAGAACATGGATACAGAAATCAAAACTGTCAGAAAACTGGAGAGCATGGATACAGAAATTCAAACTGTCAGAACACTGGAGAACATGGATACAGAAATTCAAACTGTTTGTGATGGCGAGCGGAATAGTGGAGAAGACGGAGAAGGTACAGTGTGCCACGTTTCTGCACGTCGCTGGAGAAGAAGAAATACGGGATTTAATACGCTCCAGTTTCATGATGCAGAAGACCAAGATGAGTTAACAGTACTGAACGAAACATCTGAACAGTATTGTGAGCCAGGAAAGAACATGCCGTTTATTTGACACATATTCTTTATGAGAGCAAAGGACTGTCTGAAACGATAGATGCATTCGTGACTGATCTAAAAAAACAAAGCTAAGAGTTGTGATCTCGGGCAGCTAACCGAGTCACTGACACAGGACAGAATTGTGAGTGCATTAGGAATGGGCAGGTCAGAGGCACACTGCTCAGAGGAGCAGAGCTCACACTACAAACAGCAGTGGATATATGCCGTGCTAGTGAAGTCAGCCACAGTCAAATGAAAGCGCTCAGTGATGAAGCAGAAATACAAGTTCACAAGCTTAAGAAAGTTATGCCAGACAAGAGTCATTTTAAACAGAACAGCTCATGAAATACAATTGAATACAAAAAAGATGAAAGCAAATGTGGTAGCTGTGGTTATACACATGAAAGGGGTAAATGTCCTACCTTTGGACAAACGTGCAAGGCCTTCCTCAAGAAAAAACACTTTGCAAGAATGTTCAGAACACAGCATAAGAAAATACACGCGTTAGACGAAGACGACACCACAGATGAAATGTTTATCGGCACAATTCAGATTAAGCAAAGTGCAGATTGGGGCTGTTAATGTTAGTGAGCTCACTGATGATAGACAGGATTGGACAGAAACCCTTCAAATAAACATAAAACAGGTCAATTCAGTCTCGACGCTGGCACTGAATGTAATGTAATATCCACTCGAATTTTTTTTTAAATGCTGAATCTGAAAGATGATGAGATGAGCAAATCCAAGTATGAACTGTGTGGAGTAGTGATTAGGGCTCTGGACTCTTGACCGGAGGGTCGTGGGTTCAATCCCGGGTGGGGGACACTGCTGCTGTACCCTTGAGCAAGGTACTTTACCTAGATTGCTCCAGTAAAAACCCAACTGTATAAATGGGGAATTGTATGTAAAAATAATGTGTAAAATATAATGCAATTGTATGTAAAAATAATGTGATATCTTGTAGCAATTGTAAGGGCGTCTGTTAAGAAATAAATAATAATAATAATAATAATAATAATAATAATAATAATAATAATAATAATAATAATAATAATAATAATGAACTTGTGACTTATTCAGGACTCCAGATTACTCCAAAAGAGCAATAGGTGCTCACATTTGACTACAAAAGCCAGAAATATGACATCCAGTTCCAAATAATTGAGCAGGAGGATGCACCAGCAATATTGGGTCGCTCTACATGCTTGCAGTTAGGCATGCTGAAGAGGCTCTTTGATGTATGTGGTCTGCAGTGAACATACTGCATAACTATGAAGACTGATTCACAGGTGTAGGGTATGTACCAGGACTACACCTTATTCAAATAGAGCCCTCTGTCAAACCTGTAGAGCACCCATCCAGGAAAGTGCCTGTGTTGCAGAAGGACAGAATCAAAGCGGACCTCCACAGAATGGAAAAGCTAGAAGTCCTTGCGAAAGAAACCGAGCCTACAGCCTGGGTTAACAGTATGGTAACAGTAGTGAAGCCTAATAAACTTACAATAGGCATTGATCCAAAAGACCTGAACGAGAGCACTGCCCCTGCGCACAGTGCAAGAAGTAGAAGCTGGAGTGCCGGATGCCAAAGTGTTTTCAGCAAATGCTGGAGCCAGAAGACAATCCAGCTCTAATGAGGTTCAATTTTGCTGGTTCATTACCTAGCAAAATCGATTCCCAATCTCTCTGAAGTAAGTGCACCTCTGAGAAGATTGCTGGAGATCAGAGTCCTGTGGCACTGGGAAGAGCAACAAAAGTAAAGCTTTGAAGAGCTTAAAACTCTGCGAACCAATGCGCCTGTTCTCAAATACTATGATGTAACTAAACCAGTAACACTGTCTGTGGATGCCAGCTCTGAAGGCGTGGGGGCAGTGGTAATGTAAGAAGAGAAACCAGTAGCTCTTACTGACTGCCCGAAGAGGTCCGCTCAAATTGAAAAAGAGCTGCTATCTATGGATGTGAAAAATTCCACCAATACTTATATGAGAAGCTAGTGCAAGTGGAGTCAGATCATCGTCCATTAGAGGCAATTTTCAAGAAACCTTTAGTACAAGCATCTCCAAGACTGCAGAGGATGCTCATGTGACTTCAGAGGTGCAGCTTACAAGTTCACTACAAGCCAGGAAAAGAAATGCACATTGCAGAGCTTATCTTAGAGAGGAGACTGAGGATTTGGTAGATGAAGAGCTGGAAATAAACCTGATTGTAACTCAACTATTCATCTCAGCAGAGAAACTGCAGGAGTTCCAGCCAGCCGCTGACAAAGACTTGACAAAGACTCAAAGAAGTTGTGCTAAATGGATGGCCTGTAGACAAAGAAAAAATAGCCAAAGAAATTAGGAACTATTGGACGTTTCATGAAGAAATCACTTACTGTGATCAACTGCTAGTCAAAGGATCAAAACCGATAGTACCACAGCAAATGAGGCAGCAGATGCTCCAGAAAATACATGAAACCCACCTAGCACAGTGAAATACATGAAACCCACCTAGCACAGTAAAATACATGAAACCCACCTAGCATAGTAAACTACACAAAGCTCACCTAGCACAGTAAAATACATGAAACCCACCTAGAATAGTAGCCTATTTTCTGTTCTGAATGCCCCTTTATCTAATCTCCATCTGTGACCCCTGGTCCTTGTTTCTTTTTTTAGGTCAAAGAAGTCCCCTGGGTCGACATTGTCAATACCTTTTAGGATTTTAAATGTTTGAATCAGATCGCCGCGTAGTCTTCTTTGTTCAAGACTGAATAGATTCAATTCTTTTAGCCTGTCTGCATACGACATCCCTTTTAAACCCAGGATAATTCTGGTTGCTCTTCTTTGCACTCTTTCTAAGCAGCAATATCCTTTTTGTAACAAGGTGACCAGAACTGAACACAATATTCTAGGTGAGGTCTTACTAATGCATTGTAAAGTTTTAACATTACTTCCCTTGATTTAAATTCAACACTTCTCACAATATATCCGAGCATCTTGTTGGCCTTTTTGTTGAGCATCTTGTTGGCATAGGGAAGCATTGTAAAGCACAGAGAGGTGTGGTAAAGCATAGGGAAGCACTGTAAAGCACAGAGAGGTCTGGTAAAGCATAGGGAAGCATTGTAAAGCACAGAGAGGTCTGGTAAAGCATAGTGAAGCATTGTAAAGCACAGAGAGGTCTGGTAAAGCATAGGGAAGCATTGTAAAGCACAGAGAGGTCTGGTAAAGCATAGGGAAGCATTGTAAAGCACAGAGAGGTGTGGTAAAGCATAGGGAAGCATTGTAAAGCACAGAGAGGTGTGGTAAAGCATAGGGAAGCATTGTAAAGCACAGAGAGGTGTGGTAAAGCATAGGGAAGCATTGTAAAGCACAGAGAGGTGTGGTAAAGCATAGGGAAGCATTGTAAAGCACAGAGAGGTCTGGTAAAGCATAGGGAAGCATTGTAAAGCACAGAGAGGTGTGGTAAAGCATAGGGAAGCATTGTAAAGCACAGAGAGGTCTGGTAAAGCATAGGGAAGCATTGTAAAGCACAGAGAGGTGTGGTAAAGCATAGGGAAGCATTGTAAAGCACAGAGAGGTCTGGTAAAGCATAGGGAAGCATTGTAAAGCACAGAGAGGTGTGGTAAAGCATAGGGAAGCATTGTAAAGCACAGAGAGGTCTGGTAAAGCATAGGGAAGCATTGTAAAGCACAGAGAGGTGTGGTAAAGCATAGGGAAGCATTGTAAAGCACAGAGAGGTCTGGTAAAGCATAGGGAAGCATTGTAAAGCACAGAGAGGTCTGGTAAAGCATAGGGAAGCATTGTAAAGCACAGAGAGGTCTGGTAAAGCATAGGGAAGCATTGTAAGCACAGAGAGGTCTGGTAAAGCATAGGGAAGCATTGTAAAGCACAGAGAGGTGTGGTAAAGCATAGGGAAGCATTGTAAAGCACAGAGAGGTGTGGTAAAGCATAGGGAAGCATTGTAAAGCACAGAGAGGTCTGGTAAAGCATAGGGAAGCATTGTAAAGCACAGAGAGGTCTGGTAAAACATAGGGAAGCATTGTAAAGCACGGAGAGGTATGGTAAAACATAGGGAAGCATTGTAAAGCACAGAGAGGTATATTAAAGCAAATTGTAATATTGTAAATGTAAAGTACCATGGAAAAAGCATGGGAAAAATACTGCAACATTACTGTGCAAACTTACTGTAGTAAGTTAGAAGTTTTACCTTATTTTTTTATTGTGTGATTTGAAGTTATGGATAATTGACAGAGACTCAGGGTGAACTATGCATCACAACTGCTGCAGAGTCACTTCCAATAGGACCTCGTTTGTTTTGCGTCTCATTCGAAGGATGGAGCACAAAGAGTTTCAGTGACTTGCTCAGGGTCACACACAGTGAATCAGTGGCTGAGCCGGGATTTAAACCTCGTGGTATCAAGATCTTTTCTTTAACCACTGGACCAGCAAGCCTACTATACCATGCTATACTATACTATAAGAAAGGACAGAAAAGGAAAGAGAGAAAGAAAGAAAGAAAGAAAGAAAGAAAGAAAGAAAGAAAGAAAGAAAGAAAGAAAGAAAGAAATTGCTGGGCTGCAGTGTGGTAGGCAGTGATTTTGAATATCTCAGTGGTTAGAGAGAGAGAGGCAGAAAGCCACCGCTCTCTCACACTCCCAATTCATTACAATAAAAACAACAAAACAAAATTATTGAAAGAAACTCACCTGAGTCTGCTTTCTGCTTCGTCTTCTTTACCTTCTCTTTTCTTCTTCTTTCTTCTTTCTTTATTCCTTTCTTTTTCTTTCTCTCTTTTCCTCCTTTCTCTCTTTTTCTGTCTCTTGTTCTTTTCTTTCTGTTCTCTTTCTTTCTTTCTTTCTTTCTATCTTTATTCCTTTGTTCTTTTCTTCTTTATTTCTTCTCTTTCTTTTTGTAAATTATTTCTCTGCGCTCCTCTATCGTTTATTTTTTTCAAATTCTTGACGACCGAAGTGTCTACTTATACCCCCAACCTCCCTCCCTCCCTCTTTCTCATCCTCTCTTCAGAATGCTGTTTTGTTTTTAATGTTTTTTTAAGTCCATTAGTCCAGACTGAAGGAAACCTGCAATTAACATCTATCAGAGAAACAGGAAGAGAAAACAAACTACTCCCTACAATTAGAGAGGAGAGAGGAGAGAGGAGAGAGGGGAGAGGAGAGAAGGGAGAGTAGAGAGGGGGGAGGAGAGAGGGGGAGGGGGAGGGGGAGGGGGTGGGGGAGAGGAGATAGGAGAGAATTGAGCGGAGAAAGAGGAGAGAGGGGAGAGGAAATGTTTGCCATTGAATTTACACTGAAGACGCTGAGAAAGACTTCTAATGGAAATGTTTGCCATTGAATTTACACCGAGGACTTCTAGTGGAAACGTTTGCCATTGAATTTACACTGAAGACGCTGAGAAAGACTTCTGGTGGAAACATTTGCCATTGAATTTACACTGAAGACCCTGAGAAAGACTTCTAGTGGAAACATTTGCCATTAAATTTACACCAAAGACTTCTAGTGGAAACGTTTGCCATTGAATTTACACTGAAGACGCTGAGAAAGACTTCTAGTGGAAACGTTTGCCATTGAATTTACACTGAAGACGCTGAGAAAGACTTCTAGTGGAAACGTTTGCCATTGAATTTACACTGAAGACGCTGAGAGAGACTTCTAGTGGAAACGTTTGCCATTGAATTTACACTGAAGACGCTGAGAAAGACTTCTAGTGGAAACGTTTGCCATTGAATTTACACTGAAGACGCTGAGAAAGACTTCTAATGGAAATGTTTGCCATTGAATTTACACTGAAGATGCTGAGAAAGACTTCTAGTGGAAATGTTTGCCATTGAATTTACACCGAGGACTTCTAGTGGAAACGTTTGCCATTGAATTTACACTGAAGATCCTGAGAAAGACTTCTAGTGGAAACATTTGCCATTAAATTTACACCAAAGACTTCTAGTGGAAACGTTTGCCATTGAATTTACACTGAAGACGCTGAGAAAGACTTCTAATGGAAATGTTTGCCATTGAATTTACACCGAGGACTTCTAGTGGAAACGTTTGCCATTGAAGTAACACTGAAGACGCTGAGAAAGACTTTTAGTGGAAACGTTTGCCATTGAATTTACACTGAAGACGCTGAGAAAGACTTCTAGTGGAAACGTTTGCCATTGAATTTACACTGAAGACGCTGAGAAAGACTTCTAGTGGAAACGTTTGCCATTGAATTTACACTGAAGATGCTGAGAAAGACTTTTAGTGGAAACGTTTGCCATTGAATTTACACTGAAGACGCTGAGAAAGACTTCTAGTTGAAATGCTTGTCATTGAATTTATACTAAAGACACTGAGAACGACCTCCAGTGGAAACGCTTGTCACTGAATTTACATTGAAGACACTGAGAAAGACTTCAGTGCAGGGTTGGCCAAACTTGTTCCTACTGCAGCCACATTAGCTTACTCAAGAAAGGTAGAGGGCTGTACAACACACAATAACGGATTTCAATAGGCTCCCGAGTGGCGCATCCAGTAAAAGCACTCCGTGCAGAGTGCAGGATGTGCCCTATAGCCTGGAGATCGCAGCTTCGAATCCAGACTATGTCACAGCCGACCGTGACCGAGAGTTCCTAGGGGGCGGTGCACAATTGGCTGAGCACTGCCCGGGTAGGGAGGGCTTAGGTCGGCAGGGGAATCCACGGCTCACCGCGCATCAGCGACCCCTGTGGCCGATAGGGCGCCTGTGGTTCTGCAGCGGAGCCGCCAGATCTGTGTTGTCCTCCGGCACTATCGGTCTGGTGGCATTGCTGTGGATCTGCAGTGCGAAAAATGACGGCTTGGCAGGAGCACGTTTCGGAGGACGCGTGTTTCAGCCTCCGTTTCCTGAGTCGGCGGGGGGGTTGCGAGCGGTGAGCCGGGGATACAGATAATAATTGGGCATGCTAAATTGGAGAGAACACTGGGGTAAAAAAATTGGCGACGACTAAATTTAAATAAAAGAAAAAATAAATAAATAAAATAACGGATTTCACAATTTGCATAACCAGGCAGTTTCATCTCATAACTGTAGACTCTAGAACACCACTGACAGTCCAATTTACATGAAATCATTTCAGCAAAGCAAGAAATAGTATGCTTCGTCTATGCATGTGAATTAAAGGAAGCTATACCAGTCAGAATCGTGCAATAAATATGAATTACTGTTTGTACCAATTCAAATGTGTTTGTTGTGTAATTAAAAAAAAAACATGATTTAAAATGAAAAATCCTCTTTTCAGGGAGGCTTGTGAACTTGACATGTTTGCTTGATGATCTTGTTAACATCAGCCTTCCCATTAGACAGTGAAAATGTCTCTCAGGTGGGGATCAGAGAGGCAGTTTCTGTGCTGGCATTTGTTGAGTTTCATCAAGAGAGAATGTTTGTTCACAAATGCATGTGCTTCCAAATGCAGTGAACATTTTCTGCGTGTGTTGTTTCAGATTAGGAAAGTGGGCATCTAAAATTAGCCTAAAAATCCAGCAGGGCAACGCTATTAAATGTGTCCTTTAGCTCCAGAGAGCACTGCAGTTCAATTCATTTAAGCTGAAGCTTTTCACAAGCCTTCAACGGTTACAGAAAAGGGTGTTGCAAATAATTTGATGTCATTTTCTTTGGATTTGAAGTCCAGAAGCCTGTCTTGGAACACAGCCAGGTGACTCAGCACATATTCCTCGTATCTTTGATAAAACAATCGAGCTGATCCTGCAAAATAAAACCGCACTGTTTAAACAGACAGACGGGACCCAAAAAGAAAAGTAAAATATGGGATAGCATAGCCACTTCTGCCAAAAGAAAAGCATCAGATGTTCAAAAACGCTTTTATGATATTCATTAAGAAAAGGCTCAGCAATTAAGTCACCAAGGAGACCAGAAGGGATATTAACTGGTAAATAATATATAGCTAGATAACAGTTTTTTTGTTTTTTTAAATAATCAATATATTTGATCGCGAATACAAGGGAGTAAATCCAATCTATTATCTGCCTCTGTATTATTTACCAATTAATATTTCTTCTGGTCTCCTTGACGACTGGAATTTTGCAGTATATATGAATCATGGCAAGATCCTGGAGAGCGGGCGCACACATGAGTGATGATACACCTGGCATGGCACACCACCTGCATGTTTAACCAAGGAAAGTTCTTCCTACTGAAAAAAACATGGCAAAGCAAAGCGTGTGCAATCTATACCCCCAGGGCAGATGGAAACCCTTTGGTTGTGAGGGAACACAATATAATCCTGTGTCCTCTTCACCAATGCAGTAAGAACATAAGAACATAAGAAAGTTTACAAACGAGAGGAGGCCATTCAGCCCATCTTGCTCGTTTGGTTGTTAGTAGCTTATTGATCCCAGAATCTCATCAAGCAGCTTCTTGAAGGATCCCAGGGTGTCAGCTTCAACAACATTACTGGGGAGTTGGTTCCAGACCATCACAATTCTCTGTGTAAAAAAGTGCCTCCTATCTTCTGTTCTGAATGCCTCTTTATCTAATCTCCATTTGTGACCCCTGGTCCTTGTTTCTTTTTTCAGTTCGAAAAAGTCCCCTGGGTCAACCTTGTTACTTCATTACTAGCACGGGACATGGGTGCTTGACTTATGCCCACCCTATCTCCCCCAGGACGCTGAAACAACCCAGATCCATAGAAACCCAAAGCTGATACCACTTTAAGATGGACAGGTAGCTCTGTTCTTTTCTGATGGACACCCTAAATCATCCTTAATCGCCTCACAAAGATATCACAAAGATCCACAATCGCAGCCTTGTCTAGTCTGAACCTAATCCTTATGTCCCCGTCTGGTAGATCGGTAAATTCTTTCTCTGTTTCGGTTGCTCGTGAGCGCTGCATTAGCTTCCAGAAGCAATGGAAAAACCTCCATTTCATGTAGATATACAAAAAGCACCGTTGTGAATCCTTTATACAAACCAGGAGAATGAATTGAGCCCCTCCTGACTGTAGTGTTGACATGTCAACTCCGGAGTCCAGCTCCATATGTTGCATGTAGCTGTACTGAAGAATAAGCCTCCCTCCTGCTCAAGGGGTCATTCTGCACACTGATACCGAAGCAGCAGCATGGCTGCATTTGTACTTGTAATGTACTGCCAGTAAACCTGTATACAGTTCAACCTAGCGTGGTGTCTGTCTCATTCTCTGTACGTACGCAGCAAGACACCACACTGGCAACGAGGAAACAACCGGACCAATAATACAAAAATATTGGGGGGTTGCGAGCAGTGAGCCGAGGATACAGATAATAATCGGGCATGCTAAATTGGGGAGAACACTGGGGTAAAAAGATTGGCGACGACTAAATTTAAATAAAAGAAAAAATAAATAAATAAAAGAACGGATTTCACAATTTGCATAACCAGGCAGTTTCATCTCATAACTGTAGACTCTAGAACACCACTGACAGTCCAATTTACATGAAATCATTTCAGCAAAGCAAGAAATAGTATGCTTCGTCTATGCATGTGAATTAAAGGAAGCTATACCAGTCAGAATCGTGCAATAAATATGAATTACTGTTTGTACCAATTCAAATGTGTTTGTTGTGTAATTGAAAAAAAAAAACATGATTTAAAATGCAAAATCCTCTTTTCAGGGAGGCTTGTGAACTTGACATGTTTGCTTGATGATCTTGTTAACGTCAGCCTTCCCATTAGACAGTGAAAATGTCTCTCAGGTGGGGATCAGAGAGGCAGTTTCTGTGCTGGCATTTGTTGAGTTTCATCAAGAGAGAATGTTTGTTCACAAATGCATGTGCTTCCAAATGCAGTGAACATTTTCTGCGTGTGTTGTTTCAGATTAGGAAAGCGGGCATCTAAAACTAGCCTAAAAATCCAGCAGGGCAACGCTATTAAATGTGTCCTTTAGCTCCATAGAGCACTGCAGTTCAATTCATTTAAGCTGAATCTTTTCACAAGCCTTCAACGGTTACAGAAAAGGGTGTTGCAAATAATTTGATGTCATTTTATTTGGATTTGAAGTCCAGAAGCCTGTCTTGGAACACAGCCAGGTGACTCAGCACATATTCCTCGTATCTGTCATAGTCTGTGGGCTCTATTCTCAAACATTCGAATTGGTTTGAATCAGCACTTGGTAATACCCCAGATGTGCAGCCCAAAGTTGTCAAAGTGAGAAGGAAGCGACCACATTTTAGAAAATGATAAAAACAAATCAAAATAAAACCGCGCTGTTTAAACAGACAGACGGGACCCAAAGAGAAAAGTAAAATATGGGATAGCATAGCCACTTCTGCCAAAAGAAAAGCATCAGATGTTCAAAAACGCTTTTATGATATTCATTAAGAAAAGGCTCAGCAATTAAGTCACCAAGGAGACCAGAAGGGATATTAACTGGTAAATAATATATAGCTAGATAACAGTTTTTTTTTTTTTTTTAAATAATCAATATATTTGATTGTGAATACAAGGGAGTAAATCAAATCTATTATCTGCCTCTGTATTATTTACCAATTAATATTTCTTCTCGTCTCCTTGACGACTGGAATTTTGCAGTATATATGAATCATGGCAAGATCCTGGAGAGCGGGCGCACACATGAGTGATGATACACCTGGCATGGCACACCACCTGCATGTTTAACCAAGGAAAGTTCTTCCTACTGAAAAAAACATGGCAAAGCAAAGTGTGTGCAATCTATACCCCCAGGGCAGATGGAAACCCTTTGGTTGTGAGGGAACACAATATAATCCTGTGTCCTCTTCACCAATGCAGTAAGAACATAAGAACATAAGAAAGTTTACAAACGAGAGGAGGCCATTCAGCCCATCTTGCTCGTTTGGTTGTTAGTAGCTTATTGATCCCAGAATCTCATCAAGCAGCTTCTTGAAGGATCCCAGGGTGTCAGCTTCAACAACATTACTGGGGAGTTGGTTCCAGACCCTCACAATTCTCTGTGGAAAAAAGTGCCTCCTATTTTCTGTTCTGAATGCCCCTTTATCTAATCTCCATTTGTGACCCCTGGTCCTTGTTTCTTTTTTCAGTTCGAAAAAGTCCCCTGGGTCAACCTTGTTACTTCATTACTAGCACAGGACATGGGTGCTTGACTTATGCCCACCCTATCTCCCCCAGGACGCTGAAACAACCCAGAGGCATAGAAACCCAAAGCTGATACCACTTTAGATGGACAGGTAGCTCTATTCCTTTCTGATGGACACCCTAAATCATCCTTAATCGCCTCACAAAGATATCACAAAGATCCACAATCGCAGCCTTGTCTAGTCTGAACCTAACCCTTACGTCCTCGTCTGGTAGATCGGTAAATTCTTTCTCTGTTTCGGTTGCTCGTGAGCGCTGCATTAGCTTCCAGAAGCAATGGAAAAACCTCCATTTCATGTAGATATACAAAAAGCACCGTTGTGAATCCTTTATACAAACCAGGAGAATGAATTGAGCCCCTCCTGACTGTAGTGTTGACATGTCAACTCCGGAGTCCAGCTCCATATGTTGCATGTAGCTGTACTGAAGTATAAGCCTCCCTCCTGCTCAAGGGGTCATTCTGCACACTGATACCGAACCAGCAGCATGGCTGCATTTGTACTTGTAATGTACTGCCAGTAAACCTGTATACAGTTCAACCTAGCATGGTGTCTGTCTCATTCTCTGTACGTACGCAGCAAGACACCACACTGGCGACGAGGAAACAACCGGACCAATAATACAAAAATAAAAAAAAGAATACAATTTAAAAAAAATGATAAAACAAAAACAACATTTGCTCCACTGAAAAAAACAAAACAAACAACACAACACAACCCAAACCAAACGAGTTTTCAGCACTTCAAAAACAAAAAACGGAGGATGAAATCCACACAGATGACTGACCGTGTGCTGAACTGCCTCTGCAACTCCATCCATCCTGGAAACTCACCCAAGACCGAGGATCGGCACTCCACGAAAATACAGTAGGCCTCCATTGTTTTTGATTTTGCTTTACGTCACTGCTTTGAACTGCTGTTCTGAACGTTCGGTTAGCAACAAATCTCCTAGCAACAGACTTAAGAACATAAGAACATAAGAAAGTTTACAAACGAGAGGAGGCCATTCAGCCCATCTTGCTCGTTTGGTTGTTAGTAGCTTATTGATCCCAGAATCTCATCAAGCAGCTTCTTGAAGGATCCCAGGGTGTCAGCTTCAACAACATTACTGGGGAGTTGGTTCCAGACCCTCACAATTCTCTGTGTAAAAAAGTGCCTCCTATTTTCTGTTCTGAATGCCCCTTTATCTAATCTCCATTTATGACCCCTCGTCCTTTTTTCTTTTTTCAAGTCAAAGAAGTCCCCCGGGTTGACATTGTCTATACCTTTTAGGATTTTGAATGTTTGAATTTTGAATGACTTGTGTGATCATTGATCACAGTATACTGTGCGTCCTGACTGCAGCAAAAAATAAAATACATAAATAAATAAATTTAAAAAAGAGAGAGAGAGAAAAGGTCTACTTTACCCAATTTACCAGTCTTTGAAGTGCATAGTTCACATACAGCCCTGGACCTAGATGGACAATTGGATCCAGAAGCACTTCCAATTATTGACCCCATCAGAACATCATTATGCTGGAGAGCAGGTTTATGATGTCTTTGTAACCCTACCTGACACTGCTGATGACGATTACTACAGTAATGCCAAAGATGCGTTGACAAAATATTTCTCTCCACAAAAGAATATTGATTTTGAGGCATACGCATTCCATCAAGCCCATCAGAATCAAGGGGAAGGCGTGGATGAATAGCACTCACCACTGTGCAGAATGGCAGCATCGTCTGAGCTTACTGATGTAGATCTGGAAGTGGATACAGGAACAGTGGATAAGTATCTGTCCCGCTGCTGGTATGGCAAGCTCTACCCCAGCTGGGGGCCAACTTTGGTCTCCAAGAAGGGGAGGCAAGGGGGCCCACTGGGGCCGGCGGTCTTAGAGGTCTCGATCCCGGTGCCAGTGTTGGAACTGGTGGTGGTGGTGAGAGAGAGAGGTGGTGTTGCTCGGCTGTTGCGGTGGGCAGGAGCCATGAGTAGGCCTGTCCGGGCGGAGACCAGGGAGTCTTCAAAGTCCTCTGTAAGTTTCACGGCTTCTTCCAGGGTGTGGCTTGAGTTTCAGCGCCGACCACATGGCAAAACTGCTCCATCGCTATCGCCTCCCCCATTTACAGATTGGTTTTCTTGGTGGGGGTCAGCCAGTGTACCATGTACCAGTGTACACAACCTTTGCGTGACCACCCTGGGGCGTTGTGGTAGGCTGGCTGGGCATTGACGTCAGGCAGGAACTAAAAATACTGACACCAAGTCTGCAGTTTTAAATAATAAAGACGCGGTGCGCCGTTTTATTTTAATACAAAAATAAATAAAAGTTTTAACAAAAAAGACTTGCTCACAGAGCAAAATAAAAGGTTTAAACAGAAACAAAATCAAGAACAAAAAATACACGATCAGGCTGGGCAATAGCCTTCACTGATCCTTTACATTTTAGTTTTGTTTTTCTCTCACTCCTCTCGCTCACTCTCTCCGATCTAACACCCACCCTGAGTGCAGCGAGCTGCAGGCTTTTATGCAGGTGACCATCTCCCGATTTAGCAACAAATTAATCACTTAATTAATTCGGGAGATGGCCACCTTCTGCACGAGGTTTTTATAATAGTGGATGGGGCTTCCCATCCACACTACCAAACAGAATGAAACAAACATTCGGCTACGCCGTCACTAAACAAAACAATAACAAAACATACGACGCTTCGCCGACAAATATACAACTAAATCATAAAACAAACAAACACAAAACAATAATCTGCACAGGGGCGGAGGGGGGAACCCCGTTTCAAAAATAAATAAATAAATAATACGTACAGGCGTGTATCCGGGGACATTTGGTACTCCCTGAACTGTACTCGGTGAGTTTCTGATGTTATATTGAGGTGACGGAGCTTTACCAGGTCGTAATCAGCGGCTTCAGCATCAGTCATAGGCTGGTAAGCTGCGTGAGCCTCCCCGATCAGGCAGGGTCCCAGCTGGCTCGCCCACAACTCCTGCGGCAATGATGCGGTGGTAGTCAGCTGCTCAAGGTGACCAGGTACGCTTCCGAATTCAACGCCCATGCCTTTGGGGCCGACATCACGGGTGCTGTTGCAGGGTGTGGCGTTATTGCCAGCCCTACCATCTCAATGAGCGCAGCGTATCACTCCTTTCTCCTTCTCTCCTCGGCCTCCAGTCTGCTGTCCAGCGCCTCCAGCAGGTCCGCTAATGCAGTGCAATCCATAATCCCATGTCCTGACACCAGGGTTCGCAGGGTACAGGTGTAGGAGTGTGTGAACAGGATGGCTTCAGTGATGACGTCAGACCAGAAACACAGACTCAGGAATTAGCGGGTGAAACTGAGAGCTACGGCGCTCAGCTATTTTATTAAATAATAAAACAAAAAAGATTTAAACAAACACAAAACAAAAAGGCACGTTGGCCAAACAAATAAACAAATAAGTATCGTGCTTAGCAGTTGTTTTTAACAGTTGTTTTTTGCTCTCCTAGCTCGCTCTCCCGTACTCTCCTCAGTACACTCTCCGCTAGGGTAGAGAGCTGCAGGTTTATATACAGTGACCATCTCCCGATTAGCAACAATTAATCAATGAATTAACCGGGAGATGGTCACCGTCTGCACGAGTTTAATAAGGATGCATGACTGTCAGCTAGCTAAATAAATCACTAGCTGATCAGTCACGCATCCTCACGAGGTTTTTAAAATATAAAAACAATAACAAATACGCGGCTCTTTTATCCGCGCCGCAAACAATAATACAAATAATAATAAAACAGTGCATATATATATATATATATATATATATATATAGGGGCGGGACACTCCGCCACAGAGTGATGCAGTGTGCAAGGAAGAGACAGACAGGGATACTCCAATCAGAAAAATATTTAATTTGTAATCCAGGTCTGGTGACAGGAAACAATAATCCCAGGCAACACACAGCAATGCGTACTGCACTGTTCTATAAAACAGGTTTGCAGTCCCAAATAATAAACACAGTTATTACATCCACAAAATACAAACACAGTCACCAGTCCTGGGTGGGTGCTGAAGTGCTTGTGGTGCAAATACAAGATATCGTGCTACAGGTACAAACAAGTAACAATTAGAGACAAACAAAACACTCATGATACGTTTCACAAATACTGGTCCTTCCGGGTCATTTCTTAACCATAAACGAAGGAACAGATCACGTTGCTCCGTCCACTGTTTGTACCGTCACTCATGACCCCTTGGTTAATGATTGCAACCTCTCCTCCAATCTGCGGCTGCCACATCGTTTCCCTTCCGGGTCGATGATTTGTGTACTGGAGTTCCACCCCCTTTCTAGATGACCGACTTCCTTTTAACCCAGGGAATGGATTATCAGGCCATCCAGTCCAGGGTACATTATTATTTTATTATTATTATTATTTATTTCTTAGATGCCCTTATCCAGGGCGACTTACAATTGTTACAAGATATCACATTATTTTTACAAACAATTACCCATTGATACAGTTGGGTTTTTACTGGAGCAATCTAGGTAAAGTACCTTGCTCAAGGGTACAGCAGCAGTGTCCCCCACCTGGGATTGAACCCACAACCCTCCGGTCAAGAGTCCAGAGCCCTAACCACTACTCCACACTGCTGCCACTCTGTTCCCTTAGCACCCTCACAGGTGTGGAAGGAGATTTGCCACCAAGAATCATTCTGTTTCTGTCACACCACCACATCTGCCAAAGCAGTTCTACCAAGACAATATTGTATATTGAATATTGTATGCAAATGAGCTCCACCCATTTTGTGCTTTCACGTGATTTGATTGGCCCTTGTAATGCTAATAGGGAAACAAGATTTAGCTAAATGTTAAATCTTGTTAAGAGATTTAAGATTTAGTTCAATATTTAGCTAAGTGTTAATTCTTATACTTAGATATATAAATGATATCTGAATGTACACATTTAAAAAAATATATTTATTTATTTTCATTTATAAATCTTGGGAAAAATACTTAAGTTAAACCTAGAAAAAAAGACGTGTTACAATATTAACGGTTTTTTTTTACACATAGCGCCCCATATGAAAATGCATTGCCAAATATAATAACCGAGGTTGCAGCTCCACCAGTACCGATACCTACTGTAACTGCCGCAACTACACCCCCAGCTGTGTCCACTGAACCTTTGTATGAGGCATTTCAACCAAAGGACTACAGATTTCCTACTCGCTGCTTTGGAAATGAAAAATTCACTCGATGCTGTAAATCAGCTTTGTTTGAAAAGTGGACTTGGTTGCATTATGTTAAGGAATACGATCATCTGCTATGCTTTGTATGCATGGAAGCAACCCAAAGAAACGCTGATAGGTGAAGGGGTGCGACGTGAGCTAACTTTTGTGAAGGATGGATTTATAAACTGGCAAAAAGCAACTGAAAAATTCAACGAACATGAGAGAGCAAAATTTCACACAGAAGCTGTAAAAAAAGATCGCTGGACTGGGTCTTGCACCGATTAGTGCCCTTCTATCTGAAGGGGTTGTACAACAGCAGACAATGGCAAAAGCAGCTCTGCGTATGCTGTTTGGTTCAATCAGACTCCTTGGCAGACAAGGAATACCCTTTCATGGCGACAAGCATCGAGATGGAGTTCTCTGGCAGTTAATGATTCAGAAAACAGCGAATTGACTTCAATCTTTCTGTCACTAAAGAATTACTCACAGAAAAAAGTAACTCCCTGACTAACTAGCTCATCGCGGTTTATTGCTCTGTATCCCCGGATTGCAATTAAAACAGCACCCCTATTAATGCAAACACATAAGCTAATCAATAATTCATGGAGTTTTTAAATTCTTAAGTCTACAGTTTTGTTATTTGTTAAGTTTAACAAGCCATGTGTATCCAGACAGAATATCTGCATTTTACAAAATCACCGGTGTGTAGTGTAGTGTAGTGACAACATCCTCCTCATAGTGAGAGGAAAGCCACCAGTTTTCATTAAGGAATGTAGAGCTACAAAATATGTGAGCTCAATTTAATCCAGCCCATAAGAGCATAAGAACATAAGAAAGTTTACAAACGAGAGGAGGCCATTCAGCCCATCTTGCTCATTTGGTTGTTAGTAGCTTATTGATCCCAGAATCTCATCAAGCAGCTTCTTGAAGGATCCCAGGGTGTCAGCTTCAACAACATTACTGGGGAGTTGGTTCCAGACCCTCACAATTCTCTGTGTAAAAAAGTGCCTCCTATTTTCTGTTCCTGAATGCCCCTTTATCTAATCTCCATTTGTGACCCCTGGTGCTTGTTTCTTTTTTCAGGTTGAAAAAGTCCCCTGGGTCGACATTGTCTATACCTTTTAGGATTTTGAATGTTTGAATCAGATTGCCGCGTAGTCTTCTTTGTTCATGACTGAATAGATTCAATTCTTTTAGCCTGTCTGCATACGACATGCCTTTTAAACCCAGGATAATTCTGGTTGCTCTTCTTTGCACTCTTTCTAGAGCAGCAATATCCTTATTGTAACGAGGTGACCAGAACTGAACACAATATTCTAGGTGAGGTCTTACTAATGCATTGTAAAGTTTTAACATTACTTCCCTTGATTAATTCAACACTTCTCACAATATATCCGAGCATCTTGTTGGCCTTTTTTATAGCTTCCCCACATTGTCTAGATGAAGACATTTCTGAGTCAACATAAACTCCTAGGTCTTTTTCATAGATTCCTTCTTCAATTTCACTATCTCCCATATGATATTTATAATGCACATTTTTATTGCCTGCATGCAATACTTTACACTTTTCTCTATTAAATGTCATTTGCCATGTGTCTGCCCAGTTCTGAATGCTGTCTAGATCATTTTGAATGACCTTTGCTGCTGCAACAGTGTTTGCCACTCCTCCTATTTTTGACACAATTGAGTGACTGTTTTGTGGGGATCCAGCCGGACCCCCTTTGGGAGCACATCGGTGCGGACCAGGGTCACCATGGAACCGATGTCCACAAGGGCTGTGCAGGGGACTCCCTCAGTCCCCTGCGGTGGTTCTCCCGACTACCACAGCTGGTCTGTGTGGATTGCTGTCAGCAGCTTCAGGAGAGAGTGGGGCCACCCTCTCCCAGCTTGGCAGTCGAGCCCCAGCTGTGTGTGCACCAGGTGGATGGTTGTAAGAATGGGGGACAGGAGGGGCGGACGCGGTCCAGATCAGGACGGCCAGCTCAGGGATCCATGGAGGGGCGGTGTGGCTGTCTGTGGTCTCCTCCTCTTCTGCTTGGGCGGTCAATCTGTTCTCTCCCCTCTCACTGGTTCCCCCCAGAGGCCCGGTCACGCCCATCCTCCTCAAGCACAGTCTCGACCCGTTTTGCGTGGGCCAAGGCAAGCTCTAGGGAGCTTGGGGCAGTGAGCCGGACCTGCTGACACAGGGCATTAAGAGTCAGGCCATGGACAAAGGCCTCCATGGCCAAGTTCCCTTCCATGGCTGGTGGGTAGTTGGGGTATCCCCACCGGGCCAAGTACAGGACATCGGCCGCAAGCACACCCAGCTTCTCTCCGGGGTCTCTGGTTCATGTGGCCAGGCATTGGCGCAGGCCGACAGCAGGCTCTACCCTCCCAAAGCGGCGGTCCATCATAGCTGTCTAGCTCGTATGGGCCCAGGTGTAGCAGCACCTGCAGCACTTTCCCCTACAGGGCTGCCACTAGCTGGCCAGCTTTCTCGGTCGGTCCCCAGCCATTGGTGAACGGTGTCATCTTGAATTTGGCCTGGTACGCCTCCCATGGCGAGGCCCCATCATAGCGATGCCATCATAGCTGCCTGCTTTTACTGTACTTTGGCCTGCCCCCTTCAACCCGTGACTCACACTCGCTCCGTTTCCCCTCCTGCAGTCGGCTTGGGGCCCATCTTGGGGTCTAGCTACCCGGATCTCCACAAAACAGTCACTCAATTGTGTCGACATGCTTTCATAGCTGTCATGATGAGCTACATCAATTAATATCTATTTGGGCCCCAAGTCTTTATTTGACGGTATGGCAGCGAGAATTATTATTATTTTTGTTTTAACTTTGAGGTGATTTGCCCCTAACCGTGCATTAGACAAATCTTATTGCACGGTCATGTGATCTCGTTCAGCCAATCACGAAGTTTAATTTATCCAAAACATTTTAGAAATCCCTCTGAAATGTCTTTATAAAATATATAGCACTAGACCTTGATATTGATGTGATAAAGCCCTCTGAAATGACTTTATAATATATAGCAGACCATGTTATTAATGCAATACAGCCCTCTGAAATGTCTTTATAATTTATAGCACTAGACCCTGATATTGATGCGATCCAGCCCTCTGAAATGTCTTTATAATATACAGCACTAGACCCTGATATTGATGCGATACAGCCCTCTGAAATGTCTTTATAATATACAGCACTAGACCCTGATATTGATGCGATCCAGCCCTCTGAAATGTCTTTATAATATACAGCACTAGACCCTGATATTGATGCGATACAGCCCTCTGAAATGTCTTTATAATATACAGCACTAGACCCTGATATTGATGCGATACAGCCCTCTGAAATGTCTTTATAATATACAGCACTAGACCCTGATATTGATGCGATCCAGCCCTCAGAAATGTCTTTATAATATATAACACTAGACCCTGATATTGATGCAATCCAGTCCTCTGAAATGTCTTTATAATATATAGCACTAGACCCTGATATTGATGCGATCCAGCCCTCTAAAATGTCTTTATAATATAGATCACTAGACCCTGATATTGATGCGATCCAGCCCTCTGAAATGTCTTTATAATATATAGCACTAGACCCTGATATTGATGCAATCCAGTCCTCTGAAATGTCTTTATAATGTACAGCACTAGACCCTGATATGAGATCCAACCCTCTGAAATGTCTTTATAATATATAGCACTAGACCCTGATATTGATGCGATCCAGCCCTCTGAAATGTCTTTGTAATATACAGCACTAGACCCTGATATTGATGCGATCCAGCCCTCTGAAATGTCTTTATAATATATAGCACTAGACCCTGATATTGATGCGATCCAGCCCTCTGAAATGTCTTTATAATATATAGCACTAGACCATGATATTGATGCGATCCAGCCCTCTGAAATGTCTTTATAATACATGTTTAAGTTTGTCCTGTCTCAGTTATAATTAGATGTTCTGGTTTATTGCAGTGACGGCTTGAAGGCTAACATTAAATCTCATTAGAGGGGGATTTTGCTCTGGGACGTAAACACCATTCAGTTAGATTAAAAGCACTTGCTATAAATACCTATTCCTCTATTTATAGACCTGAGTGCATTCCAGATGGCTGTATCGCATCAATATCAGGGTCTACTATATATTATAAAGACATTTCAGATGGCTTTATCACATCAATATCAGGTTCTAGTGCTGTATATTATAAAGATATTTCAGACGGCTGGATCGCATCAATATCAGGGTCTAGTGCTATATATTATAAAGACATTTCAGAGGGCTGGATCGCATCAATATCAGGGTCTAGTGCTATATATTATAAAGATATTTCAGAGGGTTGGATCGCATCAATATCAGGGTCTAGTGCTATATATTATAAAGACATTTCAGAGGGCTGGATCGCATCAGTATCAGGGTCTAGTGCTATATATTATAAAGACATTTCAGAGGGTTGGATCGGATCAATATCAGGGTCTAGTGCTATATATTATAAAGACATTTCAGAGGGCTGGATCGCATCATTATCAGGTCTAGTGTTATATATTATAAAGACATTTCTGAGGGCTGGAGCGCATCAATATCAGGGTCTAGTGCTGTATATTATAAAGACATTTCAGAGGGCTGGATCGCATCAATATCAGGGTCTAGTGCTATATATTATAAAGACATTTCAGAGGGTTGGATCGCATCAATATCAGAGTCTAGTGCTATATATTATAAAGACATTTCAGAGGGCTGGATCGCATCAATATCAGGGTCTAGTGCTATATATTATAAAGACATTTCAGAGGGCTGGATCGCATCAATATCAGGGTCTAGTGCTATATATTATAAAGACATTTCAGAGGGCTGGATCGCATCAATATCAGGGTCTAGTGCTATATATTACAAAGATATTTCAGACGGCTGGATCGCATCAATATCAGGGTCTAGTGCTGTATATTATAAAGACATCTCAGAGGGCTGGATCGCATCAATATCAGGGTCTAGCGCTGTATATTATAAAGACATTTCAGAGGGCTGGAGCGCATCAATATCAGGGTCTGCTATTTATTATAAAGACATTTCAGAGGGCTGTATAATATATAGCAAACCCTGATATTAATGCAATGTATCTTTCTAAACAAGGGATTTAGGGGAGCTCCCTATTAAAAGCTGGATCTCAAAACAGTAATTGTGTGAATATAGTAATTGTTAGAGCAGTGTATAATGGTATTTAAAACAGGATTCCTTTATCTGCCTTTTTACAAATCCACCCTTACTCTGGTCCCACCGCAGTCGGATATGCGACGGATTACTGTACATTGAAAACTACAAAGAGGTGTGTAATTCAATATATTAACGTAACATTATTAGCAGGTTTCATTCCACTTTATGAAGCTAAATGAGTTCATTCAATATAGAGGGTGATGCTGCAACGCGTGGCCATATGTTGAACTGTGTGGAGGGTGACATGAGTACGAATCCTCCCCACAGGGGATTCTACACTAATCTGTGTTCCTCCTGTCTGAGCCTCTCCTCTCTCAGATTATCTGTGCTGCTGTCAGTGTGTAATCACAGACTCTCAGTGTCATGAGGATTAGAAGGAGAGGGGGTTTCTGACCTCCGTGTTGGAAAGGTCAGGACTAGAGCCAATCAGGGCTGCAGACTGACGGAGTTAACCCTTCCACTGCCACTGCAGCCACCCTCTTCCCCCCACGACTTTGCAGAATTTAAAATAAGAAATAAAAAACTTTATATGTGAATTTTATACAATACAGCTCTGGGCAAAAGTGTTGCATTACCCTATAGAATTAACTCATTTAGTTTCATAAAGTGGAATGAAACCTGCTGAATAATGTAACGCTACATATTGAACTACATACCTCTTTGTAGTTTTCCAGATACTTGAAAAACTGACAAAAATTGAAAATGTGACATTTCTGTTGTACTAGTATTATGACTTTTGGTAGACTTTTTTGCAATATCATTATTATTATTATTTGTTTTTTTAGCAGACACCATTATCCAAGGCGACTTACAGAGACTAGGGTGTGTGAACTATGCATCAGCTGCAGAGTCACTTACAACTACGTCTCACCCGAAAGACGGAGCACAAGGAGGTTAAGTGCCTTGCTCAGGGTCACACAATGAGTCAGTGGCTGAGGTGGGATTTGAACCAGGGACCTTTTGGTTACAAGCCCTTTTCTTTAACCACTGGACCACACAGCCTCCTCCATTTTATATTTTCTTTCATTACATGATGTTAAATAAAATATCTAAATTATGTTCATA